>NW_008350130.1:394852-427282 GCF_000622305.1 Nannospalax galili | reverse complement strand
ATAAAAGCTGATAAATAGCTAGTCAAATATAAGGGAGCCAAGAGAGCCCAAAAATTTAAATGATGAGACATTTTCAAGGAATGGAGTGGTCCTCTTGATTGAATTTTTGAAAGATGTTGTAAGATGTTTTAAAAAGTGAAGTGTCTCTTGGATTTGGTAACAGACATTTTTGTTGTTATTGACAACTTTCATTGAGTTCATTAATATATTGAAGAGAACTGAAGAATAAATGGGAGGTGAGAAAGTATAGGCATTTCTTTTAAGAGCTGGCTATGAAGAAGTTTACAGAGGTGTGTGGGTAACTGAAGAGCAAACCTAGACTCAGTCTTGAGCTTGAAGAGGCATACTATATAAACGTTACCAATCACTTTTCACTTTTTAGTCATTGCACAGATGCACAGAAGTAGTAAGTGACCTATCCTGCCTTATCCACATTCATAGCTCCTTCACTTGTTTTGAAGAAAGTTCCATCTTTCTGAGAGGTCTTTTATTTTTATTTATTTTTGTATTTATGTGTGCATATTGCCATGCATATGGGCACACATGTATGTGGGGGGGTGTGGGGGAGCAGGGATCAACCACAGGTGTCCTTTCTCAGGAACTGTCTAGCCACCTTGTTCCTTAGGAACTATGCATTAGAAATTATGTACAAGTTTGTAAAAAGGAGCTTACATGAATTACCTTTCAGAAGAGCTTATTAGAGGCACCATGAAAGGAGAATGCAGCCTTCAGGTCTGAAGAGGAGCTTCATTGGCAGAGAAAGTCACCATGTATAGAATGATAGGGAGTCTTAAAGAAAGAACCTTCAAACCCCCAGCACAAAGGGGGATTCTGACTGTTACAGGCTTTCAGGGGGTGGTGGGAAGTTCCACACAGTGGGCCTCAGCTTGGCCTGACCTATATGCCAAAAGGGCATCTGGGCAGCCATGAGGTAGGAACATAAGCTTACCTTACAGTTGTAAGGGGGTGGCTGGGCTTGTCCCCTCCCCAGGTTGAGTGCTCTGTCACAGCAGGTATTTATTAATTCTTTATCCTTAAGGGACAGATAAGAACAGGGGAGGGAGAGCCTGAAAGCTATGAGAATAACTATAGGCCTGTGATCTAGCATTGTCTGCTTTGGTTTTTGAGACTTGAGTGTTTTCAGTGGGACCCTGGGACTCACTGATTAGACTGGGGTGGCTAGCTAGCAAGCCCCAAGGGTCTACCTGTCTCCACCCCCCCGAGTACTGGGATACAAACCACACATTACCATGCCCATATTATTATGTGGGTTCTGGGGATCAAACTTAGGTTCTCATGCTTGTGTGGCAAGCACTTTCTTAAGGTCTTTCCCAACCCATGAAAGACCTTTAAAACCATAAACAACATACCATTATAACATACAAAGTTAATAATTCCTTAATAGTAAATCTCTTAACTTTTGTTCATATTCTCAGTTTTCCTATAGTGATCTAATTAAAAAAAAATAGGTTATAAATAAGGCACACGTTTTCTTATGGATAATAGCTTCTCTAATTCTTTTTATCTGTTATTTTCTTAGATGCTGTATGTTGAAAAAAACTGCCTTACCTGTCACATTCCTTAAAACTTATTAAAAACAGAGGTCGTTTAAATTGGCTCTAAGAATTGGCGAGATTACGTTTCTATTTTTTACATGACTGCTTAGGTAGTTGCTATGTATTCATGTCAGTTGGTTCTTAAAATCAGTTTCTCTTTTAGTGATGTTAATGTTTAATCCATTACAAGTTAAAAAATAGTGACATTCTATCCTTTATTATCATTAATAATTTTAAAATGAACAATGTCCTTGCTCCTTAGTTGCCAAGTGAATGGCATGAATAGAAAACAAGAGTAACAAACTGAAAAAAAAAAAAAACTGGGTTCTTTAGTATTCTCCTATAGTGGTTAAGTAGTTTGAGCTTTTAATGTCTTGTACTGGAGGCTTTAAGGATATCTGATATGTTTCAGTTTGTTACAGTTGGTGTTTTTATTGGTGTTCAAATTGTCCTATTGTCATTAGGACCCTCTTTGAGTTAGACACTGTCTAGATCTTCCAATAAGTCTTTGATTGTGACGTCTTTACAATCTGGAAGAACTGAATGTTCTTGTATTGTTCAGTATATGAGTCTCAGACTTAAAATTAAGTAATTCTCCAATGATGTGGTAGAGATGATAATTCCTGTTTGCCTCTCCTCCTCCTACCTCCCTTTCTCCCCCCCCTCCTGTTCCTCCTATCCTCCTCCTCCTCCATTTTAAAGTTTTATTTAGTGAGTTTTTGCTATTTTCATACAATATAGATGGATGGTCTTTAGATCCCCTCCCCTATCTGCACTTCCCTTCATTGCCCTCCTCTACCCAGTGTACTCTTATATATATAATATGACCCACAGAGTCTGAAATGTTCTTCAGTATGGATCTACCCCCTGGACTCACCAAGAGTAATCCTTGAAAGACACTGTCTCTCCCTCTCCCAGTAGCTATCAGATGCCAAAAGTTCCGTAGGTTAGGTTGGGATTTCTTACTTACCCTTGTCTATACTAGGATTTTGTCTAGTTTGAGCTTGCATAGGACTTGTACATGCTGTCACTGTTGCTGTGAGTTCATATGAGTAAGACCAGCTATATGGAAGTCTTGTTTCCTTGTCTACTCCCTCTGACTCTTACAGTCTTTCTACCTCCTCTTCCACAATGTCCCTGAGCCTTGGGAGGCAGAAGTTTGAAATAGGTGTCCTATTCAGGGATAAGTACACTGGAGTCTCTTGTTCTCTGCACATTGACCAATTGTGGGTTTCTGTGTTAATCACCATCTGCTGCATAAGGAAACTTCTCTGGTGAGAGGTGAGAGATGCATTCATCCTGTATGTAGAGGTTGTATTGAAGATGTGTCACTTAGGCTTTTTTCTTTTTTTGAGAGTCTCACTTTGTAGCTCAGACTAGTCCTGAAGTCTCCATCTTCCTTCCTCAGCCACCACCGTACTCAGCCATTATTTTAGCTTTTTGGGTTTTTTTCTTTTATAGTTGTGATATTAGGCATTTGGGGAGTTGGCTTTCTGGCTTTTGAATTTTAGATGCGTATTAAAGCAATTTTTAAATTACTTTTATTTCATTTTATGTGTATAAGTGTATTGCCTGCATGTAAGTGCACCCATGTTGGGCAATGCCTGTGGAGGCCAGAAGAGGGTGTGATAGTCCCACGGAGGCCAGAAAAGGGTGTTGGATACTCTAAAACTGTAGTTACAGATGGTTGTGAGCTGCCATGTAGGTGCTGGGATTTGAACCCAGGTCTTTTGCAAGAGCAGCCAGTGCTCTTAACCACTGATCCATCTCTCCAGCCCTAAAACTAGGAGGTGTCTGTCGCTTCTTGAACTAATTAAATCACTGTATTAGTAAAGTTCCTCTTTTGTTATTCTGTTTTTGGAACAACATCCTCTTATTACTTTGTGGGTTAAGTGAAAATTACTCTTTTGTGTTTTAAAAATATTTAAAAAAAATTTTTTTCCCTATGGATACTCTTTGGTTGATTTTTATTGTAACTTTTAACATATTATGCCTAAGGCCAGTTTTGCTTCCACATACTTGACCTATTTCAATCTGGTTTTAGGTAAGGGTCAAAAAATGGATTTTCTTTTTTTCTTTATGTATCTCACCACTTAAACTTGGAAATGTAATGGAAAAAAAGCAGAAAAGTTATTGTGGATTTGTTTAAATTTAAAGGTACTGAAAAAACTGTCAGTTGAAGAAACTTGTTTTCTCTGTTGAGACTTTATGTGTCATGTAGATCTGATCCTGTTGAGTTTCTTTTGTTCTGTGTGGTGGGGGGGACCTGGCGAGTAGTAGAGGAGTCTGCCATGAAGTGTACTTTTCAGAAAAGGAAGGAAGACAATGAGAACATGCGCAGACAGTTACTGCTAAGCCTAAAACATGTCACTTTTATTCATCTGTACAGAAAACAAGAGTGAGGCCAAGAGGAGGCGGACAGAGAGAGTTAGGAGAGAGAAGATAAATTCTACAGTAAATAAAGACTTAGAAAACAGAAAGAGGTCTCGAAGTAACAGCCATTCCGATCATATCAGACGAGGAAGAGGAAGACCTAAAAGTACATCTGCCAAAAAACATGAGGAAGAAAGAGGTATGAATGAATCCCAGCTTTTTTTCAAGTACTAAATTGATCAGCGATCATAATCAGATAGTAGTAATGAAGATAGTAAAGGTTTTTGAACTTGTGGACTTAAAAGTCATAGTTCCTATTTTAACTTAAAAGCTTTTTTTCAGGGTTGGAGAGAGGGCTCAGTGGTTAAGAACACTGGCTGCTCTTGCAGAGGACCTGGGTTCAAACCCCAGCACCCATATGGCAGCTAACTCTGGTTCCAGGGACTATGATAACCCCTTCTGGCCTCCTTGGGCACTGTCCAACACAGGTACACTTACTACATACATGCAGATGTAACACTGATACACATAAAATAAAAATCAGAAAAAAAAAAAGCTTCTTTTCAACCCTTGTATGCTATTTATTGAGCCTAGGGCTTCATACATGCTAGATGAACCTCTACCATTGAGCTCAGCCCTTAGATACTTTGTTTTAAAATAAAAACACAATACAGATTCTTACTTAGAAACCTAAAAGCTTAAATTAGGCAAAATTCATTTTTCTATAAACGGAATGCTTTCTATACTGAAACAATTTCTATATAGTTAAGTAAGTTCTTCTTGATCCAAAGTATGTTTGTTTCTCCTTACAGGCCCTTTTTCTTACTTCTGATAAGTAACCCGTCTACCAGTAACTTATTTCTAACTGTTAACTAGAACTTCAGCTTCTCTTTTTGATTAATACATCTTTAAAAAAAATTTTTTTCTCATGGAAAATTTCAATATATAAAAGAATAAGAAAAGTAGTATAATGAACCCTTATAATACCCATAAATGCCTAAAATTGAGACTTTTTAAGCTAGTAATTAATGGAGGGGGAAAAAAGATAGTTTATATTTCTTTAGAACTCTTAGCCCAAGCAATTTCATCTTCAGTAGACTACATTTATAATTGTTATTTGTGAGAAATGCTTTGTTTTTGTTCAGATACTCATTTTAGGTATACAGCTACCTCTGTATAAATTGAGCTGTAATTGGAGACAGAATTTTTCACCATTTCTTGATGCTTTATTTGCTTTTAACTGAATAAAGTTGGTGATATTGGAGGAAATAACTCCAGGCATAGCTGTCTCTATCTTTTTATCAAACTTCAAATTGTCTTAATATTGTGCAATGAAAGGGATAAGGTCTATGACTTCATTAACTGTTGTATAAATGCCCCTCTTAAATAGCCCTTAATTCCTGAGGTGGCTTTGCTGTGCTTTCTCTTTCCCTTTGTCACACTCTCCCAGGAAGTTTTGAGTTGTTTGCTTAATTAAATGTGCTTCTTTAACAATGGGATCATCAGATCATCTTACTTGAAAGACTTATTCTGTTCAGAAAAGACAACATAGAAATACCTCTTGATCCAGGAAACAACATTCTTTTTAGTTGAAGTAAAGGATGTAGAACTGAAGAAATGAGGAAGGAATGCTTTTGATTATGAGATTAAAAAACAAATCACAATCACGAGAGGTTAGGATACCGCTTCCCCAGCACGGCTTCCCGCCAGGCCGCCATGGCAACCAGAAAGGCGGCACTGGGCTCCAGAGATGGAGATCGAGCACTGCTGCACCAAGTGGGAGCGGATCCCCCCCGCCCCAGCTCATCATGCATCTGTAGACCAAGTTCATTGCTAGTGATGACATGAATGAACTTCTCTGGGAGTTAAAGCTAGTTCGGCACTTGAAGTTCTCGAGAAGCCTCTGCTGCAGGGAGCCAGTCCCCCACAGGGCCAGCTGACCAAAGTGCACAAGCATTTGACTGCTGCCATGAACCCAGGGAACCTCAAGTCAGAATTCCTCTAAGAATCCAGTCTAATCATGGCCAAGTTGAAACTGCAGATGATTGTGGAAGTCTACACTACCAGAGATGGAGGGTTGGCAGAGGAGAGTCTTGAAGAGGACTTTACCCTTACGCATTTATAGCACTGTTCTCAAAAGATATCACAGGTTGATAGCCATCTGGATGATAATGGCCCCATGGTTGCTGCAGCTGCTTCTCAGTGCTGGAACAACTTGAGTGACTGGGGGAGAGGGACTTCATGGGCTTCTCCAACATGGCCATGGCAGCCTGCTCCCAGCAGAGCATGCCCTGGCTCAACAGCTGAGAACTGAGTGGGGATCTGTGCAGTGGGCAAGAGCAGAACCCAGACGCCTGGCCATCTTGGGCCTGTCCAGTCTATCCAGAGGATTATATCCTAAAGATTTTAGCCAGAGTAGCATACTTTTAGCCAAATAAAGCAGCTATGTTCCAGGGGATCCAACACCCTCTTATGACCCTGCTGGCATTACAGGACATGAGTGTACTTATATACATGCAGAGAGAAACACTGAGAGCCTGAGAACTTAAGGAAAGAAAGAAAACTAGAACTGTGGTTCCCTCCTGTAAGCTGAAGTCATGGTCCCTCCCCATGAGCTGGAGCTGTGGTCCTCTCCTGTGAGTGGAAGCAGCCTCTCCTGAGAGCTGGAGCCATGGTTCTTCCTATGAGCTGAAGCTGTGGCTCTTCTGTGGGCTGGAGCTGTGGTCCTCTCCTGTGAGTGGAAGCAGCCTCTCCTGAGAGCTGGAGCCATGGTTCTTCCTATGAGCTGAAGCTGTGGCTCTTCTGTGGGCTGGAGCTGTGGTCCTCTCCTGTGAGTGGGAGCATCCTATCCTTAGAGCTGGAGCCTTGGTTCTTCCTATGAGCTGAAGCTGTGGCTCTTCTGTGGGCTGGAGCTGTGGTCCTCTCCTGTGAGTGGGAGCATCCTATCCTTAGAGCTGGAGCCTTGGTTCTTCCTATGAGCTGAAGCTGTGGCTCTTCTGTGGGCTGGAACTGTGGTCCTGCCTATAAGCTGGAGTCATGGACCCTTCCCACGGGTTGGAGCAGTTGTGGTCCTCTCTTGTGAGCTGGAGATGTGGCCCCTTCCTATGGGCTAGAGCAGTGGTCCTCTCCTATGAGCTGGAGCTGTGATTCCCCTCCTGTGAGCTGGAGCTGTGGACCCCCATCTCCCCTGGTAAGCTGGAGTTGTGGTCCCCTCCTGTGAGCTGGAGTAGTGGTTCCCTCCTGTTAGCTGGAGTCGTGGTCCTCCCCTGTGAGCTGGAGCTGTGGAACTAACTGGCCCCTTCCTATGGGCTAGAGCAGTGGTCCTCTCCTATGAGCTGGAGCTGTGATTCCCCTCCTGTGAGCTGGAGCTGTGGACCCCCATCTCCCCTGGTAAGCTGGAGTTGTGGTCCCCTCCTGTGAGCTGGAGTAGTGGTTCCCTCCTGTTAGCTGGAGTCGTGGTCCTCCCCTGTGAGCTGGAGCTGTGGAACTAACCCCCCCTACCCCCCCCCACACCACCCCTATGAGCTGGAGTTGTAGGTCCCCTCCTATGCTCTTATGAGCTAGAGTAGCGGTCTCCTCCTGGGAGCTGGAGCTGTGGACTCCCCCCTTCCCTGGTGAGCTGGAGTGGTGGTTCCCCTCCTGTGAGCTGGAACTGTGGCTCTTCCTATAAGCTGGAGCAGTGGTTCCCTTCCTGTAAGTTTGAGTCCTGGTCCTCTCCTGTGAGCAGGAGCTGTGGTTCCCCTCCCGTGAGCTGGAGCTGTGGTCCTCTCCTATGAGCCGGAGTTGTGGTTCCCCTCCTATGAGCTGAAGCTGTGGCCCTCTTCTGTGAACTGGAGCTCTGGTTCCCCTCTTGTGAGCTCGAGCTATGGTTCCCCACCTGTGAGCGTGAGCTGTGGCTCCCCTCTTGTATGCTGGAGCTGTGGTCCCCTCCTGAGACAGAGCTATGGTTCCCCTCCAGTGATCTGGAGCTATGGCCCCCTCCTGTGAGAGGTATCTGTGGTACCCTCATAATAATATAGACTCCCAGTCCCAGGAAGGATGATTGGAATGAACTGTGCTGGAGCAGGTGCTCACCCACTATTGAAGATTAATGCATCTTTCAACTCTCACCAGAGAAGTTTCCTTATGCAGCAGATGGTGATTGACCCAGAAACTTATGCCTTTCTAATATGCCGGAAGGAAAGGGCTGCAGACGCTTATCTCTGGGTGGGATTCGTCTGTCAGGCTTCGGGAGTTCAGGACTTGGGAATCATTGCAGAGGAGGAGGTGGAAGGATTGTAAGAGCTAGAGGTGGTGGGTGACTGTGGTGGGGGGCAGAGTTCTCCAGACAGCTGGCCAGTTACTCATATGAACTCACAGCAGTGGTGACAGCATGGACAAGTCCCACATAAGCTCAATCCAGACAAAAATTGGAGCACAGACATGGGGAAGTAGTAAGAAACATCAACCCAACCTAAGGAACTTTTGGAAACCACTGGACTCTGGGGGGGGATGCAGGGAGGTGTGAATGGGAGAGGGGCTATAAATGTCATCAAATTATATTGTCTGGAAATTGCAAAAATTCAATAAAAATGTGCATTAAAAAAATAATGGGGAGACAGGCTGTATTTTTGAGTGTATATTTGCTTATGTATGTAGAATTGAAAATTATTACTTGAAAAAGGATGCATTTATTTGACAGTAAATATTTTTCAGATCATTTCAGTTTATTCTAGAATATTTGTAAGAAAGCTATTAAAATAAGCTATGCTTTTTTTTGGTTGCTACAAATTTCAGGAAACTGCATAGCATAAATTGGATTTTTCTTTTCTTTCTTTTTCATTTTTTGAAGAATACATCTTGATGTTTAACCTATACTGGCCTCTAACTCATGGTCCTCCTGCATTATCCTCTGAGAGCTAGAATTATAGGCATGTCACATCATGTTTGGAATAAAGTGAGCTCTTTTAATGTACATTGGGGGTCTCAGCAAACTTTTTCTGTAAGAGCCTAGTAATATTTTAGCCTTTGTGAACCTTACAGTCTGTCTTAGCTACCAAACTCTGGAAAGTAGCCATAGACGGTATGTAAGTGAATGGAGATGGCTGTGTTCCGGGAACTATAAGGACAGGAGCCGGGTGAGGTTTGCTTCCACCTAGATGCAGTCCATTGTTCTTTTAGATGTAACAGAGCTGGGACTGCTGAACCTTGCTGAGTGTTACATATTTTACAGTAAAGTTCTTTGGTAATGCTTTGTAGGACTGAGCAGCTATTTAATTCTGTTTTTATTGGTTGCTTGCTCTTCAGGCACTTGAAAACCATGAAGCAAGGTTTAATTTTAACACAATGAATTAAGAAAACTTGATATTATGATTAAAAACATTTTAAATTGACTTTATTGTTTTTATTTTGAAAAAGAGACAGGAAGAGGAGAGATGGAAAGTCCCCTACCCACCAAGTTGATGTTTAAAAAGGATTAAGGAAAAAAAGATTTGGTCTAGGGAACACCAGGCAAGGGTAAGGACAAGGATACTGTATTAAGCTCAGGAATACTAAGTGAAGATTGGACATGGTAAATACGGGGCTTTCTGGCTGAGTTCATGTCTTTCAGGTAAAAGAGATTGCAAGTAATCTTTCCCAGGAAATCTGGAGAGCCCAGGAGAAAAGGCCTACAATAAACATGTTGTTATTTATAAGTTCACAAAGAAATGGCCTAGTTAGACCATCCTTATCTGATAGGTCTCACCTATGTTCACATGCTGCTTTTAATCACCTCTTTGGTTCCACTTTTAATTGTGAACATATTACAAGGAATTACCCAGGTGTCTAGAAGAAAGTAGTAGAAAGTGCTAAAAATAAAGAAAAGGTAATGGAAAACAAACAGGGAAAGGAATCAGTTCTTAATATCCTTAACAACAAAAAAGAGACTAGCCAGGAAACAAGAACAAAATGAAGTGAACCTGGAAAATGGACTTCAAAATATGAACTCTAAAAAATATTTTAAAAACCTAAAACATTAAGTAATTTACAAAATGAAAAACTTCAATAGAAGGTTTAAAGATAGAATTGAAGAAATATTCTGGAAAGCATAGAAATAAGAAAAGATAGAAAAATAGAATGGAGAAGATAAGAAATGTAAAGGACCAGCCTGAAGGTTTAACAGAAAACAGAATGTAAAAGATGGAGGACCAGGGAATTATCAATGGAATAATTCCACCACTCTCCAAACTTGAAGGACATTAACCTTTCACTCATGAAATTCTCAGCCCAGTGGATGGTTAAAAATTAAACCAAAGCATATCATCACTCTGTGATTAAAGAAAAAATAATCTTAGGTACTTAGACAAAGAATGTTGTCTAAGGAGGGGTTGTCTAGGGAGGGGTTGACTAGAAAAGAGCATGAATTTTCTGAAGTGAAAGAGGTTTTCTCTTTCTTGATTAGCATATGGGTTGCATGAATACAGGCATTGTCAGAATTTATTCAGTTTACCTAAAGGATCTATGTATTTCACTGTATGTGAATATAGTAGTAATTTTAAAAATAACTTTAAAAAGGTTTTAGGTTTTCGCAACAGTGATACCAGTAGTCAGAAGACAATTTATTTCATTTACTAATGGGAAGTCTACAAGTCTTTTTCAGTCAAACTGCAACTGCATGTGAACATAGACTTTTATGATATTCGGGGTTTCAAAAACTGTGCTACCTGTACTCCTTTCTCAGGAAGCTACTACAAGTTACATGCCACCTAAAAGAAGTAAACCAGGAAAGAATGCTGGGATCCAGGATCTGACTTGAGAGAGTGAGAAGGAAAATGTCCAGTTGAAGAAGGCTCACAAGATGATAATTACCCTGTAGGCCTAGAGAGCAGCTATTTCAGATGGAGCAGTTTGGAAGACTTGGCAAGATTTCAAGAAGACAAAATTATGTGTAAAGATCTGAAAGAAGATCTATACAACTAGGAGAGAGTATGAATTGGATTAGAAATGGAAACTAAGCAAATGAAAAGAATCATTTAGGGGCTCAGCTGTTAAAGGTGCTTGCTGGCAATCCTGACCACCTGCATTTGATCTTTGAAGCTCACATTGAAGAACTCCACATGCACACAGTGGCATGAGTGCTGTATACATACATTACAAAGGTTGAATAAATAAATAAAATCATTTCAGGGAAAATAGTGGTACAGGAAAAGTGAAATCTCTCACATAGTCATAACAACGTAAACATTGAAAATTGATTTTACTAAAATTGTGATTTAAGCATGAGAAGGTGAGGGATATGCAGAGTATTTTGAGGTAGGTACAAGAGATGCAAAACCAGTATTATCTAGTTTTCCATAATAGAAAGTAAATAATGCATAAACCCAAGAAGTAGCAGTTTATAGAAATGTTACTTAGGAGTGGAGGAGATGACTCGAGCACTTGCTTCTTTTCCAGGGGACCTGAGTTCAGTTCTCAGCACTCACACTGGGTGGCTCACAGTTGCCTATAACTCCCAACTCCAGGTGATCCAACACCCTTTATCTGGCCTCTGTGAGCAGTATACTCATGAGGCATAAACTTACTGAGCGATACACATAAAAATTGTTTTAAATGTTAACTTAGATTTGTTTTTATAAAAACAGAAAGGAATGATTTAAGGGGAGAAAGTAGATGTTGTTTGGAGAGTAAGAAATGTGCACAAGGGATGTACTTTTTAACCTGTTCTACAATAAATTGGCTAAATTATATGCATGTTTAACTGATTCTGCTATCAAAATACAACACACAAGTAGAATCATAGTAGAACTTGGAAAATAATTTAGAAGATATAATTTACAAGTTTTATCTTATGAGTTTATAGAGGCTTTTTGTTTTTCTTCTTTAATTTTCAAAATTTCTACTGTAAACTTGGATGGCATTTGTAATCGGGAGGAGAAAATACCAATACAAAAGTTGATTATTGTTTCTGAAGCAAAGGCTAAGGTGAATATGTTAATATATGCAGAAAGTTATCATTGGTGTTCAGAAGGGACCATTCTTTAGGCTAAGAAAATCAATTTTGATAGAGATAGTTCATACTAACGAGGAGAAAGAAATATATGAGATTCTTACAGAAATGATGTGATTTCCCTAGAAATTGTATAGAATTATAGACTCCAGTTGGTCTTCATTTCAAAATCCCTTAGTGTAATTTTTTTGAAAATTCAATTTAGTAGAATAATATTAAATTGTATATTACAGTATCATGTATATTTATCATGTAAATAAATACTTGAAAGCCTCAAAACTGTTTTGAAACTACTGTATCTGCTACCTATTAAGCTTTCTCTTTTTTCTTTCAACAGAAAAACAGGAAAAGGAAATTGACATCTATGCTAACCTCTCTGATGAAAAGGCTTTCGTGTTTTCAGTTGCTTTGGCAGAAATAAATAGAAAGATTATCAACCAAAGACTTATTCTTTGATACTTGCCTGCAAAATCTGTTGAAACTTTCTTCAGGATTACATCAGCAAATTCTCAAACAGTTATGGACCCTTGGGAGCATTCTGACTGTACAGATAAGGGTCATTGATTGTTTTTTTCTGTTACATAGTCAGGTACCACACTTTGGGAGCAAAGCTGTGGGTTTAGACTATGCTGGGATTTCCTTGTTTACCAAGGAGTATTATCAGTGTTTTTGTTTTGGATATAACTAATTGTATTTGCCATAAAAACAAACAAAAAACCCCCACCAACAGCCCCAAACCCTGCAAACTGGGCGGATGTTAAGAAGATTAAAGGAATAGGAGTGAGAGTAGAAATACAAAAACTAGGAAAATAAAGCGCTGCATAGTTTTCAGGTTTCCCACCAGAGATGCAGTATTTTAAGCACTGTCAGAAAAGTGAGTTAAATATATGTAGGTATTTCAGATTTTCAGCACTAACAGATTGCATATATGCAATTCATTGACTTTTAAGAAATTAGTAATTGATATTTTATTGAATGGAGAATTAAGAATATAGACTGTAAATTCTGTCTTCAGTTGGTTTGTTTGTTTTTGACCACTGTTTTCATGATTTAAAGTGGGAGTTATATTTTCAGAGACTTTCTACACAGTTTGGAAATTTGGGTGCTATATGAAGAAAAACATTTAAGGATATTTCATACTTCAGATACAAACACCTGTTTTCTTGAATGTTTATTTATTGGTTTTAAACTTCTGTTGTCAAGATGGTGCCTGTTAACCTAAACACAAGATCTATTTATTACATACAACATATTTCTTAGCCACTAGTAAGCAGTGATATCTAAATGAATGTTCATTTTTACATTCTGGTAATTATTTAAACTGTTACTTAATCTCATCCTGGAAAAAAATAAACTTTAATATTGAAAGTGAGTAAATAGTGTGATATAGCTTCTTGTCCTAGTGAAGTTTGTAAAATAGCTCTTAACTTTTTTAGTGTTAGATCATTGTTCCTTTAGCTTATTTCATAGAACCACATGCTTTTGCATTTTGCACACCAGTTTAATGGTAACCTCTTCACATGCAAGTTTCCTTCCTTTAATCTCTCCTTCCCCATTCTTGTAATTCTTACAGCCTTCTTAAGGAAATTTTAGTCATTGGTTAGATTTTTTTGTTTTGAGGGTTTTATTATTAATGACGTGTTCGCATGTGTCTGTGTGAACGTGTGTACACATGTATGCAGGTGCCTGAGGAGGCCATAAGAGGGTGTTGGATTCCCTGGAGCTGGAGTTACAGGTGATTGTGTGCTGGCCTACTTGGGTGTTAGGGACTCTTACCTACCAAGCCATCTCTCCAGCTCTTGGTTAGACTTTCTGCCTATTTAAGATAATCCCCACCTTTTCTTTCCTTTTTCTAAAAGCATATATATGTTTATTTTTGAGACATGAAAATTGTACATAATTATTGGTGACAGGGTAGCAGGCATGTCCTTCACCTGTGACATCATTCCTTGGTATTGTGAATATTTGCATTTCTCTCTAGTAGCTATTTTGAATTGTCAGCCACTGTTCCCTTTTAGTCTCAACAGTTGTCAGTTTCATCCCTCATCTCAGCTTATATTTCCTCTCACATCCCAAAAGAAAACCAGTCTGCATTTTTTTCTCCTTTAAATTGGTAGCCAGCAGAGGAAGATTAAATGGAACTCTGATAGGATTTAGAATTTTCCTAAGAAAATCCTACCTCTCTCCCCTCCCTCTTTTCCTCTCCCTATCCCCCGCCCCCAACTTTTCTTCCCTCCCAGGTTGCTCATTGGCTTTTTAAGACAAGATTTTGCCATGTAGGGTTCCCCAAACTAGCTACCCTGGAACTCATGATCCTCTTGTCTCAGCATTAATTGCCTTTACTACCTGCAGCTATTATTATAGTTATATGCATTTGAAACTCCTAATAATATGTTTTCCTAAGACTGTAGAATGGAATGTGATTTGTATCTCTGATAAAAATAGCAAAAGCTGGGGCTAGAGAGATAGCTCAGTGGTTAAGAGCACTGACTGTTCTTGCAGAGGACCTGGGTTTGATTCCCAGCATCCGCATGGTGGTTATGAACCGTCCTTAACTCCAGTTCCAGGGGAATCTGAAGCCCTCTTCTGACCACCGTGGCATTGCACAACACGGGTACACTCACATACAGGCAATACACTCCTACACATAAAATAAAAATAATAAATAAAAAAAGCAACAGCTATTCCAATTTTGAGGAAGAAAGCTTAAAAGTCATTGATATCTAAGAATGTGTGTGTGTGTGTGTGTGTGTGTGAGAGAGAGAGAGAGAGAGAGTAGCTTGTAGAGCAAGCATCTCTTTAAAGAATTGCTGTCAGAGTTTATCTCCTTAAAACTGAAGATTGGGAGAAAAGTTATGCTAAAATTTCATTGAATATGGAATGGGTGGAAAAAGTAATTGTAGAAAATAATTATTTGGACCCAATCACACGTGTCCTCCTGGATTTGGGGAGGGCTAAAGTATACAATCTGGGGAAGGCTAGGAAGAGAAGGCATGACCCATGCTGGGTAAAGGCTTTCCAGTGTGCATACCCTCAGGTCATACATAAACCTCAGCAACCCCTCTGTTATCTTGGAAAGTAAGCTCAATAAATTCATTGATTCCCCAGTAAAACTTTAATCAAATATTGTCTTGACACTAAAACCTTAGAAGGGAATAAGCATTGCTTAGCATCCTCAGGAAAAGAAGTCTCATAACAGATGGAAAATTTGTTAATGCTATTATGTCTCATTAAAAAAAAGAATGTAAAAGATGTTAAAAGGATATGGGAATAGAGATACTTTCCAAAATAGAAAAAATGAGAAAGCCTAAGCAAGTGATGAAGGTCTGTGTAGATTTGTTATGATCTATAAAAGATGAGACCAAATAATCTACACATAATCTTAAAATTTCTGTGGTCATAGTTTAGGCAACTAGTTTAAGGAACAAAATATATATCTAGTCAAGGTTTATCTGAGAATATTTGTTTTTTTTACCCAAGCCTTATCAACATAGCACATGACATTTAAAAGTACCAACCTTATTGGATGTTTTAACAGCCATTAGTTTTAGGCCTATACTGATGTAGTCAGAGGGACTTAAAGGACAGTTTTTGCCCCTTGCCCTCCAAGGTCGAATAAGTTCCAGGGGAACATGGAACATCTCTCAAAATATCCTGTAACTGGTGAGTCACCTGCCGTCTTGTTACAGGGAGGACATGGAGACCCTACCAGATAGACTTGAACCAGTGTGCAGTCTACAAAGAGGAGGGTCAACTCAGAGGAAACATCTCATTCATGCTTCCAAGTGAAACCAGACATGGTCGAACAGGACCTTTGATTTATCTTCACACAGATGGAACTGGTAAAAGAAAGCCAGGAGCTCCTTCCAAGCCCATGTGACCCATGAGGAATAGACCCTCAAATGACCTTAAGTGTAAAAATAAATTGATTTATTTGGGCCAAACACCCAAAAGGAAAGTATAACCAAAGAGTTAAGTCAGTATATTTCTTTAAGAGTTCAAGGGATTACACTTCCCAGATATTAGGCTTAAGTCTATATAAAAAGTTTAGAAAATTATTTCTCATTGATGATTTTGTGTGTAACCAGAAAGTGCTGTTCAGATGTAAGACTTCAAATCTTGGTCTCCAATACTGTAGTGCCCACCCTCCAATACTGTAGTGTAGCTAAGGGAGACAACCACATATTGTTAAATGATGGATAAATTTATTTTCTCCCCCTATCTAGAAGCTTTTGAGAGGACACTGACACTGATTCTAACCACTCCAACAGCTATAAAATACCTGAAAGAAAATCCTGAATCCATCACTCTTGAGTCCAGCCTTGAAAGAAAAGAAAAATGAGGAGGAACCCAATAGAGGGATGCTTTTGGAAGCCCTTGTCAAGAAAATCCAATGGACTCACATATGAACATTTGAAAATTGCCCTGTTCTTTTTCTAGTTCTGCCTAGAACTTGTAATGCTAATTACTCTTGCCTTTACTTCTCCTTTACATCTCCTATTCATGATTCAAGGACTTTCTTTTCCTCCTAGAGATAAGAGTTAAGTAATTTGGGAGTCTTTTAGATAGACCCACTGAAGGGGTACTCCAGTTGCCTTACCCTGCATCCCTGTTCAGCATGGAAGAAGCCAGAGTGATTTGCATCCCGATTCCCTATTGGCAATTTGGGTAACCTTTTCAGGGAATGATGTGATAAGAATAGGAGGTAGGAATTGGCTAGGCATTTAGGGTAAAAAGACACCAAAGAGAAGTAGCCAGGTTCTTGGCTAAAACTCACAGTCTTTGGCCTCTTAGCAACATATCCATTCCAAAGGCCAAAAATGTCGAAAATATTTGGGAGCTTTTATCTAATCCTTAAAAGAGTTTAGGGTTACCTCATCAGAGGGGGGAATGTTAGTATAGCCAAAAGCCCCATTAAAAGAAAAATAAGAGTATGTGAAGTTATCAGAAAAGTGATGGGAAATATGGGAGGAGTTGGGGGGGAGGGAGTGGGCATGGATTTGAGCAAAACACCTTATATGCATGCATGAAATTCTCAATAAATTACTTTTTAAAAAATATTTTTCTATATAAAGTAATCGTTTTATTTAAAATGCTTATTACTGTGTTTCTCAAAAATTTTTTTGACAGAGGAACAAATTAGGTTTACCCTGTTTGTAATATAACTCATGTAGCAAGTTTCTGTAAACACTGTATTGTCTGGTAGATATATTTGTCAACTGTGTTATAAGGCTAATACATTTAATTTGTCTAGGTGTCTTATCCCAGAAAACACTATTTTGCCACTGGTGTTAAACTTGCCTTGTTATCAGGTGCCCTCAAAGAGGCAATTCTGTAATTACTGGACTTTGTTCTGCTCTTTTATCTATAAGTGATTATTCAAGATGTCTTGAGGTGGTACAAAGATTAGATTAAGTCTGTTGAAGATATTTTCAGATGTGAGCACAATTAAAATAACTTGTGAGGTAGGCCAAGCTACAAATTTGTTTGACTAACCCCCAGTTCCCCAAATATTTGGGGGAGCAATTTAATGCTTGAGGTTTGCTTTTGCTTATGAATTCACATCCAGCCAAGTGTATATAGGAAGGCCCTGTCTCAACAAACTAAACAAAATTATCTCAAAATAAGGAAAATACTGTAAATTACATCTAATGGAGCAACTAGTGGAATCAAATTGCTTGAGGCAGTTTATGTTCAGATGAGTTTGAGGAAAGTTCTGTCTCTGCAATTTTTGTTTATGAATAGATACTTTTGTCAGGTGCTTTAGAATGTGATGCGATAGGACATTTTTATTCTCCCTTTAGAATTCTTTTTAAGGCAGAGTCTAATGCTGTAGCCCAAGTGGCCTGGAGCTCTGGATCTTCCTGCTTTACTCAGCCTCAACCAGTGCTGCTATTACAGTCATGCTGGGCTCCCTTTAGAGAGTGTTCACATTGAGTTTTGATTATGGAAGCCAGCCTTACATTCCCAGGATAAGCCATTTGGTTGTGTTTATTATGGGTTTTTTAATATTTTATTTTATTTTTTTTATTTTATGTGTGTGAGTGTATTGCCTGCATGTATGTAAGTGCACCTGTGTTGTGTAATGCCACGGAGGTCAGAAGATGGTGTCGGATTCTCCTGGAACTGGAGTTAAGGGCGGTTTGTAGCTGCCATGTGGGTGCTGGGAATCGAACCCGGATCCTCTCCAAGAGCCGTCAGTGCTCTTAACTGCTGAGCCATCTCTCTAGCCTCTATTATAGTTTTTTTTATGTCTAATAGATTCAAGTTAAGATTTAATGTTGTTGTTCATCAGGGAGCTTGAATAGCAGTGTTTTTGTGGTTTTGGTCACAAAATTAAGTAATTGTAGTTGCATATAATTAATTAGGAAGTAACCTAATTTAAAGAGCCAGGTGGTATGCACCTGTTTAAATAACCTGTTTAAATAATCTGTTTAAAGAGCCGGGTGGTGCACACCTTTAATTCTAGCACTTGAGAGGCAGAGGCAGAGGCAAGCAGATGTCTGTGAGTTTGGGACCAACCTGGTCTACATAGTGAGTTCCAGGCTAACCAGGCCTACTGAAACCCCTGTCTCAAAAAGAAAACAAAGTAATAATAAATCTTTTGAAAATAGAGTTGTGAGTTTTCTTAGGGTCTGAGGCAGGTTTGCCCAGTTGGAGGCCACCCTGGGGTCTATAGTGATTTTAGGCCACTCTGGGCTACAGAGTGAGATTCTGTCTCTAAAAGCAAACAACACAATTGTTACGGTTTTTAGGACCTAGGATATGATCTGTCCTATACACTTAAAAAGAATGGGGATCCTCCTGTGCTGTTCAGCTCTGTAGCTTTGATTTTCTACGAGTATTCCTATTACAGGTGTTGAAACCTCTCAGCTGTAATTATGGGTCCATTTCTCACCTTATTTCAGATTTTGCTTTACATGTCTTGAAGCTGTGTCTTGAGTATGTAAATAACCTTGGTATGTCATTCTGGTTAGTTGACTCTTTTGCGGTTATGTAATGTATGTCTTCATTCCACCATTTTTCTTTGTTCTGTAATATTCTTAACACCAACTTTCTTTTGATTAGTATTTTCATGGTATGTCTTTTGTAGCCTTTTTAGCCTCTGTATCATTATATTTGAAATGGGCTTGTAATTACAGTAGTTTGTGGTTTACTTTTTCTGATAATCTCTCTCTGTCTCTCTCTCTGTGTCTCTCTGTCTCTCTGTCTCTCTCTCTCTCTCTCTCGTTTTTTTATAAAGACAGTGTCTTCCTGTAGTGCCAACTGGCCTGGAACTTGATAAGGAGACCATGCTGGTCTCAATCTCACAGAGATCTGCCTGCCTCTGCCTCCTGAGTGCTAAAATTAAAGGTGTATGCCAGCACACCAAGCTCTGACAGCCCCTTACTGGTGTATTTAAACTGTTTGGATTTAGACCTGACATTTTACTGTATGTTCTGTGTGACCCCTTTCTCGTAGGTGCTCTCCTTTATCATCTTTTGGCCATCTGCTGAAGTTTTCATTGTTCTGGAGTTTTTAAAACCACTTACATTTTAATTTATATATTGTACTTTTTGACCAAATCTCTTCATATATCCTTTTTTAGTGTTAGCTCTAGGAATTACTGTCTCAGACTAACATGGAGTTTGCTTTATACCCGACTGACCTCAAGTTCCAGATCCTCAGCTTCCCGAGTTCTGGGATTACAGGCATGTACCACTCTGACCAGCTAAGGTGTTTGTGGTGTTGTTTGTTTCTTTTGGGGGTGGGAGAGAGAGATTATAATTTCAGGCATAAATTCACTTGATCCATCTTGTGAGGGTGCTTAGTACTAAGTAGTCTTTTATTTGCATTTATTTTGTGCTGAAATTTTTCCTGTGCTATACAGTTTTGTTTCTTCAGTTATTTTTTCTGGGCTATCCTTTTCTTCTGTGTAAACTGTGTATGTGTAGGATGCCTGCAGAACTTGAAAAGTATCAGATCCCCTGGAGCTGGAGTTATAGGTTGTGAGCTGCCTGACAGGTGCTGGGAGCCAAATCCTGATCCTCTGAAACTGATCCCTGATCCGCAGCAACTGAGCCTTCTCTCCAATCTTACCCTCTTGATATCTGATGACAAATATGTATGTTAATTATCTTTTGCTGATTTCAGGAGGCTTTGCGTTTTGTTTTTATTCATCTAATTATGATGTGCCTGCCTGTGGATTTTGTTGAATTTGTCTTACTGAGTTTGCGGCACATCTTAAATGTATAAGTTTTTGTCTTTTCACCAAATATATAAAGTTTTCATCCAGTTTGGTGGGTTTTTGTTTTTGATTGGTTTGGTTTGATTTCTCCTCTTGAGAGTCCACTTGGGTATTGTCCCACAGATGGTTGTGGGACAACTCATTTATTTTAAGCAACTATTTAAATTGACATAAACAGTTGTTTGTTTTTTTAATGTGTCTGTGTATGAATGTATTGCCTGCATGTGTGTAAGTATACCCATGTCATGCAATGCCCTTGGAGGTCAGAAGAAGGTGTCGAGTCCCCTGGAACTGGAGTTATGGGTGGTTGTTAGCTGCTGCTATGTGGGTGCCGGAAATTGAACCTGGGTTTCTCTGCCAGAGCAGTGTTCTTAACTGCTGAGCCATCTGTGTGTAACATAAAAGTATTTATAATGCATAACTTTTTTTGTTTTTTTGAGACGGGGTCTCTCTATAACCCCAGCTGTCCTGAAACTTGCTGTGTAGACCAGTTTGTCCTCAGTCTTACAGAGATACATGCCTGTCTTTGCCTCTGGAGTGCTGAGATTAAAGGTGTATACCACCATTCCTGGCACATGTTTTGATTTATATTTATACATTGTGGAATGATTAAAATTAGGATAATTAAATATATTACAATATATATCCTTAACATCTGGGGGAATACTTATTTTGTTTGTTTTTGAGACAGGGTTTCCCTGTAGCCCCACCTGGCCTGGAACTTGCTATATAGACCAGTCTGGCCTTGATCTCACAGAGATAAACTTGTCTCTGCCTCTGGAGTGCTGGGACTAAAGATGGGTGCCACCGTGCCCAGCAAACAGATTTATTTTTATGTGTATGTTTCTGCGCACATAAATTCCAGTGCCCACAGAGGCCAGAAGTGGGTTGTTAGACCTGCTGGAGCTGGAGTTGCAGGTGGTTGTAAGCTGGTTGACATGGTTGCTAGGAACTGCAATAGCCACAAGTGCACTTAACTGCTTGGCTATCTCCTGCCCCCTGCCCCTCAACAGAACACTTAAAAGTTAGTCATTTGTTAAGTGTATAACAGTAACGGCATTACTAACTACAGTCACTTCATGTAGAAGTCTTCTCTTGCATAACTGAAATTTTGTATCCTTTCACCATCTTTCACTTATTTCCGTTAATCTCAGTTGTCCCAAATGATAGGATTTCATTTAAATACTGACTAGCATTCCCTATGTAGGTATTCTTTATCCATTGATCAGACATAGGTTGTTGATTCCATATCTTGATTGTTGCAAATACTCCTATAGTGAAATTGGAAATAGCATATCCATCCATCCCTTCATCTCTGTGTAGGCACACGTCATGGCACATGGTTGGAGGTCAAAGACAACTTGCAGGAGTTGATTTTCTTCTATCCTGTAGGTCTCATGCAACAAACTCCAGTCATTAGACTGCTAGCAAGTGCATTTACCCACTGAGTCATCTTGCCAGCCCAGGAGCCTCCATATTCTTTTCCAGAATGGCTGTGCTGGTTTACCTTCTCACCCTAGAGGACAAGGTTTCTGGTTTCTCCACTAAACATGTATGAGGTCATGTCTCATTGTGGTTTTGATTTGCATTTCTTTTATGATTTGTGACATTGAGCATCTTTTAATTTACTTGTTGACATTTGTTAACTTCTTTTGAGAAATTTCTGCCTGTTTTAGACTTTTGCCCACTTTTGACCAGGTTATTTGTTTTCTTAATACTGAATTGTCAGAGTTTCTTATGTAATTTAGATATTACATCATTACAAGTATGTCTTGTAAGTATTTTCTTCTGTTCTAGGGGTTGCCTTTTCATTTTTGTTGCCTCCTTTGCAGTGCAGAAAGAAGCCTTTTAATTTGATTTAAGGCCCTTATTTCTGCTTTTGTTGTTATACCAAAAAAAAAAAACAAAACAAAAAAACCCATTGCAAAAGCCCACTTGCATAGGAGTTTTATGGCCTCAGACCTATATTTAGAGTAGGAGTCAATTTTGAGTTGGGTTTTATGTACCCCTTGTTGAAAATCCTAGGCATGCCTTGGTGGTATTGCAGGTTCAGTTCCAAATCACAGCAACGAAATGAATATTGAAATGAAGCAAATCACACATTTTTGTTTCCCAGTATATATAAAAACAACTTTTATCCTGTAAAAGTATTGTAATCTAAGTGTATTGTATTGTAATCTAAGTGTTCTATAGCATTATGTCAAAAATGTATACATCTGGAGAGATGGCTCAGCAGTTCAGAGCACTGGATACTCTTGCGGAAAACCCAGGTTCAGTTCCCAGCACCCACAAGGTGGCTAACAACTGTCTCTAACTCCAGTTCCAAGGGATTGATCTGATGCCCTCTTCTGGCCTCCACGGCCATTGCACATCGTGTGTGCAGTTAAACACATGCAGACAAAACACTCATAAAAACAAATAGAAAATTTAAAAATGTATATATCTTAATCTACAAATACTTTATTGCTGAAAAATGCTCATTTGGAACTTTAGCAAGTCACCTTTTACTGGTGGACGATCTTGCTTTGATATTGGTGGCTACTTAATTGATGAGAATTGTGATTGCTACAACTTTGGATTGGCTGGCTCTGTATGGATTTTTAGTTTAGTATTTTACCCACACTAGAATTTCCTTCAAAATTGGAATCAGTACTCTCAATTGCTGTTACTACTTTATCAACTAAGTTTCTACACGTATGTATTTAAAATTCTTTAACAGTGTTTAAAGCATCCTCACCAAGAATAGATTACATCTCAAGAAACCACTTGCTTTGATCATCCGTAAGATCTCCCTTTCGCAGAGTTTTATCTTGTGGTTGTAGCAATTCAGTCACATCTTCAGGTACTCCTTTGAATTCTATGTTTCTTACAATTTGTACTACATCTGCACTTAGGTCCTCCTTTCAGAGTCAACTATGAAAATTGGAACTAGCTTCTCTGAAATTCTCATTGATGATTTAACCACCTCCAATGAGTCAGAAATGTTCCTAATGGCATCTAGAATGGGCTTAGATCATCAGTACAATCAGTAACTAAAACACCTTACAAAATTTCCCAAGACTTAAGTCACAATTACTCCTGAACCATGGTCTGCAGAATGGATATGTAAGAGCGGGCACAAAAACATTAATCTTGTACATTTTTATTAGCACTCTCAGGAGACCAGATACATTGTAAAATGAGCAGTAATACTTTGAACTTTTTTCCCCTGAACATTATGCCTCAACAGTGGATGGAACAGATTTAGTATATCTTGTTAAAAACTGTCATCTAGCTTTGCTTATTAAAAGTTTTAAAAATATTTTTATTTTATGTATGAGTGTATTGCTTGCATGTATACAAAGTACCACCTGTGTTATGCAATGCCTGCAGAGGTCAGAAGACAGCATAGGATTCTCCGGGAACTGGACTTAACAAATAGTTGTTAGCCATCATGGGGTGCTGGGACTTGAACCTGGGCCTTCTGCAAGAGCAGCCAGGGCTCTTAACTGCTGAGCCATCTCTCCAGGTTTCCCAAAAATTTTTTAATGAGCTTTTTAAAATCTTTATTTTTTAAAGTCAGTTTCTTAGGTTTGAATACGGAATGAATGACTTTATTGTGTCATTTTTATTCATATGTGGTGTTAGACTTTGTGCTCACTTGTTTTCCTCCCTCACTGTTTCCCCTCATGTCCCTTACTATCTGGCTGATTCCCTTGTATCTCACAGATGGTCTCCCCTGTTTAATTTTTTTAATGTACAGAGTGGATTTAATATATATATGTGTGTGTATATGTGTGTGTGTGTGTGTGTGTATATATATATATATGTATATCTTCAAAAGAGTTTTTTTCAGAATGACAAGTACACATTGACTTAAATTGAGTCACTGGTTGTATTTGGTCATAATGTGAGCCAGCAGGTCTTTTAAAACCAACCATAGATGTTTTTTCAGCTGTGAAAGTCCTAGACAGCATCTTCCAACATAAGGCTGCACTGAAAAATCAGTTTGGGCAGTAGAGAGATGGCTCAGCGGTTAAGAGTGCTTGCTGTTCTTGGAAAGGATCCAAGTTCAGTTCTCAAACCTCTTAGCCTTCAAAAAATTGAAGAGAGTTAATGCTTTGCTCTGGATTAAGCTTTGGTTTAAGGAAATGTTTGGCCTTGAGACCACTGAAACTTTGCGTGTGATTATTAAGACTTCTTCCTTGTTTTCCACTTGTGCCTTCACTAGAACAGTATTTTTTAGAGTCCTTCAAGAACTTTTATTTGCATATGTAACTTGGTTAACCAGTGCTCGAAAGAGGCCTAACTTTCAGTCAGTCTGGCTCAGTTCTCAGTGTGTTCTCATCTCAGCTTATTTCTAGTTTTTGATTCGAGAAGTGTGTGATTCTTTTACTTGAACACCCAGAGGTTACTGAGTTATTGGTCAGCCTAGTTACAGTATTGTCTTGAAATGGGAGGCCCAAGGAGGAGAATGGAACTAATGGTTGCCTAGTGGAGCAGTGAGAACACACAGCCCATTGTTTGCCAGCTTGTGTGGTGTGATGTGTGGCCATCACAAACACCCTAACATCTAGTACAGTGAAGGAATTTGAAATGTTGCAAGAATTACCAATATGTAACAAAAAGATGTCTTAATTCATTACAGGATTGCAACAACCTTGAATTTCTTTTGTGTATATGTGTATAGTATACGTGTACACACACATATGCATGTGTATGTGGGTGCAGTCACCTATGCAAGTGCATATGTGGGTGTCTTCCTTTATTACTGTCTGCTTTATTTGAGACAAAGTCTCTTACTGCAACAGGAGTTTGCTGTATCTCAATACTAAGTGACCAGTGAGCTCCCTAGATTTACCTGTCTCTGTGATCCCAGTGCTGAATAAGTATGAAAACCTGAGTTTGGATCCCCAGCACCTCAAAAATAAATAATGATAAAACAACCCAAAAGCCTGGGGAGATGATTCAGCAGGCAAATGCTAGAGTGCTTGCTGTACGAGCATGAGACTGAGTTTGAATTCCCAGCACATACATAAAAAGTTGGACATGGCCGCAAGTACCTGTAACCCCAGCATTGTGGAGGATAGAGACAGGATTGCCCCGGCTGCCAGCCTAACTTCAGGTTCAATGAGAGACCTTGTCTCAAGGTTATGAGGTAGAGAATGATGGAGCAGGAATCCCCTCCCCCATGTTTCTGGCCTCTACGTGCACCTGCACACATACAAATACATAATAAAAATAAATGTGCAGTGGCTCACACATTTATTCGTAGCACTCAAGAACCTGAGATAGGATTGTCATGAGTTCTAGGCCAATATGGGCAACACAGTGAATTCCAATCCAGTCTAGGCTATAGGCTTATGTGAGACCCTGTCTTAAAAAAATAAAAGATTTGTAGCCAGGCACGTGGTGGCACATGCCTTTAATCCCAGCACTCGGGAGGCTGAGGCAGGTGGATCTGTGAGTTCAAGGCCAGCCTGGTCTACACAGTACAGTTTCAGGCCAGCTGGGGCTACAGGGAGACCCTGTCTCAAAAACACCTAAATTAATTAATAAAAAAAGATTTGTAAAGTGTAATACAATTAAAGCACAGTATTACCAACGTGCTTGTAGCTGACTGTCCTTGGGTTTGTTTCTGGGCTCTGTGTTCCACTAATGAGTGTGTTTTGTGTTAGTAACACAGAGATTACAATAGCTTTGTAGTATAGTTTGAAATCAAGATGATATCTTTTCCTTTGTTTTTTCTCTTTCAAAATTGTTTTGGCTTTTGGGGGCTTCTCTGCTTCTACTGTATGACTTTTAGGATTGTGAGTTCAATTTCTGTGACAAATATCATTGGAATTTTAGTAAAGATTATGTTTATTGCTTTAGGTAGTAGAGACATTCTAACAGTATGCATCAAATCCATTATGTTCTTCAAATCCGTGAACATGAAATAACTTTACTTTCCATTTATTTGTGACTTTTTCAATTTATTTCATCAGTGTTTTGTGTTTTCAGAATACAGATCTTTCATTTCCTTTACTAAATTTATTCTTACATATTTTATTTTGATATTATTTAAAGGTATGTTTTCCTTCTCTTTCATATAGCTTGTTCCTGATATAAAGAAATGCATCTGAGCCAAGCCCAGGTGTGGTGGTGTAAGCCTTTAATTCCAGTGCTCTTGGGAGGTAGAGGCAGGTGGATCTCTGGGAGGTCGAGGCCAGCCTGGACTACATAGTGAGTTCCAGGCCAGCTGGGGCTACAAGGAGAACCTACCTCAAAAAAACAAAAAGGCAACTGAGCCACACCTGAAATTGCAGCACTTAGGAGATGGAGGCACAAGGATCAGGACTGTGAGGACAGCCTGGACTGCATGAGACAACAAACAAAACTGCAAACAGTTAAACAGTTCAGATATTTCAATTTTACTGGTCATTTGTTAATTCTACCTTTTTTTTTTTTAAGGATTCTTTGTTTACATACAGAATCATGCCACCTGCAAATGGGTAATTTTGTATTCTGTTTTTCTTGTTCACATTGTTCTTAGTATAACTTCCAGTTCTATATTGAGTAGAAGTGGTGGGAGTGGGCATTTTCCTTGCAAAGATCTTAGAATGGGCCCGGGAGAGACAGTTCAGTGGTTAAGACTGCTTCCTGTTCTTGTAGAGGACATCGGTCTGGTTCCAAGTACTCTCACCAGGCAGCTCACAACTGCCCGTATCTCCGGCTCCAGGAGATCTGAGATCTCTTTTGGCCTCCACTGGCACCGCACTCCTTATGGCACATAGTGTGAAGAGACACACATGTACACATAATTAAAAATAAATATATCTTTTAAAAAGATCTTAGAATGTTGTCAGTTTTTCCTTATTAATATGATACTATGTATGAGGTTTTCATAAGTGGTGTTTATTATGTTAAGGAAACTATGTCCTTTTTTAACTCATGAAAGAATGTTGTGTTTTGGATTTTGGTGGTATGGTGATACTGCTTTCAAAATGATTTTTGAATTTACTGGTTTTTGACAGAATTTAAGAAATATTGATATTTGAATATTTGAGTTCAGCTGTAAAGGGGTTTGTTGTTGTTGTTATGTGCTAGCATCTTCACACAAAACTATCTGTTAGCTCTTTATGTTTTACATTTGTGTCGTTAGAACTTCAGTGATTTATATCCCTGAGTGTGAAGAGTTAAAAATGATACAGGCCCAAAGTCAAAATTAAAAATAGCCAATAAATTACCTACTCTCTCTATGTGACTTAACATAGAGGTTCAGACTTTTAATTGAATTTTTGTATATTTCATACAGAACATCTTAATCATTGTTATACCCCCTTCCCCATTTACCCCCTACCATAGCATCCCCACCGTGGAATTCATATGTTCTGTCATTTGTGTTAAGGCCTATCGTGTCAAGTTAGTATCCCCAGTTGTCTCTCAGTACAAGTTCATCCACTGAGGTCTAGTCAACCTATCTAGGGTCCCTCCCTTTTTGAAGGTGAGCTCTTTCTCACCTAGCAGTAATCAGCTGCCAGTAAGTCTTCAACTGAGAATTGGGACCTGCTGTTCATTTCCATAGTTCTGTGCTGGGTTTTGTCTGCTTGAATTTGCATGGGTCTTGTGCATGCTGACACCATTGCTGTAGGTTCGCATGAGAAGAGTCCTAGGAGCCTGTAGGACTCTTATTTCTGTATGGTCCTGCACCTCCTCCCTGGCTCTTACAATTTTTCCGCCACCTTTTCTGCAATGGTTCCTGATCCCTGGATGAGTGGATTTTAATATAGGAGATCTGTCCAAGGACCCACACTCTGTAAATTTAAGGCTCCATATTTTGCACACGGTGAGAAATTGCATTTGTGTGGGGATGTGACAGCATTGGGGTTTTCTTTAAGATCTATGACTTCTTCAGCTATGTGTATTTGGCTAGGTTTACAGTACCAGACATGAGTTTCCTCCCATTGAGTGGGCTTTAAGTCCAATTAGGTAGCTGTTGATTACCCCCAAGATAAAAGTGTCACTACTGCACCAATGTCATTTGCTGTGCTGGTCATTGATACGGTTTTTAGGGCTTGAAGCTGGGGTTGGACCACTGGTTGCTGTTCTCCCTTACCAGCTTGTGTAGTGCTCTCCAAAGCTGTGAGAGCTAGCCTTCAGGGGAGGTGGCTTCCAGGTCAGTTCTGCCTGCTTTGCTCCAAATCCTGTGTCCAAAGTATGCCTGTCTTCAGTGATAGGATCTTGCCTTCAAGTTCTGGGAGGCAATCAAGGACTGTGGCAATAGCCGACATAATTTTAAGAGTGTTTTAAGAGTTGGCCAACAACTCAAAGGAAGGTTTCTTTTGTCTGGCACTGTCTTGTTATGTAGCCTTCAGCTATACTCATAAGACTCAGATATTTTACATGTAATTTTTCAGTAGGCTTTTGGACTGATATGATTCCCTCTGTTTTTTTTTTTAATATATACTAGCTAGGCATTATTTATCTCTCCTCTTTCTCTCCCTGTCTTATCCTCCTTCCCCACCATCTCCATTTAAAGTGTCCCCATTTTCTCTGTTTCTTCCTTGATAATATCTGTCTGCTATGGTCCCACCTCTTTTGAGTGCCTTCTCTTTATTCCCATAGTTCCTTGTATAGCCCTTCTTCTCCCCCTCCCATTAAAAAACCCCCATTTTACACATTTCTCCCTTAGTAACACGTGTCTTTTACACCTGTCTCTTGGGTTCCTTCTTTCCCTTTACCTCACTGGTTCTCTTCCATTTTCGTGGTTCTTGCAGTTCCATCAGGATGTGTACTCACATATAAGGCTTTGATGCTAGGATCCACAAATGAGGGAGAACATATGTCTTTTGGTTTTTTGAGTCTGTATTACTTCACTTAGTATAACAGTTTCCAGTTCGATCCATTCTCCTGCAAATTTCATTATTTCATTTTCTTTACTGCTGAGTAGAACTTCATTGTGTAGATGTGCCACATTTTCATTAACGACTCATCAGTTGAAGGACACTTTGGTTGCTTCCATCTCTTTGCTATTGTGAAAAGAGCAGCAAAAAACATGGATGTACAAGTATCTCTGCAATAGGATGGGTCCTTTGGGTATATGCCAAGGAGTGCTATAACTGGGTCACCTGGTAGGTTCATTTTTAGTTTTTTAAGAGTTCTCCACACTGCTTTCCATAGAGGTTGCATGAGTTTGCAGTCCCACCAGCAGTGAATGAGCATTCCTATTTCTTCATGTCCTTGGCAGCAATTGATATCATTTGTTTTCTTGATCCTAGTCACTGTGATTAGGGTAAGGTGATACCTTAGGGTGGTTTCAATTTGCATTTCCCTAATTACGATGTTGAACACTTTTTAAAGAGGTTTCTTAGCTGTCTTTATTTTCCTTATTATTTTGAGAACTCTCTGTTCAGATCCTTAGCCCAATTGGGTCACTTGCTTTCTTGATTCTTTTGAGTTCTTTATTTTATTTTGAGTTCTTTATTCTGGATGTTAAACCTCTGTCAGATGTGTCACTGGTGAAGATTTTTTTTCCCACTCTGTGGTTTTCTCTTTACTTTTTTTTTTTTTGTTTCTTTTGCTGTACAGAATTTTTTAAAGAGGTCCCACTTCTTGATTCTTGACCTTAATTCCTGAGTAACTGATGTCCAATTTAGAAAGTCCTTTCCTACACCTGTGTCTTGTAGGTTCTCTTCTAATTGCTTCAGAGTTTCAAGTTTCACATTGAGGTCTTTGATCCATTTAAAGTTGGTTTTTGTACAAGGTGAAAGATAAGGGTCTAGTTTTATTTTTCTACAGGTGGGTAATACAGTTTTGCCAGCACCATTTGTTGAGGATGCTTCTTTCCTCCATTGTGTGTTCTTTGTCAAATATCAGGTGACTGAAATCTCTTTTTGTGTTTCATTGATCTATGTGTCTATTTTTGTGCTGCTATATACTGTTTTTTTGACTGTAGGTTTGTAATATAGTTTGAGATCTGGTATAGTAATCCGCCCAGCATCGCTCTTTGTGCTCAGGGTTGCTTTGGTTAGCTGGGGTCTTTTGTACCTCCATATGAATTTTAGAATGTTTTTTTCTAATTCTGTGAAGTATGTGATGGGGATTTTGTTGGGGATTGCATTGAATCTATATATTGCTTTTGGTAGGATGGTCATTTTCACAATATTAATTCTTCCAATCTATGAGCATGGAAGGTCCTTCCACCTCCTGGTGTCTTCCTCAATCTCTTTCTATAAAGATTTAAATTTTTTATTGTAGAGATCTTTGATGCCTTTGGTCAGGTTTATTCCAAGGCATTTGTGTGTGTGTGTGTGTGTGTGTGTGTGTGTGTGTGTGTGCATGGCTATTGTGAATGGGAGTGTTTCCATGTACTCTTTCTCTGCTTGCTTGTTATTGCTATATAGAAAGGCTACTGGTTTTTGTAGATTAATTTTGTAACCTGCCACTTTACTGAAAGTGTTAATCAATTCTAGGAGTTTTCTGGTGGAACTTTCGGGTCTCCTAGATATAGTGTCATATCATCTGCAATAAGGAATAATTTGATCTCTTCTTTTCCAGTTACTGCTCTTTTAATTTCCTTCTCTTTTCTTACTGCTCTAGCAAGAGTTTCAAGCACTGTATAGAAAAGGAGTGGAGATAGTGGACATCCTTGTCTTGTTCTTGATTTTAATACTAATGTTTCCAGTTTTTTTTGTTTTGTTTTGTTTTGTTCTCCATTTAGAATGATGTTGGCTTTGGGTTTGTTGTGTATAGCTTTAATTATGTTGAGGTATGTTCCCTCCAGACCAATTCCCTTTAGAACTTTTTATCATGAATGCATGCTGGATTTTATTGAAAGCCTTTTCTGCATCTATTGGGATGACCATGTGATTTTTTCCCTCTGAGTCCATTTATATGATTTATGACATTTATTGACTTTAGATACATTGAACCATCCCTGCATCTCTGGAATAAAGCCGACTTGATCATGGTGAATAATCTTTTTTGATGTGTGTCTGCATGCAATTTACAAGTATTTTGTTGAGGATTTTTGCATCTATGTTCATTAAGGGTATGGGTCTATAGTTTTCTTTTTTGGCTTTGACTTTACCTGGTTTTGGTATTAGAGTGATGCTGGCTTCATAGAAGGAATTTGGGAGTTCTCCCTCCTTTTCTATCTTTTTGAATAATTTAAATAGTATTGGTTTAAATCTTTAAATACTTGGTAGAATTCTGTTGTAAATCCATCTAGGCCTGAACTTTTTTTAGTTGGGAGGTTTTGTAATAGTGTTTTCAGTTTCCTTATATAGTATGGATTGGTTTAAACTGTTGATCTCTTCTTGGTTTAACTTTGGTGGGTCCCATGATTTTAGATACCAATTCATTTCTTTTAGGTTTTCAAATACAGTATAGGTTTTTAAAGTTTCCTTATAACATTCTGGATCTTTTTGGTGTCAGTTGTGATGTTTCCCCTTTCATCTCAGATTTTGTTGATTTGGATTTGCTCTTTCTTTTGGTTAACTGGGCTAAGGGTCTGTCTATCTTGGTTAGCTTTTCAAAGAATAAGCTCTTAGAGTCATTGATGCTTTGTATTGTTTTCTTTGTTTCTATTTCATTAATTTATGATCTAATTTTTGTTATTCTCATTTGCTGGGTTTGGGTTTCATTTGTTCTTGCCTTTCCAGAGTCTTCAGTTGCAATGTTAGGTCATTTATTTGTGCTCTTTCTGATTTTTTTTTTTTTTGGATCTAAATGCAGGATGTAGTTTTTTTCTTCAATGCATTCATCTACTTTTTAAATTTTTTTAATAACTACATGATTAGAAGCATTTCATTACAGCTTTAACATATTCAGTAACACACTCTAGAGCAAGAGTACATCTCTTTCACAAGTGGCTGTAAGTTTCTAGGTTCACAGTTGAATTAATACAGTTATATAATATTGAACTCAGTATAAGCCCTGTAAGACATAAAATTGAATGAGTTTTTAACCTTTAAAAAAGATCTCCATTTCATTTTAGAATATATTGTTTCTTACAGAAAGACTCATTGTTTTTGCTACTAACACTGAGATGTTGGCACATGCATCTCTAATCTGTATGTATCTGATTATTACTAGCCATAAGCAGTTGCACTTGGATCCTTGGCGCCTGTGTATGTCTATAAAGTCATCGGGTAGATTTCAATGGTAATGTTTATCACCTCTACTAATTAACATGATGTAAATTTCCATGCTTCTTCCTCAAATATAATACATTTTTAAAAATTAGTTGATTTTGTGTGTGTGTGTTTGTGTGTGTGTATGTGTGTGTATATCACACAGAACATCCCAAACCATCTTATTCAACTATACACCCACTTCCCAGATGG
>NW_008350130.1:390077-394548 GCF_000622305.1 Nannospalax galili | reverse complement strand
ATTAATCTTTGGTTATACTTTCCTTTTGGGTGTTTAAGGCCATACAGTTGGCCCACATAAACCAATTTATTTTTACTCTTAAGGTCGTTTGAGGATCTGTTCCTCAGGGATCACATGGGCTTGGGAGGAGCCCCTGGCTCCTTTCTTTTTTAATGTACGTTCTTAGAGATATTAACTTCCTTCTTAGGACTGCTTTTAAAGTGTCCCAGAGGTTTTGTTGTGTTATAACATCATTTTCATTTGGTTTCAGGCATACTATAATTTTTTTCTTAATTTCTTCTTTGATGCATTTATCATCTAGGCATGTGTTGTTCAGTCTCCATGAGTTCATGTAGTGACTAGAGCTTCTTCCAATTTTTATTTTAAGCCTTATTGCATTGGAATCTGATAGAATGCATGGAATTATTTTAATTTATTTTGTATTTACTCATGTTTGTTTTGTGCCCCAATATATGGTCAGTTTTTGAGAAAGTTTTATGGAGTGCTGAATAGGAAGTGTATTCTTTGGAGCTTGGGTGGTAGATATATCTATTAGGTCCATTTGATGTATGTCATTTAATTCAGATATCTCTTTGTTTATTCTTTGTCCAGGCCACCTATTTAATGGAGCCAGTGGGGCTATTGAAGTCCACTACTATTTCTGTGTTAGGGTTAATCTGTGTCTTTAAGTTCTGTAGTGTTTTTTTTGAAATTTGGTGCACCAGAGTTTTGTGCATATATGTTCATGATTGCAATATCTTCTTGGTCAATTGTTCCTTTGATTAGTATGAAGTCACCCTCTTTATCTCTTCTGATTAGTTTTAGTTTGAAGTCTATTTTTTAAGATATTAGAATTGCAACCCCTGTTTGTTTCTTAGTGCCATTTGCTTGGAATATTCTTTTCCATCATTTTACCTTAAGGTAGTGCCTGTCCTTGAAGATGAGGTGGGTTTCTTGCAGACAACAAAGGGATGGATTTTGTTTATTAATTCATTCAACTAGCCTGTGTCTTTTGATAGCTGAGTTCAGTGCATTGATATTTAAAGCTATTTCAAGATATGTATTAGTTGCCATCATTTTGACTTCTGTTTGCATTCTGGGTCCAATTTTGTGTTTCTACAATTATACCTTCATTTAGTTTCTTTCTGTTGCCCCTTGGGTATAGTTGTTCCTTTTTCCATTCTTTGTATTACTTCAAGTATTCTTTGAAGGGCTATTTTTGTGGACATGTATTCTTTCAGTCTCTTCTTTTCAGGATTTTTCTTTTCCCTTCAACTATAATAGACATTTTTCTTGGGTAATGTCTTCTGGTTTGGCATCTATGATTATTTAGAACTGGGAATACTTTGGTCCAGGCTCTTCTGGCTTTCATAGTTTCTGTTGATAAGTCAGTTGTGATTCTGATGGGTTTTCCTTTATGTATGAGTTATTGTTTTTCTTTTGCAGCTTTCAGTATTTGTTTTTGTTCTGTACATTTAGTGTTTTTACTATGATATGCCATGGGGAATTTCTTTTCTGGTCCTGTCTATTTGGTATTTTATGTGCTTCTTGTATTTATATGGGGATGTCTTTCCTTAATTTCTGAAATTCTCTTCTACAGTCCTGTTTAAGATCTGGTCAGTACCATTAACCTGAAATTCTTCTCCTTTTGTGCCTATGAGGCATAAATTGTATCTTTTCATGGTGGTTCCACATTTCCTGAATATTCCTTTCCTCTGTTTTTTATTTTTTTTTTCATAATCTTTGCTTAGGCAGTCCAGTTCTTCAACTTTATTATCCAGTCTTGATACTCTGTTTTCCCTTCTTTTTTTTCTTATTGGGTATCTAAAGCTGGTTGGTTTAGGCTTCAGGTTCGCTCAGATTTTATATTGGAAGGCCTAGATGGCTTCAGTCCAGCTAATCAGGAACTCCTGCAGAGGCCCATGTCAGGCACCAGTCAGGTACTCTCAGCTTCCTCCTAAGGTCTGGGCCCCTACTAAGGAGCAGTCAAAGCACAATATGGGAAGCTCACTAAGCGGAGACCTGATTTAGGTGCTCTCAGACAGTCTGCCTAGGTTTGGGCCCCTACTAAAGGGCAGAGAAGCCTAGACCTGGCGTGGTGGATTGGACCGCGGGTGGTCCCAGTGTAGGGGGATGAGTACAGCCCAATTTGGGGAAGCTCGCACTCTGACAGTCTGCTAAGGTCTGGGCCCCTACTGTAGGGCAGAGAAGCCTAGCCCTGGGCCACATCTGATCCAATTAGGGAGTTGGGCACAGCATGATTTGGGGAAGCTCACCACCACATAGTGGCTGGATCCAGGCACTCAGGCCTGATATTTGTTTCTTAATGTGTCAATTATAACAGCATTTTTCCATCTACCTTTTGTAAGTCTAGGTACATTGTGGGTACACCTTTAATGTATATTGTTTCCTCATCCACACACTGCCTTTCTCCTTTTGTTACTCTGCACTCTCAAATTCCGATAGATTGTTGCTAATGTGCATCCTTCCTCTTACAGTTAACCACGCAGCTTTAGACTGTGCAGTTGAACCTCAACCAGAGAAACAGCCAGGCCCTTTTGCATCAGGGATAAAAGAGGAAGGCCAACAACACTGTGCTCTTGCTCCTTTATTCTTGTGAGGGTTGCACTCTTCTGCTCACAAGTCAAATTTGCCTTCCTGAGATGCTTTCAGTTTGACTGGTGGTCTCCTTTGAGATCCCAAATTCATTTCTAAACAGCATAATGGCCCAATTGAATCAGTTTTTAGGCCCTATGATTTATACTTGGGTTGAATAATGTCAGTTATAGAGAGGAAAGAATGATGATTCAAAGTACTGCAAATGGGTATGTGGGAAAGGAAGCAGCCAGCCAGCTCTGGGGGCCCAGCAGCCAATATCAAATACTCTAGTCAGGACCCTCATGAGACAATAATGAAAGAGCCCATTGTGAACATATAAGGGTACCTGAGAGACCTTAGAGGAATAAGGGATCCAGTTCCTTGGCCCCAAAATACAAGCAAGGCTTTCAATGTCCCAACAAGGGAAGGATGAAGGTCTGGCCGATTTTTGGACAGATTAAAGGACCAGATGAGGAAATATTCTGGATTAAACACAAAGGATCCTCTTGATAAGACTACATTTTTTTACTGTTTGGCTAAACATTTCTAAGAGACGACAAAAGAAAATTGGAAAGATAGGAGACCTGAAGAATTAGGCCCTCAAAGTATATGTTACCTGATGCCTAAAGCAGGCTCATATTGGCCCTGAGATGGAGAAATCAAAAGGGGAGAGGAGAAAAATGTCTCAAATGTGGAAAGGTGGGACAAGCAAGAGGGAATACCCAAAATGAAGAAAAAGTAATTCCTCTCATGAAGTTTGGTGTGTGTGTGTGTGTGTGTGTGTGTGTGTGTTTGTGTTTAGTAACAGATTCCCCTCATGAATTCTGATGAGGACTAGAGGGAGGGGGTCAGTAGCTGAGATCTGCTGAGAGCCTGTAGTAGGTCCTAGGGAGGAAGAAGGCATCTTTTTTGTTGATTCTGGGGAATCCCACTCCCCTGTGCATACAGCTTCCAGGATGTACCTCAAAAAGTCAGCTGTAGCTGAAATAAAAGGGTTTGTTGCTCCACTTTTTGAAAAGACCCCAATCAAATTCCAGGTCAAGAAGACAATAGCACAGCTCCTCTTTGTCCCAGCACCAGGGATTGATCTTTTGTGGAAAGACAGTGTCTAAATTAAAAATCAGACTCAATGTAATTCAAAATGAAGTCAAGTCTCCCTTAATCCAGTGAGCACCTGGACTGAGAAGACTGAAGTTTTGGCCCAAGAAGGAAATTGAGGTGGTTTTTGGGTTTCTCCCATTCAGATTGAGTTAAAACACTTTGAAAAAACAGAAGGAAACAGTATTCCATCCCCCTAGAATTCAGATTAGGACTTAAGCCTGTTGTTAAAGGACTCAAGGATGGAGTCCTTTGTCCCGCGCTATTGTCTCGCCAGCAAGAACGACGCGGCACACTCAGGATCCTTCTGCAGAAAAGCTTTAATGCATCTTGAGAGGGAGAGCATAAGCTTACAGGGCGAAGACCCCGAATGTCGGAAACCCAGCCCTTATATAGGTTAGTAAGCCCGTCTTGGATGTGGCAACTCTTGATTGGTCGCAAACTCATCAGCCCATATCACGCCACGAGGTAGGCAGAGACTAGAAGGTGGAAAATTACTTCGGGCATGCGTACTGACTTATTTACTGCTCAGCATGAACCGGATGTGAGCGCCATCTTGTAATGGCGTCTGCAGGGACGGCAGGCGGCTCCCCACAATCCATGATCTTCATTAATCTCTGGATAGAAAGATACACATTTGCTGGTGTTGGATATGCACACCATCAATCCTAGGACTTAGTGGGCAGAGACAGGCAGATCTCTGTGAGATCAAGGCCAGCCTGATTTACATAAGGATTTCAAGCCAGCTGGGGCTAAGGAAGATCCTGTCTCAAAAATACGAAAAAAAAAAAAAAGC
>NW_008350130.1:358471-389106 GCF_000622305.1 Nannospalax galili | reverse complement strand
GCTAAATCATTGCCAAGGGCCATTGGTCCAGGGAGGCCCGAATGGGTCCTAATATGTGTAATATAAAAGGGTGTACTCCTCTTAAATAAACAATCTTGTATTTTCTGAAAAAGGGCAGCCACCCTGCTGGTTGGTTTTATAACACCAGCTGTCTCTAGCACAGCAACTGCATTAACTACATAGGATGAGTCAGAAATAATATTAAGAGGACCTGAAAACTTTTGAAGAACCTCCAACACAACCAGACATTCTACTATTTGAGGAGAGGTTTCTGCATATTGTCGTGAGAACACCTTGGAACCCATGACATATGCCCCCTTCCCATTCTTGGAGCCATCTGTATATATCATCAATCCCTCTTTCAGTGGAATGGGAGATGTAACTCGGGGAAAGACTACAGGATGGAGGGCTGCAAACTGCAGCAAAGGATGCCTTGGATAGTGATTATCAATTCTCCCCGAGAAGGTGGTAACTAGTATGGCCCAGTCATTTGAGGTGGCAGCTAATGTTTGCACCTGAGAGGAATTATAGGGGACCAAGATAGATGTAGGGTGCTTGCCAAAGTGTTCTATAGCCAATTTTAAGCCTTTAAGTGCAAGTTGAGCTATAGCCGTGGGGTACCAGTCAATTATTTTTTGGGGGGAAGCGTTCGGGTGAACCCATAACAGGGGTCCTTCCTGCCATAAAACCGCAGTGGGCAGCTTTCTTGTTTTAAAAACATAGAGACAAAAAGGTTGAGAGCTGTTAATGCGACGTAACTGTGCTTTCTCTATTGCCTCCTCTACTAGGAGGAGTGCTGTTTCCGCAGCAGGGGTCAAGGATCGAGGGGAAGTAATATGGGTGTCCCCCTCCAAAATGTCAAAAAGAGGTTTTAAATCCGCTGTGGGAATTTTGAGAAATGGGCGAAGCCAATTAATATCTCCCAATAATTTTTGGAAATCATTTAAAGTGCACAAATCTTTTCTATAAATTTTTATCTTTTGTGGACGAATCACATCAGGGAGAATAACAGTGCCCAGGAATTGGCCTGTATCAGAAAACTGGACCTTTTCAGTGGCGACTTGAAGTCCCCAGTATTGCAAAGCTTTCACCAGCTGTGGGTAAGCTTTTTCAAGGGTCTCTCGCTCTTGATGACACATGAGCACATCATCCATGTAATGAATAATAGTTATCGCAGGAAATTTTTCTCTAATAGGCTTTAGAGCCTCCTGTACATACAGTTGACATATGGTGGGACTGTTGGCCATCCCTTGAGGCAGCACTCTCCATTGAAATCTCTTATCTGGCTCCATATGATTAATTGAAGGGATGGTAAAAGCAAAGCGCTGCCTGTCAGAGACATGCAGGGGGATAGAAAAGAAGCAGTCCTTTATATCTATAATGATTAAGTTCCAATCCTTAGGCAGAGCAGAGAGGACCGGAAGTCCCCGCTGCACTGCCCCAAGGGGATACATTTGCTCATTAATAGCTCTTAGGTCATGTAATAACCTCCATTTTCCAGATTTCTTTTTTATCACAAAAATCGGGGTATTCCAAGGGGAGGTAGATGGCTCTATATGCCCCAAAGCCAGCTGCTCAGTGACCAGATCAGTTACTGCAGCCAATTTTTCGGAGGTCAAAGGCCACTGAGCAACCCACACCTGAGCCTCCGTTTTCCATGGTATGGGCCGTACTGCCTCAGTGGCACCTAGGAAAAACCCAGGCCTTGTCTGCCTTGATTTGGGTTGGGTGCTATGGGTTCTGTACACCCCTGTTCACAACACCCCAGCCCTTTTCCTCTCTCATACCCCATTTTCTTCATAATTTGGATTGCTTGTGGTGAATATTCATTGGACAGAGTAAGCCCGAGGTCGTGCATAACATCCCGTCCCCATAGGTTGACAGGTAAAGGGAGGACTGGATGATATCTTTCTTCCTCATACTTCGCTACTTCCTCATCTAGCTCCGCCTCCTCCTCCGGGTCAAGGCTCTCGTCCTCAGAGCTCCCGGGGCTTCCTGAACTACTTAATTGCAGAGCCTTTAGTTCTCGGACGGGGTATATACTAGTCCCTTTGTCCGGCCTCTCGACAGGCAAAGAATCTCTAGGCTCTTTAAAATACGCTCCCTTGTCAACAGACCTTCCGGGAGGGCCATTTTCCTTATTTGGGGCCTGTTTCTTTTTTCGTGCACCTAACCTCTCACTGCGTTCAGTTTCTGACATGCTATCCTGGACTTCCTCAAGAACATTTCGACTTTCCGCCACAATGGCCTGGCATGTTTTATACAACAAAACTATAAGTGCTCCCAGAATGATAACCAAGGCCTCAAAGCTACCTTTCCAAGGCGGAAACAGGTTCAAGCCAAAGTCCAGAAAAAACATACCTCTCTGAACGTCCTTACCTGCAGTTCTGAATCCTCCTTGAACTCAAGGGGTCTCCGATGGTGCTGACGATGGTTTGGTCGAATTCCCGGGTCTCAGCACCAGTTGTCCCGCGCTATCGTCTCGCCAGCAAGAACGACGCGGCACACTCAGGATCCTTCTGCAGAAAAGCTTTAATGCATCTTGAGAGGGAGAGCATAAGCTTACAGGGTGAAGACCCCGAATGTCGGAAACCCAGCCCTTATATAGGTTAGTAAGCCCGTCTTGGACGTGGCAACTCTTGATTGGTCGCAAACTCATCAGCCCATATCACGCCACGAGGTAGGCAGAGACTAGAAGGTGGAAAATTACTTCGGGCATGCGTACTGACTTATTTACTGCTCAGCATGAACCGGATGTGAGCGCCATTTTGTAATGGCGTCTGCAGGGACGGCAGGTGGCTCCCCACAGTCGTTGATCTTTGTGTGTTCTCCTTCAGTACCCCAATTCTATCCATTAAACCCCATTGATTGGTCAAGGATCTTAGGGCAGTTAACCAAATTGTTAAAAAGTCTGTGATTCCCCCATCCATATACCGTCTCTGATGGTTTTAATGAGAATTGTTCCCTATGGGCTTCAAGTATTTGAACACTTAGTCTCCTGTTAGTCTGTTAGTGGCCCTGTTTGTGGAAATTTAGGAAGTGTGGCCTTACTGGAGGAAGCATGTTGGAAGCAGGCTTTGAGAGTTTACACTTGGCGTTTCTATGTGTCCTGTGCATTCTTGAAGGTGTGAGTGCTCAGCTTTCCGTTCTGGCAGCCTTCTGCCATACCTCCTCTGACATGATGGATTCTTATCTGGAACTGTAGGCCAAATAAACATTGCTTTAGCCATGGTGTTTCATCACAGCAACTGTAAAGTAACTAATATACCTCCTGAAGGAGAAATATTAGGACCCAAATTTGGAAGTGGACAGAAGCTGGTAGGCCAGAAACCAAAAACACATGATTGCTACCCTCCAGCCACCTTCCTGGATATGATGCTGTCCCAACCACAAGGCTCTCCCAAAAGCAAGAAAGCTTGAAAACCCTGAGTCTGTAAAGAGGCTTTCTTCTTCCAGACCGTGGGTCACTAAGAGGTAACCTCTCAGGTTTATTCTCTGCCTAATAAAACTGCTTGTTCTGTTTAGGTCAGTTCTTTGTCTCTTTTCCTGCTTTGTATTTCTTTACATTTGCAACTGAAAGCACAAAGAGAGTTCTTGGCAGGAGAAGACCCTCCCCACCAATCCCCCACCCCCCTCCTCCTCTTTCTCCCTCTCCTCCTTTCCTACCATCTTCACTTCTGGCATTCAGGACTTGGATGGTCCCTTGAGCCTACTTTGACTGAACAGTGGGCAGAAAGCAACCCAGAGCTTAGTTAGTTGCCTGCACAGAAATAGCTCTTGCTGCCTCATTGTTCCATAGGTGATACAGGGCCTTGTTGAGGTCCTAATTGACTGGATCAGGAAACTTGTTACCAAACCTCTCCAGATAGGTGAGACAAGGCCTTGTTGAGGTCCTCATTGACTGGATCGGAAACCTGTTGCCATACCCCCTCCCCATTTTTCTATCACTGACTTTGCCTTCCAAACCTCTGGAACAGGACCAGAGCTGCACCAACCCATTGCTTTCACCACCAACAATTCAACCTTCAACCCAACTGTGGGTAAGTGCTCTGACTGTCCACCTTGGTGACACCCCTAGGATAGACACTCAGCATCCCGGATCTCAGATAGAGCCCTCAGAGCCCCACTTTGGGGCATACCCCAGTGGATGGCCAGATAACTCACCTTGGAGTTCTCAGATTCTTGATGGGACAATAGAAATAGGAAGCCCAAAAACTACAATGCAGGCTATGTAATAAAGTTAGTACTTTTTTATACCAGACTAAGAAGGTAATATCAGACCTTCACCATGAGATTTTGGATTTTGACATTGTTTTGCATAATGTAGTTGCTGGTTTCTAAAGGGAACTTAAGAATTTTCCTAGTCATATATTTCCAACACTAGCCAGTTACCAAAGGGAGCTGACACTTGGAAATGACTAGGCCTAGGAAGGTCATGTGAATTTTCACCACCCTAGGACCAAACGTTACAAAATCACAGATCCCAACCAGGATTCAAAAGATAAATTAGCCGGGTGTGGTGGTGGTGCTGGGCATGGTGGCACATGCCTTTAATCCCAGCACTCGGGAGGCAGAGGCAGGCAGGTCTCTGTGAGTTCAAGGCTAGCCTGTTCTACATAGTTCCAGGACAGCTGGGGCTACAGGGAGACCCTGTCTCAAAAAGACCAAAAAAAAGAAAAAAAGAAAAATTATTCAGATAGAACATTCTTTCCCTCTCCTTTGCTCCATAATTGCTTTTGTTCCTGCCCCATCATGCTCTGGGCACCTCTGATTTTCACTTTCTAGTTACAATGACAGAGACAGAGACAGAGTAAAGAGAATGAACTTTCTGTTATAGTCTCTTTCCAAGCTCTTTTAAGTGCTGTTTTCTATGTTCCTTATTCTCTAGGTTATGGGTATTTATTTAATCCAAGACTATGTGTGGTAAATTGTAATGTGGTCTTTCTAATCCAGACACTGATAATCCTCTTTAAAAGAATTCACCCTGAGGGCTATTGGGCTTCTCTGATTTGTTTTGAAAAATGAAATATAGACTGACATTATACATTTTAGAGGGAGCATTTAAAGGGATATTAATGTGCAGCCCACAAAAAAGCAAATGTATTTTCTCCCTTCAATCTCTGTTCCCAATGCAAGACCCAGCATAGACCCTTCCCTCCTGCAAGACCCAGAAGACTCACCTGGACAAATGGATCCAGGTTATAAGGACAATGGGTGCTTTATGTCCAGCCAGTTGCCACTGGACTCAATTCTTAGGTCCAATGCAAACCACAGAGTTAAGTTTTACAGAGAAACAAATGTATTTTTGTGTATATATTATATTGGTAAATTGCCCTGTGCTGTTTGAACTCACTGAGAAGCTGGGTCTGAAATAGAATTGGCCCTCCCACTTCAGACTCAAGGATGTTTATCTCACTGGGTCCTTTCGTAAGCCAGGCTGGCTTCCTGTCCCTGGACAACAGGACAGCCGGAAAGAAGTAAAGGCTGTGAACAGTTGAAAACAGTTGAGAACAGTTACGGAATAAACTATTTCCAGTAGAGGTTACTGTTATTTATCTCATGATATTAAGATGTCTACAATAAAAGCAGCTAATGGGATAGTCTGTTTTGTCACAACACTGAGAAAAGTAAGCACAGACTATTGCAAACGTAGAGTGAATACAAAGATTTCTTTAACTACTTAATGGATGAATCAACAAGATAGACCAACATATGACATAAAGGACTGTTTACAGTCCACACAGAGGATGAAGAGGACCTCTACCAAAACAAAGTCAGTCAGTAACTCCAGCATCCCAGTTTTAAAAGACTTTCCTTGGTTGATTTCTTCTGGATGCTGCAAACATCAACTTGTTAATGTTTTGCTATGTACCTGTTGCTTCTCTGTCTGCTACTTATACTCATTCAAAACCTAAAGCATGGTCTTAGTAGACCACTCTCTGAACTGTATAAAAACAAACAAAAACAAATAAACAAACAAAAACCCCAAAACCACCTTTTTTTTTTTACTTCTATTTTCCATAAGGTTTACCTGGGAACTTATAGACACCAATGTATACACAGATAACATAATTTATTGCATTGCGTTATGTGTGTAGTTTGGATTTAACTTTCTTTTAATAGATGATGTTCCACAGCACTATCGTCTGAGTGGAAGAGCTGCCATCCTCATCATGACTTCATCTGTGCCTACTTGTAAAAGATCATCAATCATAATTGGAGTTGTTGACTATGAACATCTATGAATGTTCCTCATAAAGGAAAGGTGAGCAGGGTCATTGAACCTTCAGCTGAGTATCTAGCCATTCCATCCAGCCAATTGTTTGCATTTCTTTCTACTTTAATCATATGTGACTTCTTGGTCTTGTGGAATAACTAAACTAGGCTGGGGAAGGCTAAGGAGAGGGGCCTTGATCCATGAGGCCATGGGGAAGGTGTCATCCATGGAGCTTCCAGTGAAGCTGTTCTCAGGTCACCCACATACCTATCAGTAAGCCCCCATTTTCTGTAAGGTCAATAAACTTACTGTTTGCCTGGAATGGGCTTAGTGTAATCAACCATTGGTGTATCTCTGGAACCTTATGAATGGGGTAAACATTGCTTAGTATCCCCAGGAAAAAAATTATAATAGGTTAATAATTATTTTGTTATTTTTATTATATATTATAGTTATATTAGTTACTTTCCTGTTGATGTGCTAAAACACCGTGACCAAGGCAACACATGGAAGTAAGAGTTTATTTGACTTAGGATTCTAGAACAATTAGAGTCCATGATGTCAGGGGAGGCATGGAAGCAGTGGGGGCTGGAGCAGAAAGCAGAGTGCTCACATCTTTAAGCAGGAACAGGGAGCAGAAAGCAACTGAAAATCTGGCAAATCTTAACAACTCCCAAAGTCTGCCTCCAGTGACTTGCTTCCTCCAGCAAGGCTGCACTAAAACTTTCCAAAACAACACCAGCAACTGGGAACAAGATGTCCAAATATTTAGAGTTTATGGGGGACAATCTCATTCAAACCACTACAATGGTATTAAGAAAGAAAATAGTAAGTAAAGGAAAAGTTAGACTGATATGGAAATGCAGACATTTTAGTAAAGAATTTATGTATGAAGATTAGGATGTCTTGATGATCCCAGAATGGAAAAGAAAGTGGGAAAGTTTATGCAAGTTATGAAGATCTAAGTAGGTTTCTTTCTCTTTTTTAATAAAAATAAAAATTTTAGCATTGAAAATCTAAGCAACAATGTACTTGAAAAGCTAAAAACTCAGATCTTTTAAAGAAACTTTTTCAGTTTTGAAGGATTCAAACTTAGCACCTTGAATAGAACATATTGTCTCAACTCCCAAGTTATTAAATGCATTATTTCACTTTAGAACAGGAAAACTATAAAAACAGAACTTTAAAATCATCACATATATAAACACATCCTTTGAACAGTGATGTTTGCTAGCAGAATCATGAAATTAAAAAAAATTCTATATTCAAGGTACAAATGATAAATACGTTTTTACTGCTTTATTTAAGAATCCATCCCATTCTTCCTTGTTTCTACCCCCCTATTTAAAATCATAGTCGAAGGCCAAGCACCCATCCATCCATCTGCATTGAATAGTCAGTCAGTATTGTTCCTGCATGCAATAGGTATCCTACCACGGGCTCATGACTCACGGGACTGGAGTATTTAGCAAAACTTAACAAAGCTTAAGAATTCCAAAGTGACTCTTGAGAGCCCCACACCACACCAGAACCTACTAGACAGCATTGGCAGGCCATGTGTGTGTAATGAGGCAGGTTGAGCATGCACACAAATGTCTAGTCATTCAAACAGAGGTAAAACAGGGACGATGCATAATTAAAACTAACTTCTTTTGCTGCAAATTTCATATAAATTAATTGTAAGGTTATCTCCAAAAAAAAAACCACTAAAAGTTCTGATTTGAAGCATCAGAAAAAAGGTTCTTTCAAATCCATCATTAGTAAAGAATATTTTTTAAATTTATTTTTTATTTTTTTAATGAATCCATGTACTCTTTTAATTGAATTTTTTCAAATTTCATACACTGTATTTTTTATCATAAATAGATCTCCCTCTGCTATTTGCACCCCTCTCATAGCTGCTAAGCCATATTTCATGTATTCTGTTATATATATTAAGGCCAATCGAGTCAAGTTTGTGTCCCAAATGCCCTTTGATGTGCATCCATCCACTAAAGCCTGGTTAACCTGTCTAGCTAGTATCACACCCTTAAAGAAAACTAAGTCTTTCCTAGTAGTTATCCTCAGCTAATGTTGGGGTTTCTTCCCCACTTCACAATATCTATGCTGAGATTTTGTCCTGCTTGAGCATGCATGGGTCTTATGTATGATGTTTGTCTGGAAGACACTGTTTCCTGTGGCCATCAACCACCTCTGGCTCTTAGATCTTTTAAAATGTTTTTATTATTATTATTATCATTCCAAAGGGAGACAAATTTAACACATTTTTCCAAAAATAACTTCAAGCAGGATACATAAAAATTTATACACAATGAAGTTTAAGGGGGGGGCAGATAGGAATAAGAAATCAAAGACCAAGGATTTTCCAATATGGGGTTAACTTTGGTGGAATAATAATGAGTTAATTGGGCTTGCTAACAGAGCATAGGGTGGGGGGTTATTTACAGAGAGTGCCCCTCCCCCATTTATACCTGCTCTGGAAAGTCCACACTCAAATACAGATCCTGTGACTTCCCAACAGTTGCACAAAATGGTAAGAGAAGTGTCTCATGGTGTTCTGGGCTTATGTATCCTTAGCCCCTCCCCCACATGCAGCTAAGGTTGACTGATTAGGTGGGAGGGGTAACTGATTCCCTTATTGACACCTTGACTAGCATGGGAAGGAGGTGTGACTATAGCTTGCTGGCATAGTAGTCAGAGGACACTTCCAGCTAACACTCCACCCCTCCCTCTAGCTCTTACATTTTTTTCTGCCAACCTCTTCTGCAGAAGTCCATGAGCCTTGGAGGGGGTGATAGCTGTGGGATGATCTTTGTCCCGTTGTGGCAAGGCACTGAACTTTTGGGTCTCTACATCATCTGTTTTCCATGGGTTGTTGGCCCATTTCAGTGGGATTATATCTAAGGATTTGGTGCTAGTATCCACAGATGAGTCTTTTGTTTTTCTGAATCTGTGTTACTTCACTTAGTACAACTTTCTAGATCCATCCATTTACCTACAAATTTCATTATTCATTTTTCTTTACTGCTGAGTAGAACTCCATTGTGTAAATGTACCACATTTTTGTTAACTGCTCATCAGTTGAGGGGCACTTAGATTGCTTCCATCTCTTAGTTACTGTGAAAAAAGTGGCAATAAACATGGTTGTACAAGTATCTCTGCAGTAGGATGAGTCCTTTGGGTGTACGCCAAGGTGTGGTATAATCAGGTCATATGGTCTGTTCATTTTTAGTTTTTTGTTTTGTTTTGTTTTGTCTTTTTGAGACAGGGTCTCCCTGTAGCCCCAGCTTTTCTGGAACTCACTATGTAGACCAGGCTGGCCTTGAACTCACAGAGATCTGCCTGCCTCTGCCTCCCAAGTGCTGGGATTAAAGGCATGCACCACCACGCCCGGCCCATTTTTAGTTTTTTAAGAGGTCTCCACACTGCTTTCCATAGGGGTTGCACAAGTTTGCAATCCCACAAGCAATAAATGAGCGTTTCCCTTTCTCCAAATCTGTGCTAGCATTTCCTATCATTTGTTCTCTTGATTTTAGCCAGTCTAACTGAATTAAGGTGAAATCTTAAGGTGGTTTTAATTTGCATTACCCTAATTACGATGTTGAACACATTTTAAGATGTTTCTTAACCATCTTTATTTTTTACTTTTAGAAATCTGTCTAGCTCTTTGTCCACATTTTAATTGGGTCATTTTTTTTTGGTTCTTTGTTTTTTGAGTTCTTTATATATTCTGGATCTTAAACCTCTATCAGATATCATTGCTGAAGATTTTTTCCCACCTGTGGGTTTTCTCTTCACTTTCTTGTTTCTTTTGCCGTACAGAAGCTTTTTAGTTTAATGAGGTCCCACTTGTTGATTGTTGACCTTAATTTCTGAGCAGTTGGTGTCCAATTTATAAAGTCCTTTCCTACACCTATATCTTGTAGGCTACAGCCAATGTTTTCTTCTAATAGTTTCAGATTTTTGAGTTTTGCATTTGGTGTTTGATTCATTTGGAGTTAATTTTTGTGCAAGGTGAAAGATAAGAATCTAGTTTCATCCTTCTACAGGTGGAGATCCAATTTTGCCAGCACCATTTGTTGAAGATGCTGTCTTTCCTCCATTGTGTGTTCTTGTCACCTTTGTTGAATATCAGGTGGCTGAAATTATGTGTACTCAGGTTTGGGTCTTCAGTGATGTTCCATTGATCTATGTTTCTATTTTTGTGCCAGTACCATGCTGTTTTTATGCTATAGCTCTGTAGTATACTTTGAGAGCTGGTGTAGTAATCCCTCCCACCCCCCAGTGTTGCTCTTTGTACTCAGGGTTGCTTTGGCTATCTGTGGTCTTTTGTGCTTCCACACAAATTTACGGATTCTTCTTCTAATTCTGTGAAGTATGTCATGCGGATTTTGATTGGGATTGCATTGAACCTATATATTGCTTTGGTAGGATGGTCATTTTCACAATATTAATTCTTCCAATCCACGAGCATGGGAGGTCCTTCCATCTTCTGATGTCTTCCTCAGTCTCTTTCTTACTAAAATGTTCTTTGTAGAGATCTTCAATGTTTTTGGTCAAATTTATTACAAGATTTTTTTTTTTGGTGGCTATGATTTCTCTATACTCTTCCTCCAATTACTTGTTATTGGTATGTAGAAGGCTACTGATTTTTGTAGATTAATTTTGTAACTTGCCACTTTACTGAAAGTGTTGATCAGTTCTAGGAGTTTTCTGGTGGAACTTTTGGGATCTCTTATGTATAGTATCATATCATCTGCCAAAAGGGATAATTTGATCTATTCTTTTCCAATTAGTACTCCTTTAATTTCCTTCTCTTGTCTTATTTCTCTAGTAAAAGTTTTAAGCACTATATGGAAAAGGAGTAGAGATAGCGGCCATCCTTGTCCAGTTCCTGATTTTAATGGGAATGCTTTCAGTTTCTTTCCACTTAGAATAATGATCTTGGCTGTGGGTTTGTCACTTATAGCTTTAATTATGTTGAGGTATGTTCCCTCCAGTCCAGTTCATTTTAAAACGTTTATCATGAATGCAAGCTGAAATTTGTCAAAAGTCTCCTGTGTCTATTGAGATGACAATGTGGTTTTTATCTTTGAGTCCATTTATATGATTGATGACGTTTATTGACTTGCATATATTGAACCATCCCTGCATCTCTGGAATAAAGCCAACTTGATCATGGTTAATGATCTTTTTGATGTGTCTCTGTATGTGGTTTGCAAGTATTTTGTTGAGAATTTTTACATCTATGTTTATTAAGGATATGGGTCTATAGTTTTCTTTTTTGGTTGTGTCTTTACCCAGTTTGGGTATTAGAATGATGCTGGCTTCATAGAAAGAATTTGGGAGCGCTCCCTCTGTTTCCATCATTTTGAATAATTTAGCCTTTGGTATTAGAGTGATGCTGGCTTCATAGAAGGAATTTGGAAGTTCTCCCTCCATTTCTATCTTTTTGAATAAATTAAGTAGTATTGGATGTAGATCTTCTTTAAATGTCTGATAGAATTCTGCTGTAAATCCATCTGGGCCTGGGCTTTTTTTCATTGGGAGGTTTTGTATTACTGTTTCAATTTCCTTATATGTTATCAGTCTATTTAAACTATTGACCTTTTCTTGGTTTAATGGGCTAAAAAAGGGTTTGTATCTTTTTTAGCTTTTCAAAGAACTGGGCTCTTAGACTCATTGAGTCTTTGTATTGTTTTCTTTGTTTCTATTTCATTAATTTCTACTCTGATTTTTGTTACTTCTTCTCTTCTGCTGGGTTTGGGTTTAATTTATTCTTGCCTTTCCAGAGTCTTCAGCTGAAATAAGTCATTTATTTGTGCTCTTTCTGATTTTTTAATGTAGGAACTTAGAGCTATAAACTTCCCTCTTAAGACTGCTTTTAAAGTGTCCCAGAGGTTTGTTTTGTTGTATTGTCCTTTACGTTGAATTCCAGGAATACTCTTATACTCTTATTTCTTTCTTAATTTTTCCTTTGACTCACTCATCATTCAGGAGTTCCTGTAGTGACTAGAACTTCTTCCAGTGTCGTTTTTAAGCTTTATTGCCCTTGTTGAGGTTTTTTTTTTTTTTTTTTTTTTTTTTGTGCCTCAGTATATGGTCAATTTTTGAGACAGGTCCATGCAGTGTTGAATAGAGAATGTGTTCTTTGGTGCTTAGGTAGAATATTTGATAGATATCTGCTAGTTCCACTTGATATATGGTATCATTTAATTCAGACATCTCTCTGTTTATTCTTTGTCTGGTTGACCTGTCTAATGGTGACAGTGGAGTACTGAAGTCCCTTACTATTCCTGAGTTGGGGTTAATCTGTGTCTTAAAGTCCTGTAGTGTTGTTTTATGAGTTTGGGTGAACCAGAGTTTGGTTCATGATTGGAATATCTTCTTGGTTAATTGTTCCTTTGATCAGAATGAAATGATCCTCCTTATCTCTTCTGATTAGTTTTAGCTTAAAGTCTATTTTGTTAGATACTAGAATTGCAACCCCTGCTTGTTTCTTGATACCATTTGCTTGGAATATTCTTTTCCATCATTTCACCTTAAGGTAGTGCCTGTCCTTGAAGGTGAGATAGGTTTCTTGCAGACAAGAAAAAGATGGATTTTGTTTCTTAACCCATAGACGGGTCCATTGATATTTAAAGTTATAATAGAAAGATGTGCATTGGTTGCCCTCTTTTTGATCACTGTTTATATTCTTTATCTAATTTTGTGTTTCCACAATTATACCTTTGTTTAATTTCTTTCTATTGCCCCTGGGGTATAGGTGTTTTTTCTCAGTTCTTTGTATTGCTTCAAGTATTCTTTGAAGGGCAGGTCTTGAGGACATATATTCTTTCAGCCTAGTTGTGTTGGTGAAGATTTTTCTTTCCTCTTCAACTATAGTAGACAGTTTTGCTGGTTAAAGTATTCTGGGTTGGCATCTATTGTCATTTAGAACTAGAAATACCTTAGTCCATGCTCTTCTGGCTTTCATACTTTGCATTGATAAGCCAGCTATGATTCTGATGAATTTTCCTTTATATGAATTTTTTGCAGCTTTCATTATTCTCTCTTTGTTCTGTACATTTAATGTTTTTACTATGGTATAATGTAGGGAGTTTCTTTTCTGGTCATGTCTATTTGGTGTTCTATGTGCTTCTAGTATTTGTATGGGGATGTCTTTCCTTAATTTTTGTAAATTCTCTTCTACAGTCCTATTTAAGATCTGGTCAATACTATTGTATTAGTCACTTTTCTGTTGCTGTGATAGAACCACTGACCCAAGCAATTTATAGAAGGACGAGTTTATTTGAGCTTATGGTTTCAGGGGAATTAGAGTCCTCATGGCAGGGAGGCTTGGTGGCTGGAGGTGGCTGGAGCAGGAGCATCAGAAGCTAAGCTCTCACATCATCACGCAGACACAGGAAGCAAGAGAGCAACTGGAGATCTGGCAAGGCTTAGGAACTCTCTAAGCTCACCCCCAATGACGTGCTTCCTCCAGGATAGTCACACTTTCTAAAACCTCCCAAAACAGCACCACCTTTTGGGGACAAAATGTCCAAATACTTGGAGCCTATGGGGGACATTTTCATTCAAACCATCACAACTGTTAACATGACATTCTTCTCCTTCCTCTATGCCTATGATACATAGGTTTGGTCTTTTCATGGTGTCACACATCTGCATATTCCATTCCTGTGTTTTTTCAATTTTTCATAAACTTTGCTTGAGCAGTCCAATTTTTGAACTTTATCCTCCAATGTTGATATTCTGTTTTCCATTTCATTCAAACATTGAAGCTTTCTCCTGTTCTTTCAAATTGGCTTGTTGAGTTTTTTACTTCCTTCTTCATTTCAGCCCGTTTTCTTCAGTGTTTCTATCTCTTTTGTGAATTCAGTCAGAAGTTTATCCCTATCTTCTTTTAATTCTTCAATTTGTTTGTGTGTTTTTAAAATTTGTTTAATTCCTTGATCATGTTTATGATTGTTCTTTTAAATTCTGGGACCTGTGTTATCTCTAAGGGGTTCTCCTTATAGAGCTCTTCTATAGGACTGGTGGAGTTTGGTGGGAACATGCTGTTTTGGTTTTCACTGTTATTAGTTTTCACTGTTGTAATTTTGGCATGTGGATTTCTTTTGTTGCTTGTGATTCTGGTGTAAAACTCAAGCCTTCCTTTGCTGAATTGAAGTCTGCTTCTGTTTGTATTAATGGTGTGCCTTGGTTGTTTCCTTATTGGGTATGTAATTCTGGTTGGTCTAAGTTTCAGGTTCAGTTTTTATTTTGGAGGGAACTGATGACTTCAGATCAGCTACTCAGGAGCTCCCACAGGGGCCCAAGTCAGGCCCTAGTCAGGTATACTAAGGCTTCCTTCTAATGCTTGGACCCCTACTAGGGAGTACTCAGATCTCAATTTGGGAAGTTTATTAGGGGAGGCCTGATCTTGGCACTCTCAGGCCGTCTGCTGAATGTTCAGCCCCTACACCAAACAGAGGCTAGATCACACACTCTCAGGCTAAGCTAAGGTCTCTGCCCTATGGTAGGGTGGGTTTACCCTTGGGGCCAGGGGAGGGGCCTCACGTAATTCCAGTTCATAGGTTAGGTATGGTGAAATTTCATGAAGCTTTGGAGAAGCTCACCACCACATGGAGGCTTGATCCAGGTGTTCTCAGGCAGTCTGCTGAGCTCCCAGCCTCTACACCAGGGGGAGGCCAGATCTCCCATTTTCAGGCTGTCTGCTGAGCGCTCAGCTCCTACACCAGGTGGAGGCCAAATCAGGCACTCTCAGACTGTCTGCTGAGTTTTCAGCCCCTATCCCAGGTGGTACTCTCAGGCTGTCTGCTGAGTTCTCAGCCTGTACTCCAGGCAGTGGCCAGATCAGACATTCTCAGGTCATATTCAGTAAAGAATGTTTTAAATGAAGGATAATGTTTCTCCCAAAATCACCATTTTGTAATTAATGTGATACAACTTATTATTTCATTTTTCAAATTTGGAAAGAATTCACATTTGGGTACTATTTGATATTATTTTGAAATAAGAAATATCAATAGGACACAGGAAGGTATGATAACCTTTTTTAAATTCCAATCACTCATTCTTCAAGCACAGAAGAGGACTTAGAAGTAGCAGCCATAATTGGCTTTCAATAAAAACACATTTAAATCCTGGCAATTTTTTTGATATAAAATTTTAGTCAAATTTACTGTACAGTCTCAAAAAAGTTATTCAACTGGGAACAAGTCCCAGTGATATTTTTAATCCAACAATTACAACCTATTGCTAGTAATTATTTATATGCATCTGCTGTTTTATTAAATAAGCACTGGCCAGTTATTTTTCAAAAAGTATAATTTTTCAAGAATTCTACTTGGCATCAGGTTATCTCAGTGCTTCTGAAATGAACAAAAGCATTTAGAAAACACCAGCCCTTAAGCACATTTCTATCTATAACTCAAATTAACAAAAGCATTTTTGTAAATATTTATTAGTATTTTTTATGTGAAAGAGTGTATTTCCTGCATATATATAAGTACACCTGTATTGTTCAATGCCTTTGAATGTCAGAAGAGGGTGTCAGATTCTCCTGGAATTACAGACAGTTGGTGGCCACCAAATGAGTGCTGGGAACCAAACCTGGGTCCTTTGCGAGAGCAGCCAGTGCTCTTAACTGCTGAACCATCTCTCTAGCCCTAACAAAAGCATTTTTTTAATTGTTAAAAAAAGAACTTTAGAGGTATGATGGGAATGAGCCTGGCAGTTTATGGACAGTCACACCAGGTTTCTCCAGCATGTGGACGCCCTCTCCTGGTACTCTTGTTTTTGCCTTTCATGATGTCTGCTGGGACTGTGCCACCCAGGAACACCATGTGCTTCCTGCAGGTGGGTCTTCAGCTGGATCTTTACTAAGTTTTTCCACATCTCCTTTTATAACCCATTCTAAGTAAAGCTGTTTAAGCTCTCATTCCAACCATTATGATAGGCCCAGGATACATGGCAGACCCTCCAGAAGCAACACTGTGCTTGTAGAATACATATCTGGTATTGATGGCAGCCTGGATTGTGGTAAGCAATTCAGCAACACCAACTCCATCCACACTGACCAAGTGAAGCTGAAATAAAGCTTCTGATACTTCAAATCTTCCTCCCTCAACTTTAATAATGTGTCCATCAGGAAGTGTGTAAGTTTCAACTAACACTCTAGTTGCTTAGGCCAGTTTTGCTCTTGCTCAGTATTGTAGCCCACATAACACAGTTTTTCTTTAATCATGTCAACTATCTCAAAATCAGCAGAATGACTGAAGGCATATCCTCTTAACAGCAGCTGCTTGATAAAATACTGTCCTTCCCAGCAATATCCAGTTTCCTAGTATGGTGAGGATGAGAAAAACTTTCATCCACTGGGCAAATGTGAGTTATACTGACTCCAGAGTCCATCATGACACTAGTCAATAAAATTTGAGCATACAAAGTCAGAACTGCCTGGATACACACCAGAAAACTGGTAAATTTCAAACATCATCTCTACAGCCTTCTCTATGCTTTTGGTTGTGTTCATGGGAAGTTCTGTGAGTAAAATTTTGTAATTTCTGGTGTCTATGTTGACTTTCTCTAGTCCAGATGTATATTCCCACAAATGTTTCATATCATCCCAATTTTGTACTATGCCATTCTCTACTGGGTACTTAACTTCCAACATCGAGCACAACTCACTTGCCTCATCACCAACCATAAGGTCCTTCCTTTCAACATTTCCCACTTTGATGGTTTATTCATTAATTGGCCTTCCGACAAAATCTGGGAAGATGTGTTCTGGAAAGTTAGAGACTGCATACCAACACTTCATAAAACCAATGATGTTGTCACACACTAACACCTTCCTGCCCTAGTTGTCCATCATCTGCTCTGGAGAGCTGTTGCCTGGTCTTCTGGATAGGTTTCTCAATGTATATGAAAGATAAGACTCAGATATGATATATAAATAATCTTAAGTTTTCTATTGTGGAGATGACAGCAGAATAGGCTCGTCCTGCCAGCTTCAGGGCCCTGGGCACTGCTGACTCCCAAGATCCTGAATGTGTCTGATGGACTATGTGAGGAACCTCATCACACAAGATAATTACCTGACCATAGGTGCCTCTATATTGATTTCAGAATTCTGAACCCAATTTAATTGGAGGATTAAAATGGTGGTGCACCTGGAGAAATGGTGGTGATGGAGATTCTCGGCACAGGGTTCTTGAAACATGACTCCAAGCCTCTTCATTTTATTAAGAATCTTTATTCTTCTGTACTGAGCTCAAAATTCTGAACTTAGGACATGGTAAGTAAGAGGGATAATAACTGGGAAGCCAAGATGGCAAAGCTGCATACACTGGCAGGGTGGAGACAACCTGGGCCACCCATGTGCACCTGCGGGGCAGAACTGAGCTGATCTCATGGCACACACTAGCTGTGCCAGCTTGGTCACCCACTGCAACAGTGAAGCTGTGTGCTGGCATGGCCACCCATGTGCACCATCAGGGTGGAGCTGAGCCAGACTGCCCACCCACATGCCTGTTGACACCCATAATGATCACCCAGTGACTGTCAAGACCTGGCTGTAGTCCTCAACAACATTAGGAATGTGAGAAGGTTACAGATTTCATTAAATAGAGGACACTGGTGTGAAGCTGTGAAACCCCCTAAGTGCTACTCAGAGAATCTTAAGCTGATTGCTGCCTGCTGTAAGGATCTAGCTTCTGCTTTTATCCACAGTAAAACTCTGAGGTGAATCAGCATTTTAGAGAATGCTTTGGTCCACAATGGAGTCATTGTACTGAGTGAGGACCAGAAACAGCTAAAGTGTAACCTGCATGCAAGGGCTGCAAGCAACTAACTTTGGTGAAGAAAATCAAGTGTTTCTGACTGCTGAGAAAAAGAGAAACCTCTACTTGACTTTCCTAAACAGTGTGTAAGAGAAATAGAAATTAAGAGTAAAAATATCATTCCAAAAATCCTGGGCGTATTCCAACCGAAAGCCACATACAAAGGAAAGGGAGTGGCCTTATGTTGGCACACCTGAGTGTAAGAATTATAGATCACTGACACGCTAATAACATATGATTTCTCTGGCACCCGGCTCAGATGTGTTATGTAAGATGGATGGGGTTTTTCATTTGCAAATAGAAGACAAAAATTCTGGAGTGGGGAGAAGAGGAGGACGGTGGGGTGAGGTGGAGATGGGGAAGGAGGAAGTCTGAATATAAAGTTTGTTGTATGAAATTATTGAATCAAAATTTCTCTTAAATTAAAAAAAAAGTCTAATGTCAAAGTTCAGTCCAATCCACTTAAATTAACGGAATTATTAATCTATTCTTGTTAACAATTACAAGGGCTGGTTTAAAGAACAAAATATATATCTAATCAAGTTCCCTTTAAGAGCATTTGGGTTTTTGCTCAAGCTTTATCTACATATTACCCAGTAATTAAAAGTACCTGACTGGTATAACCAACTTTCTTGCATGTTTAATAACCATACTTGAAGGCTTATACTAATGTGAACAGAGGACTTTAAAGGACTTTTTTTAACCCCTTGCCCTCCAAGGTCAACTAGGTCTTAGGGGACACTGGGGCCTCTCTTGAAATGTTCTGTAACTGTGGTGAGTCACCAGTCTTCTAATTCAAGTAGGCAATGGAGACCATACCAGATGGACTGTAGCCAGTGTCCAGTCCATAAAGAGGAAGCGTCAACACAGAAGAAAAAATATTCCCCAATTCTTCTAAGCAAAGACGCTGTCAAGTAAGGCCTTGACTTATCTTCACATAGATGGTGAAGGGGAGACCTCTATAAGCTTCAAACCAGAAAGCAATTTTTGCTCTGCAAAAAAAGACTACCTGGGACCCCTATGAACTCCAAGCATAAAGCTCTGCAAACAGGGTCTACTTTGCAAACAAGTCCTTCTGAGACTCTTATGGGGTGGATGCAGGCCTTAAAGCCTCTTCCCAACTCTCACGACTTTTTATATACTACACACAAATGTACTTAAGTCCCCCTGCTGTTTGGCTTGTGTGATTACTGCATACTCATACCGTTCATTGTCACGCCTCTTTAACTAATAAATGTTGGTTTGAATTGTGTGGGGTTGGTTACTTTTCCACCTGTGACTTTCGCATCCTAACCCTAAAATTTAGCCAGGGAGAGAGTAAAAGGAGAGCTCAAGAAATCAGAGGTTTCTTCCAAGCCCAAGTGACCCCTGAGGACAAAATCCTTGACTGACCTTGAAAATAAAAAGAAATTGGTTAATTTTTACCAAATGCATAGTCTTAAACATCCAATAGGAAACTATAACCTATGATTGAATTGATTGGTATGTTTTTTAGGGTTTTTTTTTTTTTTTTCGGTCTTTTTGAGACAGGGTCTCCCTGTAGCCCTAGCTGGCCTGGATTCACTATGGAGACCAAGCTGGCCTCGAACTCACAGAGATCCACCTGCTTCTGCCTCCCGAGTGCTGGGATTGACGGTGTGTGCCACCACACACACCCAGCTTGATTGGTATGTTTTTTAAGGATTGCACTGCTTATTAGTTTGCTCCTCTGACCTGTGTTTAGCCTGCTTTCTTATACAACCCAGGACCACCTACTTGGGGGTGGCACTGCCTATAGCATGCTGGGTCCTCCCACATCCCTCAATATTCAAGAATATGCTTCATGCTGGTGTGGTGGTGCATGCTTTTAATTCTGGCACCCAGGAGGCAGAGGCAGATGGATCTCTCTGAGTTCGAACCTGCTGATTAAATATGTACAGAAAGGGCCAGTGAAAGCTATGAGGTGGTACATGCCTTTAATCCTAGCACTCAGGAGGCAGAGGCAGGCCAATTTCTGTGAGTTCAAGGCCAGCCTGGTCTACATAATAAGTTCCAGGCCCTCTGGGGCTACAGGGAGATCCTGTCTCAAAAAGACAAAAAAAAAAATCAATACCTGGTTCTCAAGCCTTACCTAATCTAAGGTACTTCCCATAACTGCAGTGTATCAGGTAATGCCCATCATTAACTAAATAGCAAGTTGCTGGAAATGGCTGTTGGAAGGAGCATAGGAGTGAGAATCTTCTATAGTAATATCCTGTTCAGAGCCTTGCCTTATGTCCATGCCTCTGGGGTTCCATCAACGATATAAAGGACAGAAACAAGGGTGTTTGAAACCTTGCCTACTGGGACAGCATACAGTACAATCTTCAATGAGGTCACTCTGGACTATGATTGCAGCCAAAAATCCCAACAAGGGCAGAAGCAGAGAAGAGCTGCTCTTCTGAAGATCCCAGACAGTGGACCCAGGCCTTTGGAGTCAACCATCACACAGACCACTGGACCTTAGGTCTCTAACCTCCACCCCATGATGATCTGAAGAGAGCTGTAAAACCAAAGGGAAAAGTCAAACAAGCCATTGTCTCCCAAGTGGCCCAGGATTTTCCCTGGGAAATCAGTTTGGTGGCTCATGTCTGGGCTTGATCTGAGAAAACAAGAAGGGAGGGGAGAAGAAGGGGGACTCTAGCCTCATAACAGAACAGCTCTGGAGGTAGAGGCTAAGCCAATTGTCCCCAGCCACACACATCTCATGCCCTTATGTACATGTGTTGATAGCCATAGCTCTATACTCTCTACCAGGAACAGGCAACTCCCCTCTATATGTGGAGTGAGGGGAGAGGAGGAAGAACAGTCTGGTGACTGTCATGCCCATGACAGAATAATGCATCTTTGGTATCTCCCTAGTACAGTCATGGGTCAACTGTCTGTCCAGTAGGAATGGGACTGAATGCTCCCACAGGCCAAAGTATGTATCCAAGGCTCTCAGTCCAGAAAGGAGGGCAGTGACTGAAGGTGAGACCAGGGGAGGTGGAAAGGGAGAGCAAAATCCTAAATCTGAAGGCCCTAGACCAGGGGTTGGATGCCCTAGGCACTGAGAAGCCAGACTGGCCCACAAGTATCCTGTCTAGAGTCTGAGGGCTAGGGTCGAGTGGCATGGGGAAGGCCTGCTGCAGGTGGAAATGGTGGGGCTCTATCTCATCTCCCAGACAGGGTTCCAAAGGACATAACAGGGTGTTAAATGCCCTCTATTTTGAGACTTTTGAAAAACACCCAGTTTCTTTTCAAACAAGGGACCCCAAATATCCCATCAACCAACCCCTAACCTATCTTTAGACTCCAGAGAATAAGGTGCTCAGGCTGTGGATGAGGTGAGTCCTAGATGAACTGCTCTTTGAACTAGTGGGACTTGTTCTTTGTCCAGCTGCTTGGGCAGTCAGTCAGTCACGGGTTGCTCCCTGGGCCAGGTGGGGAAGGAGGCATCAGGAAGGGGCCTCTCCTAAATCTTTAACTCCTACAGCCACCACTGGGTCCTCTGGGCCCCACACCCAGTCATGACTGCCCTGAGTGCCCATCCAAAGGCCAAAGGTCAAAGGTCAGAGACAGAGGTCTCAGCACCTGAGTAGAGCAAGTCCTTCCCCCAGCTTTCAGAGGGAAGGGAAGTTTCTGTGTGGATGGGCCTTCCCTCCAAATTCTGAAAGCCCTCTAGTCTTCCTGCTGTAGCCCAGACCTTAGTCTCTGAGGGACTCTGGGTGGGCTTCAGGGCAACCGCTGGGCAAGTATTAGCCCTACCAGTCCCAGGTAATGATGCTAGTCCTACCTACTCTACTTCAAAGAGTGTCGCCAAGTCTACATAATGAATGGGATGAGGAAAAGAAGTAGATATTGCTCAGAATTGGGTAACCCCTCAGCATCCTTCCAACCCCAAGGGAGGTATTAATGTTAAAGAAACTTTTTGCCTGTTTGGTAAGTTTGGTCTTTTTGAGACAGGGTCTCCCTGTAGCCCCACATAATGAGTTTCACACCAGTCAGGGCTATATACATATAGTGAGACTGTCTCAAAAGCAAAACAAAACAAAAAACAAAATAAAATGCCTCACAGGTATGCCAACAGACCAGTTCAATGGAGAAAATTCTCTAACTGAGGCTTTCTCTTCTCATGTGTGTCAAATTGATAACCAAAAATATCCAGCACAATACCTGTTGTAAAATCTGGACTGAATAAGGCCCATTTAATAGTAAAGTACAAGACCTTGTCTGAAGACTCATCACCCAAATTCTAGATAATTTAATGCTGCCCAAGGAGATTGCCATAATACGTATACCTGGATATCAAAAAGGCCACAGCCTATATGAGGGACAACAATTTAGCAGATGAAGCAGCCAACAAGACTGCCCTAAAAGAGTAAGTTTCTCTTCTCCACCTACACCAACCCTCTCCACTATCCTAAACCCCACCCCACATTTATTCAAGAAGAAAATCAAGTAATAAAAATAGGGTTTTCCAAGAGGGAAGATAGAGAATGGATCCTTCTAGATGGACGTGAAATGCTGTTAAAGCTCTCATGCATGAGTTATTACATCCGTATGTAGTAAGTGGAGCCCTCAGGCTATGTGTGATAAGATCCTTGGCCTTTATAGGTACATAGGGATTTACACTTAGCTAACAGGTCCTCAAGGATGCCTGACTTGCTTCAAGGTCAATAGATGAATCCTGAGTTGACAACCTCTAGGAGGGAGGAATCTGGGATGGAGACCATTCTAAAGAATATAAATTGATTACCTAGAAATATCAAAGATTGATCACTTGAAGTATCTGCTTGTAATGGGCAACCACTTGATTTACTGAGTTGAGGCAGTGCCTCAACCTGGGGCTGCTGCCAGTAATGTAGCCATGGTACTTTTGGAAAGAAATATACCTGGATTTGGTATAATTTGCAAATATTGACTTGGATAATGGGAGTCAATTTCTGCCAATATTATAAGGGGACTTACTCAAGACCTTGAGGTGAATCGGGAATATTAGAACCCTTGGTATCCATCCCGCCTTCTCTGATAGAGTTGAAAGAAGGAATCATACCCTAAAGAAACATTTGGCCAAATTATTGCTTGAGATTAAACTTCCTTCGACTAAATACTTTTCGATTGCTCTTCTAAGGATTAGAACTGCTTCTCTAAAGGATATTGGTTTATCTCCCTATGGAATGCTCCATGGGTTATCTTATCTTAGCTCTATTGAAGGTGGCCCATCCTTCAAAACTAAGGATCAATCCCTCAAAAATCGTGTGTTTGAGTTGTATCCTGCTCTTTCTCTTTTTCTTTTCTTTTTTTTTTTTTCTTGGTCTTTTTGAGACATGGTCTCCCTGTAGCCCCAGCTGTCCTGGGACTCACTATGTAGACCAGGCTGGCCTTGAACTCACAGAGATCCTCCTGCCTCTGCCTCCCCAGTGCTGGGATTAAAGGCGTGCACCACCATGCCCGGCTATTTATTATCTTTTTAAAAAAATTTATGTGTATAAATACATTGCCTGCATGTATGTGAGTGCACCTGTGACGGGGAACCTCAAGACTGACCATAGCTATGCCATGTTACAAGCAAGCCCCAGCTAAACCAAGTAGTTAAAGCTAGAGACAATTAACTCAAAATGTGGTAATGGAAAAGTTTGACGCAGCTGCACCAAGGTGTGGGTTTGAGAAGAGGTTGGTGTGCACCTGGTTGCTCCTGTTAATGGCAGGTTTATGGTTTCTGTGTTTTCCTCTTGGCTTACTCTTGCAGAATAGAAACTGGGGGGGGGGGAGCTTTCCACCCCTAAACTTGGGAACTTAAACTTTTCACCCCTGGATGTGGCTTTCTGTATAAAAGCTTACCCTCAGAACTGCTCAGGGCCACACTGGGACCCAAATACCCTGTCTCTGATTCTGAATCCTCCACCCTGGCTTAAAAACTTTGTTCTCTCTTTGGGCACCCGTGTCCTGGTGGTCTGACCTGAGGTGGTCCAACCTGAAGGGAAAAGGTGCCACTGATTCTCCTGGCCCCACCAAAGAAAGGGCTATTCATCCACCCTATATGCCTGGTCAGTCCCTGTCTGAACTGACAGATGAAAGGGCCATGGATGGAGACCCAGTCTCCTTTACCTTGGGACTCTTCCCCATAGGCAAAGTGGCTCAGCCTATAGATGAGGCAAGATGAGGCTGTGGTGGTGCCTATTCTTCCCCTAAAAGAAGCCCCGCCCATGGGATGGGACAACAGGAAGAAGTAAGAAGTTCAGGTGGTTCCCCTTGATGGAGTCCAAGGCCCGTTTATGGTCTACCTCCCTTTTTCCACCAGTAACCTTTATAATTGGAAAACTCAAAATCCTCCTTTCTCTGAAAAACCCCAGGCACTCATTAGTCTCCTAGATACTGTCTTTTATAGTCACCAGACCACCTGTGATGATTATCAGCAGCTCCTGGCCACTCTCTTCACTGTGGAAGAGTGAGACCGGATCAGATTAGAGAGCAGGAAGATTGCTCTTAGGCCTGGGTCAGTGTCTCTCCCTGACAGTGACACCCACATAGAGCATATCTTCCCCTCTGAGAGACCTGACTGGGACCCCAGTACTGACAGAGGTAAGGGGGATCTGGACAACTTTTGCCAAGTCCATTTGGGAAGAATAAAGACAACTGCCAGGAGACCTAAAAATCTTTCTAAGGTAAGTGAGGTGATTCAAGAACCTTAAGAATCGCCTACTGGGTTCTTGGAGTGCCTTTGGGAGGCTTACCGAGTCTTCACCCTAATATACCTAGATGCCCCAGAAAACCAGTGGTCCACAAATAATTCCTTTGTCACACAGTTGGCCCCAGACTGTGAAGGAAATTGCAGAAACTAGAGATTGTTCAGAAAGTTTACAATAACCATGACACTGTGGAAGATAAACAGAAGAAAAAGTTGACTAGAGCAGTGGTAGTGGCTCTCAGACAGATGGCAGAAAGCCTAGGAAGGAGGCTGGAAGCAGCAAGAAAGGAAAAGGCTAGAAAAGGATCAGTGTGCTTATTGTACAGAAGGGACACTGAAAGAATGAATGTCTCCACCAAGAGAAGAAAAGGGGGGTACCCCATCCTCCAACCTGGGGAAGATTGACAGGCCTGGGACACCCTTTTATTGAGGCCCCCCAGGAGCCCATGATGATAAGTTGACTTTGGGACAAGAACTATTCTTAACTACTCCTTAGTCAGTGGAGGCCCCCTATAAAGGCACTCCAGAGAGATGGATGTCCAATGTTCGAGTTACTAATTATCAGGCCCTCCTCCTAGGTCAACCATGTTTAAGGTTTTGTAAAACTTTGGCCCTCAGCCCAGCAAGCCTGTTGCTGGATGATGACACAGAGGAACCCCTGCATAACTCTACTGAGGTGACTGACCTGGTCTAATCTACCATGCCAGACCTCACTGTTAGAGGCCAATGAGATACTGTACACTGATGGAAACAGTTTTATCCAGGATGGAACCAGGTATGCTGGGGCTGTGGTTGTCATGAAAGACCAGACTATCTGGGCCATGCCCCTCAGCTGAGGAACTTTTGCCCAATGAGCCAAACTCGTAGCCTAAACTCAGGCACGTCAGTGGGGAAGGACAAGTCAATAACTGTGAACACATACAGTCAGTATGTGTTTGCCACTGCTCATGTACATGGGCACTGTGCTGAGAAAGAGGACTCCTCACTTCGGCTGTGAAGGAGAAAAAAAACAAAGGGGGAAGTCTTGGCCCTTCTAGAAGCCATATGACGACCCAAAAGGTTGACCATTGTACACTGCAAGGGACGGCAGAAGGGGGATTTCCCCAAGGCACGGGGTAACAGGGTGGCTGACTGGGAGGTGGCCCTAGAACCAGTGGGGTCCTTCCAAATCTTGGTCATGATGCTGGAACCAAGTTTTTTCCCACAAACTCACCTATAAATCAGAAGAAGACACAGGGATACAGCAGGAGTGTGGAAAACAAGAAAAAAAGGGATGATGGATGTTGCCAGATGGAAGACCCATCCTCCTGGTGGCTCTGGGAAGGGAAACTGGTGACCCAACTCCACCAAGCAACATACCAAGGGTTACAAAAACTGTTGAACTCCTCCGGCCCAGGTATTTACATCCCCTGGCTAGATCGTGTCACAAAAGATATTGTATCTGGATGTTCCACCTGCACCCAAGTGAATCCTAAAAGAGGGAAAAAAGCCCTGGAAGGAATTTACACTCTTGGTAACATACCCAGGGAACATTGGGAACTGAATTTTACTGAAATTAAACCAACTGTCTTTGGGGACAAGTATCTTTTGGTTTTTGTGGACATATTTTCTGGATGGTTGGAAGCCTATCCCACGTGGACTGTGACAGACTTCATAGTGACAAAGAAGCTGCTCCAAGAATTAGTTCCTAGGTTTGGTTTTGCCCTCACTTTGGGGTCCGACAATGGACCTGGTCTTCACGGCCAAAATTTCCCAAAATTTGACAAAGGCATTAAATATTAATAGAAAGTACACTGTGCCTATAAGCCACAGAGTTCACAACAGGTAGAAAGAATGAACAGGACCTTAAAGGAAACCCTGACCAAATTGGTTATAGAAACATGTGAAAGGTGGTCCAACTCCTTTCCTTTGCCCTACTCAGGGCTAAGTGTACTCCATACTGAGGATTCATTCCTTGTGAAATTATGTTTGGGAGACCACCACCTATCCTCTCAAAGTTAAGAGATATACATAAAATAGGAATGACCAATCACTCCCTTCTCAAGTCATTACAAGGCCCTGTAACAGACCCAGAGGGCCATTTTCCAGATGGTTTGAGGAGCTGGTCTCTAGTCCAACTCAGAACTGGTCCACAAGTTCCAGCCTGGCAACTTGATATGGGTAAGGAAAGCCCCAGCTCAGACCTTAGAACGAACTTGGTTGCTCCTCCTAATGGCAGATTCATGGCTTCTGTACTTTCCATTTGGCTTGCTCTTGCAAAATAGTAATTGTTAGGGGAACTTCCACCCTTAAGCTTGGGAACTTAAACTTTTCACCCCTTGATGTGGTTTTTCTGTGTAAAAGCTTACCCTAAGAGTGGCTTGGGGCTACACTTGGGACCCAAATACCCAGTGTAGTCACTGGCTGGCTATAAAGATGTTCTTTTGGTTGTTTACTGTCTGAATGGCCTTCTCTGGTGATGTACCTCACAACACACCCATGTTGTGCAATGCCCACAGAGGTCAGAAGAGGGAATCAGATCTTCTAGAACTGGAGTTACAGACAGTTGTTAGCCACTATGTGGGTGCTTGGAATTGAACCTGGGTTCTCTGCAAGAGTAGACAGTGCTATTAGCTGCTGAGCCATCTCTTCAGCCCCTCTTACCCTGTTTTAAACCAAACCTCTGGTATCAATTTTAACCTAAAATAACTTTTTTAAAATTACAAAAAGATAAATTTACTTTAACCAGGCTTTGATAGGATGCTTACTTACCCAAATCACTGATTCTACTTTTAATATTAATGTGATTAAAAATAATTTACCCCTAATTATCAAATTTGATGCCTGCCTCATCCTCCCTTATGGGAACAAAAATTTATAAAATCAGAAACAGATCCAGTAGTATGACACACATATGTGCCCCCATCCCTATCTATCGTAGAGTATATACTGAACAAACTGAGTCCATCCCCCTTTGGCAGGACATACATATGCCTTTTCAGGAGAATCAGGGAGACCATGCAGAAGCTGGGATGATGTATTTTGAACGACCAAGCCTGGGAGATGGGCATCCAAGTCTTGAAGAAAATGGGGACTTAAGAAGAAATTCCATGCTGGGCGTATTGGTGCATGTCTTTAATTCCAGCACTCAAGAGGCAGAGACAGGTGAATCTCTCTGAGCTTGAGGCCAGCCTGGTCTGCATAGTGAGTTCCAGGACAGCCTGTAGCTACAGGGAGACCCTGTCTCAAAAAGACCAAAGCAAAAACAAACAAATAATAAATATAAACAAATAAAACAAAATTTTAACTTCTTTGAGGCATCCTGACTCCCAGTCAGCACCTCAGTTGCATTTCCCTTCTCCTAATAACTGATGACTCTATGAAGGATAAATTACCACTCTTCAGAACCTATGACTTAGGAGCAGGTATCTCAGGTGCTGATCCTGTGGGTATCTTTAGATTAGAATTAGTCCAAGATAACCATGAAACAAAGCCCAGGAGATTGTTCCAGTTTACTAATAACATAACTCTTGGTTTCATCTCTCCATTGCTCTTATACCTTTTCCAGCCAAGTGTTATCCTTCAATGAATGGCCCTGATTAGTAATTATGATAGAAACAATGGATTTGGGGCAGACATTCTCTATTGAGATGGGATATGGAGATGAGAACACCTGGTTGGAATGGATTGAATATTCTGTCTGCACTTTAAATAAAAGTGACTGTTACATATGTGTGGCAGGCTGACCTCCAGCTAAAACAGTGTGGTGTGGATTGCATAATATCCCTCCAGGATCAGGAGACCTGGGCAATGAGTCCTGTTAGACCTTGTCACTACCTTTTTTCCCAATACAGGACATGGAGCACCATGAGCAATTGCCTCTGGGAGTTATAAAGTCTCCCCTGCCCAGAAGTTATTACACGTCATGCCTTTCTAGCTGTGTGTGGAGGGTGCTACTGACTCTGCTGTGCAACCTTACTGGGTGTAGTGAAGGCCAGTCTTTTGAAGAGATGACCAGCCAGTCAGTCATGATGGTCTCTAGAGCAGATGTTTTATGGTATTGTAGAAGGCCCCTATTTGAGACTTTACTAGTCACAAGGAGGGGAATCTACTCTTTGGTTTGATTGGCTATAACTTTCACCTTGGTATTTAGGTCCTCTAGTTTCAAGAGTTTCCATAAAGAAAGAGAAAACTTCTCTACTCAGCAACTCCTATGACCCAAATATACCTCAGGGCTCCTGTGATCCACCAATTTGCCTCAATGAAATTGATGTTCCTTGCTGAGTAACAAATAAATTTAAAGTCCGAAACCAAATTTTCATTGGTTTTGAGTCAATATTCTGGTGGGTCACTATTAATAAAAATGCAGATTGAATCAACTATATATGCTGTAATCAGAAAGATTCCTTAACTATACCAGGCATGCCATGGAAGGAATTACTAGCCAACTGGGTGCCACCAGTAGGATGGCCTGGGAGAAAAGGTTAGTCCTTGATTTGATGCTTGCAGGAAACGGAGGCATCTGTGTTATGCTAGGACAATGCTGTGTATTTATCCCCAACACTGTTACTGTTACCAAATGCAGTAACATGGGTCCTTCAGGGCCTTGGGTCTCTTTCCAAAGAATTAAAACAAAATCCAGGATTCAGAGACTGTTTCTCTGACCTTCTTGAAAGATAGTTACAAAGGTGGAAGGGTGTCATGTGTTCAATATTGACTCCTCTGTTCATTGTGGTGGGTGTCCTAATTCTATTTAGTTGCTGTATAACTACACATTCTAGGGGCTTAAGCCAAGAGTTTATTGAGTTGGCTATTACCAAACATGCGCCCCTTCCTTCTAGTAGCTCCAAGATGCCATGTGTGAATAAAAGCTTCTGGGGAAAAAAAAAAAAGCCTTCATCTTTAAACTGTACCTTCTGCAGGGAACAGCCAAGCTCTCTTTTGCATCAGGAATAAAAGGGGAAGGTCATCTTAACATTGTGCATTTGCTTCTTGTGTTTTAGTTGTGAGCCTCTTTGGCCCAGAATCTCATCTCCCTGTATTTGCTTCTTTAGTCTTGTGAGGCTTGCACCCTTCAGATCACAATGCTTATAACTGGAATCTTTTCTTTGTGACCCTGAATTTATTTCCAGCAGTACTCTTTTAAAAAATATTTTATTTATTATTTTTATGTGTATGTGTGTATTGCCTGAATATAAGTAAGTGCACCCGTGCCATACAATGCCTGCAGAGGACAGAAGATGCTGTCAGATCCCCTGGAACTGGAGTTATGGACAGTTTTCAGCTCCCATGTGGGTGCTTATGGACAGTTGTTAGCTGCCATGTGGGTGCTGGGAATCAAACCCATGTCTTCTGCAAGAACAACCAGTGTTCTTAACTGCTGAGCCATCTCTCCAGACCCTCTAACAGTACTCTTAAAGTAAGAGTTTATATATAGCTCATCTAATACTTTAACAAGTGGGGACACAGCATCACAATTCAAACATACAAAGCAGCACAGTCTAAGACCATGTTTCCCAGTGAACAAGCTTCCATAAACCAAGGAAATATAACTATTTGAGGAAAGATTGAGGCTACAGAAGGAAGGGCAAGTTTCTTGTATTTAAGAAGGAAATTTAAAAAAAAATCAAAAGCAGGAAAGAATGGGGCTAGAGAGATGGCTCAGAGATTAAGACCACTGGCTGCTGTTGCAGAAGACCTAGGTTCAGTTCCCTTCACCCACGTGGCAACTAACAATTATCTATAACTCAAGTTCCAGGGGATCTGACACCCTTTTCTGGCCTCCATGGGCTGCAGGCATATGATACATTTACATGTAAGGAAAAACTCATCCACATAAAATAAAAATAAATAAAATGTTTTTAAAGCAGAAAAGATAAAGCATGTTCTTAAGTGGATTTTTGAA
>NW_008350130.1:343675-357544 GCF_000622305.1 Nannospalax galili | reverse complement strand
CAGTTGAGTTTCTTTGTCTCCCATATATATTTAGGTACTTTTCTGATTGGGTGTTTCAAGTCGCAGGATTGTGACAGGAAGAACTGTGTATGTCCACTCAGGCACAGACCATACTGCATTTCTTTCTCTTTGTTGGGGAGTGGGGGGAATTTGCCACACTTAGTCCAAAATCATTCCTAAACATTAACACTTGTATATATTTCAAAAACGTATGCCAAGAACCATATTTTCAACATTCAATGAATTTTTAAAAAGAAATGCAAAAATGAAATTGCCAGACGTTTTTAGTCAGTTTTATTTTTTGCAGGAACTCTGTGGGCAGAGATTGATTTTACTCCTGTCTTAGAAACAAACTATCCTAGGTGTATGAAAGACTAATCAGCTACAACTCTCCTTGTTATTGAAAATCAGGCAGTTAAGAAATCAAGCACTTTACCCAAAGAGTTGGAAGGCTCAACACTTTGTTTTATCATACACGTGGTCCCAGAAGAGCTAATGCTCTGAAATTCTGGGCACATTCTCTCCCCTCAACCCCTGAGTTAGTTAGTTTGCAGGTTTTTAGCAACCATCTCATTGGTGGGTTTAAACTATAATTTCCTGTAATTTACAAGTTAGTTACCTATGTGTCACAGTCATAAGGCAATTTTAGAAAATTCTTTTCATGGTTAAACAGTTAAAAGTTGATTACAAAGGCAGACTTACCAGCAGCTGGTTAAACATCTTCACAATGGAATTTAGTAAACAGGTTGCTTGCAAACAGGGGTCCCATCAGACAACTGGTATTTTTGATCTCCTGAGCTCTCCATTGTTGTGCTTCTTCTATCAGCTATGATTAAGCATTTAAGTAAAGAAGTACATGGCAGTTAGTATGTCTTAAAACACAGAAATATAAAATCAAGTAAGAGAAATTGGGCACACAAATCACATGGCAAACAATATTAAATGCATAAATTATATATTTTTTCTCTTCAGCCCTAGGGAGCACAAAAGTAGGAAAAACTTAATTTCATAGTTACATAAATCACAGCAGAGATCTCAACACCTTTGTTTCTCTACCTCAAATGGTTCAACAGAATTTTGATGGTTCAATAGAGCCATCAACCTTCCCTGTCATGTGGCAAATGCCCCCAAATAGTTCAACAGAACTACAAATTTGCTCAAAAGAGCTTCCAAATTGACAAAGTCTATCCCACAAATGGCATGATAGCACAAATAGTTCAACAGAAAAAACCCCAAAGACTAACAGTCATTAAATGGAAGCTCAAATCATACCCAAATTGATCAAAAGACCCCACCACCACTAAAACAAAAACAAAAACAAACAAACAAACAAACAAAAAACCCAGGAAAGCAATAACCAAGGCACCTGACCAAGGAGAAATTTGCAAAGAACAAATATTCATTTTTGTATTTTACCTGGCAGAGTTAAAAAGCTGATACAGGCTGAAGTAGAAAGACAGGAAAAATGTCTCTAGACTAAAATGATTTCAGCACCTCCTCTCCACCCAAGATCAACTTTCTCCAGAGGGCAGATACCCTAAAATATGCCTTTTGTCCCATTTAGGTTGCTATGATTGTTCCAGGACCTAGGGTCATAGCCAGTGACCTAAAAAAAACAGGTTTTGTCAACTATTCTTGATAAGACAATTAAATGAGCCAAATTAAGAAAAAAAAAGATTTGTTCAATGTGGCCACATTGGGAAGAGGGCTAAAGAGATCTAATGCTGTCTCCACCCCTAGTCTATCTTCTGGGTTCTAATGTACAATCTAGGAATCTTTTTTTGGGTCTGTCTCTTTGCCAAGTAAAGAATTACAAGTTTACAATAACAACACACAGCCAAAGATTTATTGAAAGGGAAAGCAACACTCCACACATCACAAAGAGACAGACACTACAGGGCCGGAGGGGACGCAGAGCTGGAATCACTTTACCTCCTTGGAGGCCTGGGCTTTTATACTGTACTAGGCAGGGCACAAGACAGAGTTCTACCACCCTCCACTATGTTACTGAACAGGGCAGGATGCATGTTGCCAGTTGGTCCATTTATGTGAAAGCAGGAACCTAATTGGATAATGTAGGAACAGGAAGTTTAAAATTCCTGTCTGGGAGAGCCCCTTGTCCAGAAGAAAGCCTGCCAAAAGGACAAAGTTTGGACAAGAATCCAGAAATAGGCCATTTTGGATAAAAGTGAAAATGGTTGTAGCTTGACTGTATTCTACTGGGGCCTCTTTCCCTGGCTATCTGTTTAATTTGGAGCTAACTAGCTCCTATTCTCCCATAGTGAGGTTTAAATAGAAGATGAGAGATATGCATAAGTAAGCAGTCTGGTCAAGGTGTGGTTGATACCCACCATTATCTCAGCTCTAGCTTATCTTGCAAGTCAATTTCTCTTGCAAAGTTCTCAGACAAATTGTAAATCTTTCTCCCAGAGAAGGTTCTCCTCTGGCTACAAGTTTCTCCTGTGGCTGCTCTCAAGGCTTCAGCCTTTTCATTTAGCATAAGATTTCTGTGGGGAAATTCCAATTCCCTTGAATTCCTTGTTTCAACAGTCATGTAATAGCATAGGGTGAAAATGAGGTCTGTGGACCTGCTTTTCCACATGTACCATGTTTAAGCTTTCTAGGTCTCCCTCTTCTCCTCTAGCATTCCAGCCATTTTGTATCTTCTTACAGTGTTTTCATTATTTTTTTAATATATTTTGACTTTTTGAGACACAGTGCCCCTGTAGCCACAGCTGGCATGAAACTAGCTATGTAGACCAGGATGGAGGCCTGAGATCCACCTGCCTCTGCCTTCTGAGTTCAGGGATTAAAGGTGCACACCACCACTCTCAGAATTCATACAGTGTTTTTCAAAATGTGTACCTATCTATAGGAGATATGAAAGCAGAAAAAGTATAAAAAGCTTATTTGTTGTTGTTGTTGTTGTTGTTATTCTCAGCCCTGCTTTAGAGAAATCTCTCTCTCTCTCTCTCTCTCTCTCTCTCTCTCTCTCTTTAGTTCACCGTACTGGTACAACAACAAACTACTCCTTGTTTTATAGCCTATGGTGCCCCATTCTCCTCTGTTCTAGGCCTGCAGCATTTGAGGGCTTCCCTGGGATTGGAGACAGTGAATCGTGTCTCCTTTGTCAATGAAGTGCCTGCTTGCATGGAGTTATGGGAACAGTAACTCACGTGGGTGCCAATGCACTACTTGATCCATTGGATCAGGCAGTGTGTTCTATTCCAACCCTCACAGCCCAATGCCAAGTTAGGGAATTCCTTGGGGCTTCTGTTTTTTGCAGGATATGGATACTTAACTTTTTTGTTATGGTCAGACCCCTTTATGAAGCTACAAAGGGTGAAGAAAGAGAAAGGGCTAATTAACTTAGGCGGGAAAAGACATCAAGTATGGTAAAGAAACCCTGGACTTCTAGATGCTGTGTGGGCCCCCAAACAGTAGCTGTCATGCAGTGTTGGGGACATCAAAAGGGAGCTACAATGGTGGCTAGCAGTACCTGCATAGCAGATAAACAGAGTAGGCTCCCAGCCTCCAAAGAGAAGAAAGGAACCCTAACTACTAGCATGGGACTGCCTAGTTTAAAACTGAGAGTGGAAATTATCTCCCAGAAGGATGGTGGAGATTTGAGATGGCCGAATAGTAGTTCCTGAGGCCATGGCCTCTGTTTTATCAGACAATTCCACCAAGAAACTCCCATCAGCTGAATGGCCCTGGAAAGTATTCTAAGCTAATATTTCTATGTCCCCTGACTTTCCAGAGTGGTTCAGTTGGTGTGTGAGTAATATGAATTGTGTGCCCAGAGTAACCCACAACAGGGACCTATAGCTTCCCCAGGGATACAAAGTGTCAGAGGGGATGTAGTAGGAGATCTCCAAAGGTGGCTTGAACACAGAGCCCTGGGATTCAGCGAGAATTCACTTCACTTCTTGGTCTGCAAATAGCCTGCCAAAAGGAGCCCAAGCCTCGGCCTCCGTACCCTGCTCGCAAGCCCAGTGACTGCTGACAGACTGCATGTGCGGACCAATCAGAAAATGATACGCTGACTAAAGGGACTTGGGGGTGGAGAAAAGGGAAATATAAGGCCTGCCCCCTCCTGCATTAAACGAACCTGCAGCACCTCGCCTAGTGCTTGCTTCTACCCGACTCCCAGAGTCTGTGTGTTGTGATTCTGCGCTTCTTGCCTCCCTAATAAGCAGGGGACCCGATCCAGGTTAGGGTCTTCACAGCTGGCCTGAGGAGAACCCGCAACACCTGGTGCCTGAACAGGGACGCCTGCCCACGGTGTTGGCGACACCCAGAACCTCGGTTCGTTTGATAAGCAGGCCCCTGGATTTGTCTGTTTCTTCAGCTGCTCGAGGGTAAGCGAGTAGCCCCCTCCTCTGTCCCCTCCACCCTGTCTGTCATCTTTATTGTTGGACTAGTTTGCCACGTGGTCCCGAAGCCCATGTTGGCACCTCCCCGCCTCAGCTCGTCCTGGTGAGTTCACATAAGGGCTGATCCACCCCAAACTCAGAGCCCAGGCTTCAGGTCACCCTGTTGCCTGTCCCGGAGATACCATGTGAGCATATGGCTGGAGGTGTCATGGCCTCCAGAAGTCCCTCAGTGAGCACAAGACATTTGGACCTGATACACCTTTACATGTTGGGGCAGTTTACATCTGAGTGGCTCACAGTGCTTCTTTGCTTCCTTTGTGCCCTCTTGGTTGTCACCCTCATCTTCTACTTTTGTGGTGAATTCCCATTAGCGAGACCCTCCCACAATGGACAATTTACCACCACAATGCAGGGAACCACAAATGGCAGCACTCAAGTTGCTCCTTAAAACCAGAGGGTTGAAAGTGAGACCAAAAGATATAGAACACTTTTGGGATGAAGCCACTAATTTGGCTCCATGGGTTTCCCCTGAAAACATATGGGACCCTGACACATGGATACGGGTCCTCTTCCTGGCCCGAAAAAGGGAGGTTGGGTCAGGGATCCCTCTGCATCGTTCATACCGATCCTCCTAGCCATCATTGCTAGCCTTAAATCCTCCTCTCCTGAGGAAGTCATCTCGGCCCACAACAAACACTGCCAGGAGCAATCTAGTGTAGATTTGGCTATTACCTCGACCCTGAACCTCCCAGACCCCCTGGACCCGGAGGTGGATGCTGCCTCTGTGCCCACTTCCAATAAGGAAGGACCTCCTTTTCCTATATCTCAGGATACTTTCCTAGAGCTAACATGCCCAGAAATTCCCCTGCCCCATTACCCATGGAAGGAGTTACTCTCTCCCCCTCCAGTAGCCATCCTGCCCCTTCCCCTGCTAACATGCCCCTCCCTCCTAGATGGCCCTCCTTAAAGCCTCACCTGACTTTGTCCGCATTTCCAGTTAACGTCAGCCCTGGTGCGGTGGAGCGTCCATGGCTGCCAAGGCAGCTGAGCAATTGGGCCCTGACTCCCCATATTTCTAACAGGTTCGTTGCCAGTGGTCCTTACATTTACAAACCCACTATGATTGGTATAGCTTACTAAAGGCAGTCTTAGAACCCTCAGTCTTTCTAAACTGGCGTGCAGCCTTTGACCATCAGGCTGAAAACCAGTCACACCTAAATCTCCAATATGGACTCAACATTATGTTGGACATGCTCACGGGATGTGGACAATATACTGACCCCATCTCCCAGTCTACTATTGGCCTCCATGCCTATTTCCAACAAGTTTCTGACTTGGCCTTTAAGGCCCTTAAATGTTGCTCCCCCCCGTGACCCACAAGTCTTTTTCCAAAATTTGATTCAACAGTCAGGGGAGTCCTTCACGGACTTCCTTACCCATATCACTGAGACAGTAGAGTGGAGGGAGGAGTCTGGACCCACCCGAGAGGTGCTTATCAAACAATTAACTTGGGAGGGACTAAACATCCCTGCTTCTAATGCTATCGCGCCTGTCCGCAATGATAACATTCACAAATGTCTCCTCCTTGGAGACTCTTTTTTTGCAAGGAAAACCCACCCACTTTGGCACAGGAAGACTGTTAGAACTGTGGGGGGCTTGGCCACTTTTGTAGCCACTGCCCAAGAGGTACAGCCCACCCCAAGACTCCCTGCCCCAAGTGCAAAAGAGGGTTCCATTGGGCTAAACACTGTAGGTCACAGCCTCAACTGGACTCGGCTCCTTTAACCTCCACCTGGGGCGCCCCTCAGCCCCGCCGACAAGAGGGGAAATGAGGCAGATATTATGGACTTTCCCAATCCTCAACCACTCCCCACTAATGACCCTTTTCTTAGATGGAACTGCCATAAAGGGCCTAGTAGACACAGGGGCTGATGTCTCCATTATATCAGAAACTGAATCCTTTAAATTCCTTTGTTGGAAGAAACAGATATTATGGAGTCTTCCAATCCTCACAAGGTACCAAGCTGTTCACACGTCCAGTATATTGGAAAGACTTGGATGGGAACCAGGGCACAGTTACCCCCATAGTAGCGAATGTTCCCCATAACTTATGGGGCCAAGACGTTCTAGAGGACATGGGCGCGGTCCTTACCACGGATGACCGTGCCTTTTATGATGATATCATGCTCTACGATAACTTGGGACTATCAGGGAAAGGACAACACTTTCCCCAACACCCCCAATCCTAACTGCCACTGCCTGCCTGGGACCAACTCCAATCTTGGCCCCCAAGCCAATCCCCATCACCTGGATCTCTAATGATGCCATTTGGGTGGACCAGTGGCCTATAATAGAACCTAAATTATCTGCCCTCAAAAATTTGGTAGCTGAACAATTGAGGCTTGGCCACATCGAGCCCTCTCTCAATAAACATAATACCCCAATATTTGTTATTAAAAAGAAATCAATCGGGGAAATACAGACTCCTCCAAGATCTTAGAGCAGTCAATGCCCAGATGGAGAAGATGGGCTTGCTACAAGCGGGCTTACCACACCCTACAGCTATCCTCCCATCCCATCATATCATAGTATTTGATATCCAAGATTATTTCTTCCAAATCCCCCCAGCAGAACAAGATAGACCTCACTTTGCCTTCACAGTATGGGAGCCGAACTTTCAAAGAACAGCCAAGAGATACCAAAGGAAGGTACTACCACAGGATATGAAAAATAGCCCCACAATCTGTCAATTATATGTTAATAGGCCTTAACCAACACCCCGAAGGACCTAATTGTCACCCACTATATGGACGACATACTGCTAGCAGACAAATCTCACAATACTTTACAGGCTGCTTGCCAATTTAGAATGTCTAGGTCTCCACATTGCACGAGACAAGTTACAATACATCCAACCTTTCACATTCCTTGGCTACCATATAGATACTGTAATTAAACCGCTTACCCTTCCTTCTTGCAAAAAACTGTATATACCTTGACGGAGCTCCAAGAACTCTGTGGGACTATAAACTGGCTCAAACAATTTATACCAGTCGCTGACTTGGAATTCTGGGCCTTGTTCTCCCTGCTGGAAGTCCATAATTCATGAACTTCAAGGATCCCTCTCACCCAGTCAGCTAAGAATCTTCTTAATAAGATAGATCATATACTCTGGTCTGTGTCACTCCAATGTCATGACCCAGCAGAACCATTACTGGCCTTGATCCTCTGGACTAAAAATGGTGTCTTGGGGGCACTATGGCAGCAAGACCCCCTGGTGTGGATCCACCTGGCTACCTCTGACCTAACTAGGCTTATCTCTAAGTATGACATTGCCTTCAAACTAGCAATTAAAGCCCGACAAACAGCCAGGCGCATATTCGGAAAGGAACCTGACAAAATTATACTGCCCTTTCCTCTTAAGCATTCCCAAAACATTATGGGAAGACTCTCTGGCTTTCCAACTGATGATGTCTGCATTCACAGGGGAGTTGGATAACCACACCCCCCCCATAAGTGACTGGCCAGCCTGGCGTATTTGGAAATCACCACTCAGCCATATGCTTCCCCCTGCAAAAAACCCCTACCTTTAGCCACACTAGCCTTCTCGGATGCCAATAAGTCATGTTATGGCATTGTCATTCAGCGCATGGGAAAGGATAACACCTGTTATGTACAAGCCAATCCCAGCTCTGTCCAGTTGGGAGAGCTCCTGGCCTTGTTAAAAATCTTCCAAGTCTGCCAGACTGAGCCATACAATATATTCTTCGACAGCCAGTATGTGGTTCAGGCCCTCATATGCCTTCCCTTTGCTCAGGTAAAAGGCCACAAGGATTCCATCACTAGAATGATGAGAGCTCTCCAGATTATCTTAGATAACAGACAATGGCCCTGGCACATCTCCCACATAAGATCACACACCAAGCTCTCCGGGATCTTGGCAAAGGGAAATGAAAAAGTAGATAAACATATCTGTAGAGATTCCCCTGCTAGAACAAGCCAGAGCCTTACACCAACAATCTCACCTTTCTCTTCGCAGTCTGCACCACGTTCTACCCGACCTACCCATCTCTCAATGCAAACATCTGAGCAGCTCTTGCATTACATGTGCACCTCTTGCTCCCTTAGGCCCCCCTTAATTGATATGTAGTTAACCCGCGTGGTCTCCTACCCAATGCCCTCTGGCAAATGTATGTCACCCATTATAACTCCTTTGGTAATCTTAAGTATGTCCATGTCATTGTTGACACCTACTCCTCCTTTCTTTTCACCATCACTCAAGCCGGTGAAAAGGCCTCACATGCCATTAAAGCAGTTAAATCAGCAATGCTGGTAATGGGAGTGCCATGGACCCTAAAAACTGATAATGGGCCAGCTTGCACCTCTACAATTCCAATCATTCCTGTCAACATGGAAAATTAGCCACTCCCTCAGCATCCCTTAAAATCCACAGGGACAGGCCATTGTGGTGTGGGCAAATAGGACCCTCAAAGAAACATTACAAAAATTTGCTACCCCTGAGTCTAAAAGGGACCAACACCTGACTCTAATTGAAGCTCTATTCAGCATTAATTTCCTGTCCTTCGATGAAAATGGGCTGAGCCTGGACTACAAACACTGGGCTACCATACCTAGGCATACACCCCTGCCACTAGTGAGATAGAAAGACCCTGTAACATGTCAATGGCAACCGCCTACCCCCTTGTTAACAAGAGGGTGAGGCTATGCTTGTGTGTGTCCTCAGACAGAAAAAAAGCCAGTATGGGTTCTAGCAAGAGATGTGAGACCAACAGCCGACCAATGGGACCCCCCAGGACCCAGAGACTTCGCCACTTTCTGGATAATTGGTTTGCTCTTCCCCGCCCCTGCCACGGCTCATGATCTCTGGACCTTGGTCCCCTCCCTGCCTATACTCTACTTCCTGGGAACCACTCAATGGCTCCTGGCCCCTAAATAACTCTCTATGCTTCACTACCAACAATGCATCCTCATGCATTGGGCTGTTCAACCTGACCATCCAAGATTATGCTGCAGTGCCTCCTTGGGTTACATGCTTAAACTCCAGGGCCTTTCTGCTACCTTCAACAACACCGATGTAACCTTGGTCCTCGCTGCACTGAGGACAATAATAATAGGGGAGGTGGAGGGAACCGCCACCCCTCTGCCCCCATTTTGCCCTGCCATTCTATGCCCACCACTCCCCAACTGCCCATGTACACGCTCCCTTGCACCCTTTTTCCTTGTGCTCCCTATACTGTGGCAGAGATGCCACCCTAAGCCCAACCATGCCACCCCTCCCTTTTGCCGCTTCAGCCACTCCCCCTCTAAGTACCCCCTAGGATCTTGGAGACAACTGGCCCCCACCTTTCCATGTGGCATTATGATCTCCCATACCAACTGCAAATCAGTACTTGGTAACTGGGACCTCTGTGGTCTGCATGCCTACATGGACATGAGGCCGTTACTGGCACAGCAGGACCTTCAGCTTTCCAACGACACTTACACTAACACCAATCCCTCTACTTGTGCCCAAAACAAAAATCCTTACATCCATTGATCACATGACATCCTGGTCCCCTACCCCCATTTGTGTGCAGCCCCCATTTGCCTTATTGCTAGCCAATGTTATCTCCAACCCTTGGGGACAACTCAACTGCTCCGATACCAACACCACCTGTGTACTGGCAGCATGCTGGAACCATCCAGCTCACATAGTTCTCTTTATGCATGAACCCATGGCCCCTTGGGTACCAGTCACTAATGCAACCCACTTCCATGCTGTCACCCTTATAGAGCGGACAGCCCCCCACTTAAAACGGGATTTTGGGGTCACTGCCTCTCTCATCTCAGCCATCATCCTTGCATTAGGTTTGGCCGCCACTGCTGCAGTGGCTATCACCCAATCCTCCACTACTGTGGAGACACTCAATGAGGCCATGTCCAAAACCTCCTCTACCTTTCACACTCAGTCCCTTATCAATCAGCATCTTTACCAGGCAATTAATGTGTTATGACAACAAATTGATCTCTTAAGTGAAGAGCTGGCAATTCCCAAAGACATGCCTCTGCTAGCTTGTGACCCTCGCTTTAGGTCACTTTGTCTCACCCCCTATAAAGTACAGAATATTACTGAAGTGTGCCTACAACTCACACACTATATTCACAGCCACTGGAATCAAAAGTTTCTTAATTACTCTATATTAGTAACTAATCAAATTATTGATCTAAATTATACACACGCCCCCATGCTGGACATCAATTCAGGGTTCTTAGAGAAAATATGGTCTAATCTAAAAGCACTGTTTGACCTGTCTTGGATCATCACTTACCTACTCCTGACAGGCATAATTATTCTTCTCTTTCTACTTCTTAAATGCCTTGTTCTTCATTCCCGCAGTCAGAAAAAATTCAATCACTCAGTGTATCAGGCCCTCAGAGTAATACACGAAGATGATTTCAACCCGCCCTATTCAGCCCAACAGACTTGGCTTGCACAAATGTACAGGCCTCCTACAGATAATTCCCCACCTTGACTGATCCCCCCGGGATGATACCCCTTGGAGGGCTGGTAGTCAATGACAGGTAAGCTCCTGTTGGGCTGAATCAACTTAAGCCAGGACATGGACGTGACAGGTGAGGAGAGGAATAGCAGAGATGTCTACAATTTCAGACTCCCCCAGTGATCAGATGGTGAAAGTTCCCTTGCTTTAATTTTGAATATCAATTGATTCATTAGAGAATAAGAATGAACAAATTGAAGAAGTCTAATAGCCACACAGCATGTATGCATGCCCAATATTTTACCACGTGGCCAGCATATGGTAACACTATTGATTTAAATTTATTACTACTGAAGACAAATATTGTTATATGTAGCAGGAGGCCTCCAAAGATGGCGTGGACTCAGAGCCGTGGGATTCAGCAAAAATTCACTTCACTTCTTGGTCTGCAAATAGCCCGCCAAAAGGAGCCCATGCCTCTGTACCCTGCTCCCGAACCCAGTGACTGCTGACAGACTGCCTGGCCTGTACCAATCAGAAAATGATACTCTGACTAAAGGGACTTGGGGGCGGAGAAAAGGGAAATATAAGGCTTGCCCCTCTCCTGCATTAAAGGAGCCTGCAGCACCTCACCTAGTGCTTGCTTCTACCCAACTCCCAGTGTATGTGTCGTGATTCCATGCCTGTTGCCCCTCCAATCGGCAGGGAACCCAATCCAGGTCAGGGTCTTCACAGCTGGCCTGAGGAGAATCTGCAACAAGGGGACACATTTGAAAATGCATTTGTTGACTTACTGAACTTCCCTGGACCTTGGGCTACAAATATCTGTTGGTTTTTGTATGTACTTTCTCTGCTTGGGTAGAAGCCTTCCCAACCTGAACAGAAAAAGCTCATGAAGTGACTAGGCTCCTTCTAAAAATATTATTCCCCCTTTTGGAATTCCTATTACCATAGGATTGGAAAAGGGGCTGGCAGTTTGTGGCTGAGGTGGTGCTAAGGGGTTAAAGATGACTCAGAAACTACACACAGTTTACCATCCACAGAGTTTCAGAAAAGTGGAGCACATACACTAAACTCAAACTACAACTGAGCAAACTGTCAACAGACTCACACTGGGACCAATTGGTGCCATTTGCTTTACTAAGATTTAGATCTACTCCAACTAGGCAGACAGGGTTCTCCCCTTATGAAACTCTTTATGGGAAGCCTCTGTCCATAGCTAGGGACACACAGAAAGACCTAAAGGAACTGGGAAATGTTAGAAAATGTTAGATCAAGATTGACCAGGGCGAGGTGAAAATGAGAGATGACACTGACCTCAGGAGCAGATTCTTCTTTATTAGAACAATGAAGGGCCACAATTTCTCCTTGGAACTGCACTGAGATGCATTTGGTGTGGAACTTATAAGGATTTGGGAAGAAGGAAATGGGGGTTAATTCTGTTTTCTGTGATTTGAGGACTTGAGACAATATGAGTTGCTGATGTGAGGATTTAAAGGTCTGAGATAATAAGGGCTAAATGTTTTCCCAGATAGCACAATATCTGGGTTGGCGGCTGGGATTTCACATTGTTTCTGGGCTGGGGGTTTCTCATCTTAGCTGGGCCTGAGATGAGGTTTGCTTAACCAGACTTGAGGCCCATTTATCCTTTAGGTAACATCACTCTAAGAAACAGATGCAGATCCTGGTCTCTTCCCTGGCCACTATAATTATTTTGTCAGGCATATTGTGTGAGGCAGTGACTGACTGTGAGCCTAACTACTGATTCCCATCTCTTTAAAAGCCAGGGGATGGGGCAACCCTTAAAGCATCTATGTGATAGGTAAAAATTTGGTGGAGAACGAGTGAATGGAGGAGGAAGCACCAGGACATAGATAAAACTCTCAGTGGGATAGAGCTTTATTTCACATGGGACACATTCCCTTCGAGGAAGGGAATATGTCTGCCTGGGTCTTGAGCTGGGGTCTTTTAAAAAGGGAGGTTTCTGCTTCCTGCAGAAGGCAGGAAGATGTATTTTTAAAAGTCAGGTGGAAGTGGGAGTGGGAGAGTGGGACTGTTAAAATATTTCCTCTTTAGAGATCAAAGGGGAAGCCTACTGTGTTGGCCAAACAGTGGAGAAAAGTCTGCTTCTCTTGACTTCAAAGACCAAGGTGCTTATCAGCTAGGTTCCCTTTTCTCAGGAGCATGAGAAGTCCTTGGGATCCTGTTGGTGAGGGGGCAGAGCTATCTGAACCTTAACATTCCAGCCTTTTGTGTTATAGGATAGGGGGTGCTGTTGTTGTCTTGCTACTTCCTGCTGGACAGGGTCGACGTGGGGGTGCTGGATTAGGGGTCTGTCAGACAGCGGGGGTTCCCTCTTCATGCATCTCAACAGGGTCCTCGATGGTTGACAGACGCTTATATACATGTGGAGGGAAGGAAAGCAACAACTGATTAAAATTAGTAAGAGTTAGTTTTGGGATTTAGTCCTGAAAATATCTGAAGAGGGAAGGAGCAATGGTTAGCACCAAGATAATAGCTTATTTTTCTTTTCTTTTTTTTTTCTTCTGCCAGGGCTGAACTTGAGAGTGATGCACTCAGGATTTGTTTTGGGGCATTTTGATAGCTGTTGGAGTGGCTAGAACCAGTGCCAGTTACCTCTCAAAGGCCTCTAGATAGGGAGAGAAAAAGAATTTATCCATCATTTATTTTTTTTGGCTAGAACAATAGTGGGTTGTCTCCCTTAGCTGTAGGTGGGCACTACAGTATTGTAGACCAACATTTGAAGTCTTACATCTGAGTAACGTTGTCTTATTAGGAACAAAATCATCAATGAGAGATAATTGCCTAAATAACATAAGAACTTATGTCTAATGTCTGGGTTGTGTAATCCCCTGAACCCTTAAAATACACTGATGACTTTAATTTTGGTTATACTTTCCTTTCAGGTGTTTAAGACCATACTGTTGGCCCAAATCAATTTATTTTTACTCTTAAGATCGTATGAGGACTTG
>NW_008350130.1:341670-343604 GCF_000622305.1 Nannospalax galili | reverse complement strand
AGCTCGACCATGGCTGGCTTTGCTTGGAAGCATGAAGGAAATGTTTCCTCTGTGTTGACCCTCCTCTTTGCAGACTGGACACTGGTTCAGGTCCATCTTCTGGGGTCTCCATGGCCTCCCTGAACAAGAGGACAAGTGACTCACCCAAGAAAGTCACAGGACATTTCTTTGAGAGATGCTCCATAGCCCCTGGAACTTGTTTGACTTTGGAGGGCAAGGAACAAAAAATTGTCCCTTTAAGTCCCTCTGACCAGATTATTATAGGCCTTAAATTCTGGCTATTAAACATCCAACAAGGTTAGTTACACCAGTCTGGTACATTAATTACCATGTGCTATGTAGATAGAGCCTGGTCAACATCCTTAAATAAACCTTGACTAGACATCCTTAGACTAGTTAACTAAGCTGTGACCTTAGAAATTTCAAGATTGTCTACACATTATCTTTGTCTCATCCTTGTTATATTGTAACAACCCTACACAGACCTTCTTCACCTGCCCAACTTTCTCATTTCTTTGTCAATTCTGGAAATATCCAGCCATCATAATTTTCATACATAAATCCTTCTTTAAAAATATCTCCATTCTCATATCCTTCCAACATCCTTCAATTTTCCATTTTCCTTTTTTAATAACCATGAGACACAATAACATTAACAAACAAGTTTCTCATCTGTTGTGAGAATTCTTTTCCTGGGGATACTAAGCAATGTCTTTCCCCTTTTCAGGTTGTAGTATCAAACCAATGTTTGATTACATTAAACTTTTTCTGGGGAACCAGTGAATTTACCGAGCTTACTCACAGAGATGACTGAGGGGTTGCTGAGGTATATGAGTGACCTGAGAAGGAAGAGAGAGAGATGGGGAGGGAGTAGGAGGAAAAGAGGTTTGGCATCAGTCATGCAAAATGAGAGCAAGGATAACCAGGCATCAAAACAAAGTGTCCTTTTATTTGTTGCTCAGGTTTGAGTTATTTTTAGGTTATTTCCAAGTCCCAGAAGGTGGCATCTTGCAATTAGATCATCAGGGAGAGGAAAGGTGAGATCCTGTCCTGGACAGGAAGTAGTGCATGTTCCTCTCTCTGGAAATTGTGTCCTATGTCCCGAGAAAGGAAAGGGGTTTATGACACACATGTGATTTCTAGGCAAGTGAGAGGAGTGGAAAACCCTGCAATGAGAGCGTGGCATGACCAGCCAGTAGATGGAGACAAAGTACAAGGAATGGGATGGGAGAAAAGCAGAAAAAATGCAGTGAGTCAGAAGGGATGGAAGTTTGTGAAACAAGTTGATCCCGAGGTTTAGTAGAGGCTGAGGGAAGATGAGCCCTAGAAGGGCGGTGGGTTAGTAGAGGTTTGGTAGAGCCCCAGAAGGGCAGTGGTGAGAGAGAGAGGAAGGGAGAGAGAGAGAGGGAGAGAGAGAGAGAGAGGGAGAGAGGTACTTAAAATTAATTTATATATTTTAGTACCAGGAACCATGTTGTAGATTAAAGAGAAAATATTTTGGCCTGAAAAAAATATTTTGGTGTTAATTTAACATTTTTAGTTTGTATGAGGTTTTACTTAAAAATTAGTATGATATCAAGTAAATCAACTTTAAGAAGCATAAATTTATGTTGATTGATTGTATATACATATTTATTTGTGTAGTCTTTGTTGAGAGTGTGGTTGGTTTATCATTTTTAAACTAAAACACCTTTGAAGTAGACAAACAAAATGAATACATCTTAGTAAACTAAAAACAAAAAATGGTATTCAACAATAGGATTTTACCCAACCAGTTTAGATGTCATTTTGAATAGTTTAGATTCATTTTGTATAGGTAATTAGTGACCTAAAGAAAGAGTTAAGTTTCCATATAGATTTGAGGTAGCATCTTTTCCTTTTTAAGAGTTAAATGACTGAAGGAAGTTAACAAAATCTTGTCAATCTAAGAACAC
>NW_008350130.1:330491-341638 GCF_000622305.1 Nannospalax galili | reverse complement strand
CAGATTAGGTTAAGAATAAATAAAATGTAAATAGTGCTGAAAATAATTCCATTAGCTAGTTTTATTATAGTCAGTAATACCCTCTCTTGAAATTAATTTACACCTTAGAACTTCTCAACTGCATAGTGCCTTTACTCTTATGCTGGTTTTTGGTCTCCTCCTTGTCACAGGGTCAAGGGGTCAGCTTGAACCTGGAAAAGTCTTGGAGAACACATTTTGAGGTAATAAGCTTGAATCTGAAGTTGGAAGGCCAATCTCATCTTCAGAGTCAGCATCTCAGTGAGCTCAAACAGCATGTGACAATTTACCAATATAATTAATATTACCCTCACATTATAACTAGAAAGAACTCAGGGAATGATGGGGCAGGAACATAAGCAAGCATAGAGCATCTGAGTATCAGAGAGGGAAATAACTCTATTTCAGAGAAAAACAGGCTTAGAATCACAATGTAGAAAGGAGAGGAGTTAAGACCAGTAGAGATGGCATCTCAAGCCTCTCATTCAAGTAGACTATTAACTTTTTACCTCTCATTGTAACTATGTGTTGTTAGTAGCTCGTCTCTTGTAAGGTTTTGGCCATGGAGTACAGCAAATTTCCATGTGCTTCACAGGTTTAGTCATCACAAAGTGTCAGCTCCCTTTGCACCTTGAAGGCAAATGGCTGGAAAAACTTTAAGTTCCCTTTAGAAACTAGCAAATATACTATGTAAAACAGTAGGAATTTAAAATAGTCATTTTTAGAAATTAGCGAATACTGTATAAATCAGCAAATTTACCACATAAAAGATGTTAAAATCCAAATAATTCCTTTAAAACTACTAGGTAAAGATGTCATGTAAACAATGCTAAAACCTAAAACTAATTCCTTTTTTTAAAATATCCATAATTATGTCAAACAATGTAAAAACTTAAAACAATCAAATTTAAAAAACAGTAAATATACCATAGAAAATAAAACTCAAAGTAATCCCCTTTAGAAACAGGTCCTAAACGATGGTCAAATTTAAACTCCCATTGTGTAGATCTAGCATTATTACCTTAGTTTGAACTAGAAATGCATTGTTTGTTCTATGACATCATCAAGAAATGAAAACAAAAATAAATTGCAAGAGAATCCTAGGCACCCCTGGTACCAGTAGATTAGGCTTGATATTAAAGAAGAAAGTACCCTGAGTATCAGTTGCTTGATGCCCAAGAGGGCCCAAGATCAAAGTTTGAGCCCTTTTGCCTGAGAAAAATTTAGGAGAAAAAAAGGCTTTTAAAACGTTTTTTCTTTGTCAATGGGACAAGCCGCCTGAAATTCTTTAAATGCTCCAGCAAGGTTGCCCAACTTGTTTAGGCTAGTTGGGTCAAAATGGGGAGAAAGGGTCCCCTAAAGGGTTCTTAGCCAAATTTATAAGAGAATTTAAGAATGGGCCCAGCTGAAAACTTATCATTTCATTAGAATGTTAAAGAAAAAAATGCCCAGGGCAGGCAAGCTGGCAATCTTGGCAGCTGCCTGGAGGGGGTGAATAGCAGGAAGGAAAAAAAGCCTTGGGGTCATTCAGGTTTAAAGCATGCATGGGAGGTCAGATACATGGCTGGCTGGCAGGCACACAGCAGAGAGTAGAAAGCTTTAGTATGGGAGGGGGAGAGAGAAGGGAAGGATATTGAGCATTTGTATGTGTTGGATTGAACGGTATCAAATCATCCTGAAGAAAGTGAGGAAGAAAGGCAGTGGAAGAGGATAAAGACAGGAAAAAGGATGGAAGACAGAAGACCTTGCAGGCTCAAGGCAAAGGAGGGGGCCAGGGGGCGAGATGCCAGTGGTGAGCAGCCGGTGGGGGGAAATGAGGTAGGGAACGGATGAAGCAGGTCCATCACGGAGACCGTAGTGCTGTCCTGGAGTGGTGAAAATCAATGGGAAAGGAGATCAAAAGAAGTAGGCAAGGCAGAGTGTTTACAGCGAGGAGAGCCAGAAAGAGGTGAAAGCAAAGCAGAGGGCTGGGGAGAGGAGGAGAGAGAAAAGAAGTGTACCTGAAAGCCAAGTTAGTGGCATTGGAGAAGTCCAGGAGGGTCCCTTGAAGTAAGAACCAGGTTTGGGCACCATTTGATAGGTAAAAATTTGGCAGAGAATGAGCAAATGGAGGAGGAAGCACCAGGACACAGATAAAACTCTCAGTGGGATAGAGCTTTATTTTGCATGGGACACGTTCCCTTTAGGGAAGGGAAAATGTCTGCCCAGGTCTTGAGCTGGGGTCTTTTAAAAAGGGAGGTTTCTGCTTCATGCAGAAGGTGGGAAGATATATATTTTTTTAAAGTTGGGTGTGGGGGGAGTGGGAGAGTGGGACTGTTAAAACCTGTCCTCTTATAGATCAAAGGGGAAGCCTGCTGTGTTGGCCAAATGTGGAGAAAAGTCTGCTTCTCTTGACTTCAAAGACCAAGGTGCTTATCAGCTAGGTTCCCTTTTCTCAGGAGCATGAGAAGTTCTTGGGATTCTGTTGGTGAGGGGGCAGGGCTATCTGAACCTTAACACTATGGAGAAGTCCCCCTTTTTTTTTTTTTGAGACAGAATTTCCCTGTAGTTCCAGTGGGCTTGGATCTTCCTATGTATACCAGGCTTGCTGATCTCACAGAAGTTAGGTTCACCTGCCTCTGCCTTTAGGATTAAAAACCCAAGTGCTGGGATTAAAGAACTGCACTACAGATCCTAACAGACAACCTGAGAGGTTGGGTTCTGACCTCCATTAGTGTAGTGGCTCTGATCTCAGCAGATTGCCAGAGAGTGCCAAGTTCTGGCCTCTCTCTGGCCTCCCTCTGGCAGAGGGACTGCCTGAGAGCCCTGACCCTGCCTCCACATGGTGGTGAGCTTCCCCTAATTGTACCATACCCATCCCCCTACCTGGGATTTCATGAGGCCCCTCCCAAGTCCCCAGGGCAGATTTGGCTTTGGCAGGCTAAGGCTGAGATCCTAGCAGACAGCCTGAGAGGGTGGGTTCCAACCTCCCTTGGTTTAGCAGCCCTGATCTCAGCAGACCGCTGGAGAGTGCAGAGTTCTGGCCTCCCTCTGGCCTCCCTTTGCAGAGGGACAGAGAAAGCAGGAGACTGCCTGTGGTCATAGTTTAGTCAACTAATTTAAGGAACAAAGCATATTTCTAGTCAAGGTTTATCTGAGAATATTTGGTTTTTGCCCATTGCTCTCCAAGGTCGACTAAGTTCCAGGGGACTATGGAACAACACTCAAAATGTCCTGTAACTGTGATGAGTCATCTGTCCTCTTGTTCAGGGAGGCCATGGAGACCCCACGAGATAAATTTGAACCAGTGTCCAGTCTACAAAGACTCAGGAGGGTCAACTCAGAAGAAACATCTCATTCATGCTTCCAAGTGAAGCCAGACATGGTCGAGCAGGTCCTTTGACTTATCTTCACATAGATGGAACTGGTAAAAGAAAGGAGCCAGGAGCTCCTCCCAAGCCCATGTGACCCCTGAGGAATAGATCCTCAAATGACCTTGAGTGTAAAAGTAAATTGATTTATTTGGGCCAACTGTATAGTCTTAAACAGCCAAAAGGAAAGTATATCCAAAGAGTAAAGTCATCAGTATATTTCCTTAAGAGTTCAAGGGATTACACTTCCCAGACATTAGGCATAAGTTCATATAAAAAGTTATTTAGATAATTATTTCTCATTGATGAATTTGTTCTTAACCAGAAAGTGCTATTCAGATGTAAGACTTGAAATCTTGGTCTCCAATACTGTAGTGCCCACCTATAGCTAAGGGAGACAACCAGCTATTATTCTGAAATGATGGATAAATTTCTTCCCCATCTAGAAGCCTTTGAGAGGGAACTGACACTGATTCTAACCACTCCAACAGCTATCAAAATACCTGAAAGGAAATCCTGAATCCATCACTGTAGAGTCCAGCCTTGGAAGACAAAAGAAAAATGAAGAGGAACATAATAGGGGATGCTTTTGGAAGCTCTTGTCAAGAAATTCCAATGGGCTCTCATATGAACATTGGAAAATTGGCCTGTTCTGACTTTTGGAGTCTTTTAGATAGACCCACTGAAGGAGTATTCCAATCGCCCCACCCTGTGTTCAGCATGCAAGAAGCCAGAGCAATCTGCGTCCTGATTCCCTATCTGCAAGTTGGGTATTCTCTTCAGAGTGTGATAAGAATAGAAGGTAGGAATTGGCAAGGCAGTTAGGGTAAAAAAACCAAAAGGAAAGTAGCAGTTTCTTTGCTAAAAGTCACAATGTCCTTTGGCCTCTTAGCAGTATACTCCATTCCAAAGGCCAAAAATGTCAAAAGTGTTTGGGAGCTTTTATCTAATCCTTAAAAGATTTTAGGGTTACCTTTTCAGAGTGGGGAGTGTTAGAGTAGCAAAAAGCCCCATAAAAAATAAAAGAAGAAGGAGTACATGAAGTTATCAGAAAAAAGTGATGGGGAGATATCAGAGGAGTTGGAGGGGAGGGACTGGGCATGGATTTGATCAAAACATCTTACATGCATGTACAAAATTCTCAATAAATTGTTTATTTTTTAAAAAAAGAAAACAGGTTTCAGGCTACCCGAAATAGCAAGTCTTCTTGTCTATTTGAGAGAACAAGTGTGTGTTTAATCTATGCTTCCCAGTTGGAATTCCAGCCTATGGATCATAAAAGAGCAAGGCTCCATACATTGGAAAACAATGCATGGTTCACTGTCATATAGAGTGGCTCTGAAATGATACCAAATTTTCTATATGTACTGGAAAAGGACATGGCCTAGTGGTCAGACTTGCTTTGGAGACATCTCCCCTGAGCTTGCTGCCACAGGATCAGGGAATAAAACTGTGACTTCCTCATAAAACCAACCAACAAAACAAACAAACAAATAAAAACAAAAACAAAAAATCTGCACTACAATGCCTGGCCATTTGCTTTTGTTTTATCCATTCCTAGAAGTTAGCTGAGGTGATTTCCTGGATCCATAGTAGCAGAATGAAGCCAGCTCGCTGTGACTGGTAGTGTGTTCCTGATCCCTCAGACAGACGTAAACTGACTACCCTGAGGACTCAGTAGGACCGGTGGACCAAGACCTAGTGGAGCCAAAGGACTACAGCTCAACTTTGGTCACTCTGGAAGCTGACCAATCTACCATGGCAGAAGCCTGAGGAACCGTCAAGCTGGTCATCTGAAGAACAAATGAACTGTTTTTAACATGCTTGTAATGTATTGCTATCCTTGCCTTTGGCTGTTGCTGCACTTCTCTTTATTTTTTTCAGTTTTATAACTTTGACTTCCAGCAGTTAGTTCTCATCTATATTGTCTGTGGGTTTTTAAAAAAATATTCATTTGCTAATTTTATTTTATGTGTATAAGTGTATTGCCTGCATGTAGGTAGTTGTACCCGGATCATGCAATGCCTATGGAGGTCAGAAGAGGGCATTGGATCCCTTGAAACTGGAGTTACAGTTCCATCATCAGTTGTAATGTGGGAGCTGGGAATCGAACCCGGGTCTTCTGCAAGAGCAGTCAGTGCTCTTAACCACTGAGCTATCTCTCCAGCTCCTGTCTGTTGATTTTTGAATGTGGTAATGAGGACATAGTTTACAAGGTTTACAGCTTATTTGGTGAATTTTCATCCTCTTTATGTTTTCTGGACAAATGAACATGGATATGATATGGAACATTCTTTATTCCTTTGGCCCAGACAACTCTGTTGAGACTGGTATCAATGCACACATCACGACTACCCATCTCTCCTTCATGGCGAATTTCCCGATTTCTTTGAGTACTCCAGGGGCACATTTCTTGAAGCCTACTCCATGGATGCACTTGTGAATGTAGATAGTGTATCTGGGTCACCACCTCATTGATGGCAGAACAGCCCTTCTTGCCACACTTTATTTAAAAAAAAAATCTATTGAGAATTTCATACATGCGTAAGGTGTTTTGATCAAATCACTCCCTTCCAACTCCTCCCATATCTCCCCATCACTTTTTTCTGATAACTTCATGTTCTCTTTCTTCTTCTTTTATTTTTTTATGGGGCTTTTTGCTACCCTAATATTCCCCACTCTGAAGAGGTAACCCTAAAATCTTTTAAGGATTAGATAACAGCTCCCAAGTACTTTTGACAGTTTTGGCCTTTGGAATGTAGTATGTTGCTAAGAGGCTGAAGGACATTGTGACTTTTAGTGAAGAAACTGGCTACTCTCCTTTGGGGTTTTTTACCCTAACTGCCTAGCCAATTCCTACCTTCTATTCTTATCACACCATCCTCTGAAGATAGGGACTCAGGACACAGACTGCTCCAGCTTCTTACATGCTGAACACAGGGTGGGACAATTGGAGTACTCCTTCAGTGCATCTATCTAAAAGACTCCCAAATTGCATAACTCTTATCTCTAGGGGGAAAAGAAAGTCCTTAACAGATGAATAGGAGATGTGAAGGAGAAGTAAAGGCAAGAGTAATTAGCATTAGAAATTCTAGACAGGGAACTATAAAAAAGTCAGAACAGGGCGACTTTCAAGTGTTCATATGAGAGTCCATTGGAATTTCTTGACAAGGGCTTCCAAAAGCATCTCTCTATTGGGTTCCTCCTCATTTTTCTTTTGTTTTCCAAGGCTGGACTCTACAGTGATGGATTCAGGATTTGCTTTTAGGTATTTTGATAGCTGTTGGAGTGGTTAGAATCAGTGTCAGTTCCCTCTGAAAGGCTTCTAGATAGGGGGAGAAAACAAATTTATCCATCATTTTAGAACAATAGCGGGTTGTCTCCCTCAGCTACAGGTGGGCACTACAGTATTGCAGACCAAGATTTGAAGTCTTACATCTGAGCAGCACTTTCTGATTAGGAACAAAGTCATCAATGAGAAATAATTGTCTAAATAACTTATATGGACATAAGCCTAATGTCTGGGAAGTGTAATCCCTTGAACTGTTAAAGGAATACACTGATGACTTTGGTTATATTTTGGTTATACTTTCCTTTTGGGTGTTTAAGACCATAGAGTTGGCCCAAATAAATCAATTTACTTTTACACTTAAGGTCATTTGAGAATCTGTTCCTGAGGGGTCACATGGGCTTCGGAGGAGCCTCTGGCTCCTTTCTTTTACCAGGTCCATCTATGTGAAGATAAGTCAAAGGCCCTATTCAGCCATATCTGTTTTAACTTGGAAGCATGGACCCTCCTCTTTGTAGAGTGGACCCTGGTTCAAGTCCATCTGGTGTGGTCTCCATGCCCTCCCTGAACAAGAGGACAGGTGACTCACCACAGTTACAGGGTATTTTGAGAGATGTTCCATAGTCCCCTGGAACTTAGTCAACCTTGGAAGGCAAGGGGCAAAAATTGTCCTTTAAGTCCCTCTGACCAGGTTAGTACAGGCCTCGAAGTATGGCTGTTAAACATCCAATAAAATAAGTTCCACCAGTCTGGTGCTTTTAATTACCATGTGCTATGTAGCTAAAGCAAGGGTAAAAAAACCAAATATTCTCAGATAATAATTGACTAGATAAATATTTTGTTCCTTAAACTAGTCGACTAAACTATGACCTTAAAATTTTTAAGATTATGCATATATTATTTTTGTCCCATCATTTATATATCATAACAAGCCTACACAGACCTTCATCACTTGATCTCATTTTTTCTATCTATTTTGGAAAACATCTCCATTCCCATATCCTTTGAACATCTTTTACATTCTAATTTTCTTCCTTTTTTAAATAATCATGAGACATAATAGCATTAACAAATAAGTTTTTCATCTGCTGTGGGAATTCTTTTCCTGGGGATGCTAAGCAATGGTTATTACCTTTTAAGGTTCTAGTGTGAAGCCAAAGTTTGATTAAAGTTTTACTGGGGAACCACTGAATTTACTGAGCTTACATACTGCGATAAGTGAGGGGTTGCTGAGGTGTATGAATCACCTGAGGGTATGCACACTGGAAGGCCTTTACCCAGCATGGGTCAAGCCTTCTCTTCCTAGCCTTCCCCAGATCTTACACTTTAGTCCTCCCCAAATCCAGGAGACCAGGTGTGATTAGGGCCAAATTACATACAGTTGGCTGGGAAGAGTGGCTGGATACTCCTTGAGGGTCCAATGACCCTGCTTTCCCTTCCTTTAATGAAGGAGCACAACTGTCAAAAAGCCCAATTGTAACAATGTTTAGTGATCAGGCACAGTTGAACTCGTGATGATGTTTCATGCAGAAGAGACTGCTGTACAGCATTATCTTATTAAAAGAACATGGAATTTAAAAGGATATGGTGCTAGGATCCACAAATGTCTTTTATTTTTCTTCATCTGTGTTAATTCACTTAGTATAACAGTTTCTAGACCCATCTGTTTACCTGCAAATTTCATTATTTCATCTTTTTTACTGCGGAGTAGGACTCCATTGCATAAATATACCACAATTTTCTTAACCACTCATCAGTTTGAGGCACACTTAGGTTGCTTCCATCTCTTAGCTATTAGGGAAAAAGCACCAACAGGGGCTGGAGAGATGACTCAGCAGTTAAGAGCACTGACTGCTCTTGCAGCGGACCAGAGTTCGATTCCCAGCACCCACATGACAGCTATGAATCGTCCTTAACTCCAGTTCCAGGGCAATCCAAAGCCCTCTTCTGACCTCCATGGCATTGCACGACATGGGTGCACTCACATACATGTAGGCAATACACTTGTAGACATAAAATAATAAATAAAATATCTATAAAAAAGAGCAGCAACAAACATGGTTGTACAAGTGTCTCTACAATAGGATGAGTCCTTGAAGTATATGCCAAGGAGTGGTATAACTGCGTCATATGGTGGGTTCATTTTTAAGTTTTTGGAAAAAAAAAAACCAGTTGAAACAGTTCTCCGCACTGTTTTCCATAGAGGTTGCAGGAGTTTGCAATCCCACCAGCAGTGAATGAGCATTCCCCTTCTTTACATCTTTGCCAGTATTTGGTATCATTTGTTCTCTTGATCCTAGCCAGCCTGACTGGGGTAAGGTGATAACTTAGGGTGGTTTTAATTTGCATTTCCCTAAGTACTAATGATATTGAACACTTTTTGAGATGTTTCTTAGATATCTTTATTTCTTTCTTTGAGAACTTGTTTAGATCTTTAGTCCATCTTTTAATTGGGTTATTTGGCTTCTTGATTCTTTGTTTTTTGAGTACTTTATATAGTCTGGATGTTAAACCTCTGTCAGATGTGTCACTGGTGAAGATTTTTCCCATTTATGTGGGTTTTCTCTTCATTATTTTTGTTTCTTTTGCTGTACAGAAGCTTTTTAGTTTAATGAGGTCCCACTTGTTGATGGCTGATCTTAATTCTGGAGCAACTTGTGTGATTTAGAAAATTCTTTCCTACACCTATATCTTGTAAGTTACTGCCAATATTTTCTTATAATAGTTTTATTTTCATGTTGAGGACCCAGCACCCTCAATGGATCAAAGAATCCATTTGTGTTGACTTTTATGCAAGGTGAAAAATAAGGATCTAGTTTCATTCTTTTACAGGTGGAGATCCAGTTTTGCCAGCATCATTTGTTGAAGATGCTGTCTTTCTCCATTGTATGTTCTTGGCACCTTTGTCAAATATCAGATGGCTGAAATTGTGTGTACTTGGGTTTGGGTCTTCAATGATGTTCCATTGACCTGTGTGTCTATTTTTGTGCCAGTACCATGTGGTTTTTATGACTATAGCATTAGTATACTTTGAGATCTGGGACAGTAATCCCCTCAGTGTTGCTCTTTGTGCTCAGGGTTGCTTTAGCTGTCCAGGGTCTTTTGTGCTTCCATACAAATTTAAGGATTTTTTTTTCTAATTTTGTGAAGTATGTCATAGGGATTTTGATTGGGATTGCATTGAATGTATATATTTCTTTTGGTAGGATGGTCATTTTCACAATATTAATTATTCCTCCATGAACATGGGGGGGTCCTTCTATCTCCTGGTGTCTTCCTCAACCTCCATCTTTAATGATATATAATTCTCATTGTAGAGATCTTTGGTGTCTTTGGTCAGATTTATCCCAAGATATTTTATTTTTTGTCCAGCAATTGTGAATGGGAGCATTTCCCTATATTCTTTCTCCAGTTGCTTGTTATTGGTATATACAGAGGTTACTGAGTTTTGTAGATTGATTTTATAACCTTCCACTATGCTGAAAGCGTTGATCAGTTCTTGGAGTTTTCTGGTGGAATTTTTGGGATCTCTTAGGTATAGTATCATATCATCTGCAAAAAGTGACAGCTTGACATCTTCTTTTCCAATTAGTACTCCTTAAATTTCCTTCTCCTGTCTTATTGCTGTAGCAAGAGTTTCAAGCACTATGTTGAGAAGTAGTGGAGATAGTGGACATCCTCATCTGGTTCCTGATTTTAATGGGAATGCTTCCAGTTTTTCTCCATTTAGAATGATGTTGGATGTGGGTTTGTTGTATATAGCTTTAATTATGTTGAGGTATGTTCCCTCCAGTCCAATTCCCTCTAGGACTTTGAATGTAAATGCATGTTGAATTTTTGTCAAAAGGCTTTTCTGCATCTATTGAGATGACAATGTGGTTTTTGTCTTTGAGTCCATGTATATGATTAATGACGTTTATTGACTTGTGTATATTGAACCATCCTTGCATCTCTGGAATAAAATCTACTGGGTCATGGCGAATGATTTTAGTGTACATCTATATGCGGTTTGCAAGTATTTTGTTGAGAGTTTTTGCATCTGTGTTCATTAAGGATATGGGTCTATAGTTTTCTTTTTTGGTTGTGTCTTTACCTGGTTTGGGTATTAGAATGATGCTGGCTTTGTAGAAGCAATTAGGGAGTTCTCCTCTGTTTCTACCATTTTGAATAATTTAAGTAGTATTGGTTGGAGGTCTCTTTAAGTGTCTAGTAGAATTCTGTTGTAAATCCATCTGGACCTAGGCTTTCTTAAGTTGAGAGGCTTTGTATTACTGTTTCAATTTCCTTATATGTTATGGCTCTGTTTAAACTGTTGATCTCTTCCTGGTTTAACTCTTGTTGTTCCCATGATTTTAGATATCCATCCATTTATTTTAGATTTTCAAATTTAGTAGCATATAGGTTTTAAAAATATTCCCTTATAATGGTTTGGGTCTTTTGGGTGTCTACTGTGATGTTTTTTTCTTTCATCTCTGATTTTGTTGATTTAA
>NW_008350130.1:324157-330126 GCF_000622305.1 Nannospalax galili | reverse complement strand
ATTTCTCCTTTGACCCACTCATTGTTTAGGAGTGTGTTGTTTAATTGCCACAACCTTTGTGTAGTGACTAGAGCTGTGTCCAGTGTTGATTTTGATCATTATTGCATTGTGGTCTGATAGAATGCATGGAATTGTTTCAATATTTTTATATTTGTTGAGGTTTGTTTTGTGGCCCAGTATGTGGTCAACTTTTGAAAAAGTTCCATGGGGTGCTGAGTAGAAAGTGTATTCGTTGGTGCTTGGGTGGAATATTTGAAAGACGCCTGTTAGGCCCATTTATTTGATGCATGGTATCATTTAATTCAGATGTCTCTCTTTTTATTCTTTGTCCAGTTGACCTGTCTAATGGAGACAGTGGAGTACTGAAGTCCCCTACTATTACTGAGTTGGGGTCATTCTGTGTCTTAAAGTCCTGTAGTGTTGTTTTTATGAATTTAGGTGCATCAGAGTTTGGTGCATATAAGTTAAGCTTTGTAATACCTTCCTGGTTAATTATTCCTTTGATCAGAAAGAAGTGACCCTCCTTATCTCTCCTGATTAGTTTTACTTTGAAGTTGATTTTGTCAGATATTAGATTTGCAACCCCTGCTTGTTTCTTAGTGCCATTTGCTTGGAATATTCTTTTCTATCCTTTTACCTTGAGGCAGTGCCTGTCCTTGAAGGGTAAGATGTGTTTCTTACAGACAGCAAAGAGATGGATTTTGTTTCTTAATCCATTCACTTCACCTGTGTGTTTTGACTGGGGAGTTCAGTCCACTGATATTCAAGGTTATTATTGAAAGATGTGTATTGGTTGCCATTATTTTGTTTGCTGTTTGTGTTCTGTGTCTACTTTTGTGTTTCCTCAATTATACCTTTATTTATTTTCTTTCGTTGTCCCTGGGGTATAGTTGTTTCTCTCTCTGCTCTGTGTTGCTGCAAGTATTCTTTGAAGGGCTGGTTTTGTGGACATGTATCTTTTCAGGCTACTCATATCATAGAAGATTTTTCTTTCCTCCTCAATTATAATAGACGTTTTTGCAGGTTAAAATATTCTAGACTGCCATCTATTGTCATGTAAACTGGCTCTTCTTGCTTTCATAGTTTGCATTGATAAGTCATCTGTACTTCTGATGGGCTTTCATTTGTATGTAACTTGTTTTTCTTTTACTGTTTTCAGAATTCTCTCTTTGTTCTGTACACTTAGTGTTTTCACTATGATGTCATGGGGAGTTTCTTTTCTGACCCTGTCTATTTGATGTTCTATGTGCTTCCTGTATTTGTATGAGGATGTCTTTCTTATTTTCAGGAAATTCTCTTTTACAATCCTGTTTAAGATCTGGTCAATACCATCAACCTGAAATTCTTCTCCTTCCTCTATGTGTATGACTCGTAGATTTGGTCTTTTCACGGTGTCCCACATCTCTTGCATATTCCATTCCTGTGTTTCTTCTAATTTTCCATAATCTTTGCTTGAGTGGTCCAGTTCTTCAACTTTATCCTCCAGTGCTGATATTCTGTTTTCCATTTCATTCATTCTAGTGGTGAAGCTTTCCCCTGTTGTTTCAAGTTGGCTTATTGAGTTTTTCACTTTCCTTCATTTCAGCCTTTTTTTCAATGTTTCTCTTTTGTGAATTCATTCAGAAGTATCCCCATCTTCTTTTAGTTTTTTGTTTGTGTATTCTGTAAATTCATTTAATTCTTTGATCATGTTTATGATTGTTCTTTTAAATTCAGTGTCCTAGTTTATCTCTAGGGGTTTCTCCTTGTAGAACTCTTCTACAGGACTGGTGGAGTTTGGTGGTGACATAATGTTTTTGCTTTCCATTTTTATGGCGCGTGTCGCTTGACCCCCGGCGTGGTGTGTGCGGGCACCCTGGGGTCTCCGCCACACCTGTCTAATCCCGGCGTGAGTCTGGCTGCAGGCAATGTGGGGAGCGCGCCTGGGCTCCCGGGCGCACTCACTCTGGATGTGGCCCAGGGTCAGGTGTGCGTGCACTCTCCCGCCGTGGTTCTGGTCCCGCTGGCTAGCTAGCGGCTGGCGGGCCTGGCCGGCTGCGCCTCTCTGGAGACGGCAGGTGTAAAGACTTCTCTGATGCTGGCTGTAGCTGATAGCTACACACTTCTCTGGAGCGGAGAGCTTCTTCTGCTACTAGAGTATTATCTAGTCGGGATCCCGCCTCTATTACACCCTTGTGCCCTTCCTCAGGATTGCGGAGTCCTGGCCAGTGAACTCCACAGGGAAGAAACACGGAGGCGGCGAAAGCTAGGATATCCGTGGGTCGGTAACGGAGAGTGCTGCTCTCCGGTGAGGTCAGGTCGCCGGTAGTAAGACACAGGACTCAAGGCACGGCTTAGTCTGTGTTTACTGCTTTATTGTATCTCTGCTCCTTGCTGTCCAGCTCTCTGCTGATCCAGCTTTCTGGGACCCAATCTCCGGGACCCCGTCTCTGACCTGATCTCCTGGTCCCAGTCTCTGACCTGATCTCCGACTATTAAGAGAAGACTAGCATATTTATATACCATGGGGGTAGTGGTAAAAGCTTTTAGATACTTTGTGAGATATTCTATTTACATGTGGAAGTGGGTTTCTGCTAGACTATTGTCTACCTGTAAAAATCACACACAGGAAGGCATGGTATGCATAGAGCCAAAGGCCATGTTTATGTCAAGGCATCTGTGGCGGCCACTTCAAAGGGAGAGACAGGAAAGATGCCAGAAAGCACCTTGCTATGAAAAGGAGCCCGCAGCACATTCCCCGAGCTGCATGAGCTGTCCGGTGTGAAGGGGCTTCGACTTTTGCATAACAGAGGTCTCCCAACACATTTTATTATTCTTTTGTTGTGATTTTGGCATGTGAATTTCTTTTGTTTATGATTCAGATATAAGAATTAAGTTGATGTGTACTACTGTTTGTATTATCCGGGTGCCTACGTCCCTTCCTTATTAGTTATATAAACCTGGTTGGTACAGGTTTCAGGTTCTCTCAGGTTTTATTTTAGAGGGAACTGATGGCTTCAGATCAGCTATTCAGTAGCACCAGCAGAAACCACAGTCAGGTTCAAGTCAGGTACACTCAGGCTTCCTTCTAAGGTTTGGACCCCTATTAGCAGGAACTCAGAGAAAATTTGGGAAATTCCCTAAGGGGGAGCGATTTTGGGAATCTCAGTTGGTCTGCTATGTTCTCAGCCCCTATACCAGAGGAAGGCCTGAATTGGCACTCTCTGGCCATCTGCTGTGATCACAGCACTACACAGACGGAGGTCAGAATCCACCTCTCAGGCTGTCTGTTAAGATCTCAGCCTTAGCCTACCAAAGCCAGGTCTGCCCTGGGGCCTTGGGAGGGGCCTCACACAATCCCAGTTAGGGGGTTTGGTACCGAGCTAGTAGGGGAAGCTCACCCCCATGTGGAGGCAGGATCTGAGTGTTCTGAGGCTGTCCCCTGTGTTCTCAGCCCCTATGCAAGAGAGAGGCCAGAACCCGGCACTCTCTGGTGGTCCGCTGAGATCACAGCTGCTACACTGATGGAGGTTGGAACCCACCCTCTCAGTCTATGCTCATGACACTTCTTTACCAGAGCCATTCTGTAGGGCTCAAGTTGGAAAGGAAGGGCACGAGGGATGGTGGGAGGGAAAACTGTATTTGCAAGCCTGCTGCTGTGCTTCTTGCTTCAGCAGTTGCTGTGGGACTGGCTTCAGCTATGCTGATTGAACTTGCAGCCATAGATTTCTGATAGCATGTATTCTTTGAGAAGGACGTATAACTCTTTTCATCTGTTACTTTTTTTTTTTTTTTTTTTTTTTGGTGTTTTTGAGACAGGGTCTTCCTGTAGCCATAGCTGGCCTGAAAGTCACTTTGTAGACCAGGCTGGCCTCAAACTCACAGAGATCCACTTGCCTCTGCCTCCTGAGTGCTGGGACTAAAGGCATGTGCCACCACATCCAGCAACTCATCTGTTACTCTTAATCTGGTCCCCTTTTGTAGTTCCAAAGGCCCCTTCTGTGACCTATGCAATCATATCATGTGAAGTGACCAAGGTGCGACCCAAACCCTACTCTATCACATGCATTTCTTTTGCTAGAGAGAAGTCCCGGGAACTGCAAGCACAATGAGGCCACTTTCTCCATCTGCCAGAGGGAGTCAACATGCTTGTTTCAACCCACAGTACCCCCAAGTGAAGAATAGTTTGAGGTCCAGCACTCCCAAAGTGGGAAGCATTTAATTAACTGAACTCAGACTCCTAATCCCTTCCTGACAGTGTCAGTATTTTTTTGATGTATGTGGGGCCATAGGTAATAATCCTTTGCTGGTCATCAAATGTGGAAGTCTGTCACAAGAACAGGAATACAGGCTCAATAATAAGTACATGTGTAAACAAGTTTCCCCCCAATCTGCATGTTACTGTGAGCACTGGGCTTACTGCTCCTCCTGGGACTGGGTTTCATGGGCCACCTGGAAGGATAAAGATGAAACTACAATCCTCCAAAAACGTGTAGCTCTGTGGAACTCGGGAGTGATAACCCTGTTAATTTTACTATCCTTGACCCAGAAGACTTGAGATGGACGTATGGCCACAAGATATCTATATCTCTCCATATAATATATCATAATTATGTGTATTTTATTATTATATTAAAGTCTGCCTCCAGCCACATTGAAGCCACAGTCAAGAGAAAAATGATTGCTCATGTGATGATGCAGTGGAAATACAGGCTCCTCAGCTTAAAAAAATATTTATTTTTATTTTAATTGTTTTGCCTGCATATATGAAAGTGAACCATGTGCATGCAATGCCTGCAGAGGCAAGATGAGGGTGTCTGATCTTCTGGAACTTATGTAGGTGCTGGGAACCAAACTCAGGTCCTCTGTAAGAGCACCCAGTATTCTTAGCCACTAAGCCATCTCTCCAGGCCTAAGATGATGCTCTTTGATCCTGAAAGGGACTCCAGTGCCTAAAGGGGAGGGGTAGGAACTATGTAATAGCGTGAGGTATAAAGGGTTTCTGTGGGTGTCTGTGTGTACACCTTTCCTGGCCTTCCCAGGCATTGATACACATGGTGTGCACTTACTTGCATATGGGCAAAACACTCATACACATAAAATAAGACTAAGTTGCTCCTGGCCTGCTCCCCTATCCTCAGGCCTCTCGGGGTGGGTCCATCGCAGAGCCCTCCACGCCTTGACTCCCCTGGCCTCATTCGCCCTTCCATCTCCCCCGCTGTTCTCTGCTCCTGGTTTGGGCCCTGCGCCACTCCTGGTATTGGGTCCCTAGACACCTGGGGAACCGGTACTGTTTCCTGATCCTTTTCACCCAGACCAGCTTGGTGCCTTCCTTGGGCTCCAGGAGCACTGCTTCCGCAGGACCTGGCCCCGCCCTCACCTCTCCCTGCTTCCCGGACCTGCACCACTGGCCAATTCTCCTGGCCCGCTCTCCTGCCCTCAGGCCTCTCTTGGGGTAAGTCTACCACGCAGCCCTCCACGCCTTGACTCCCCCAGCCACACTCACCCTTCCATCTTCCCCGCTGTTCTCTACTCCAAGCTTGGGCACTGTGCCATTCCTAGTCTTGGGGCCCCAGACACCTGGGGAGCCAGTGCTGCTTCCTGACCTTTTCACCTGGACCGGCTTGGTGCCTTCATTGGGTCCCAGGAGTACTGCCTCTGGACCCAGCTCCGCCCTCACCTCTCTCTGCTTCCCTGGTCCTGCAACACCCGTCAGCCTCTTTCTGGGGCTGACAGCCTCTTTCTGGGGCTCCAAGGCTTACCTTGCCTCTCCTTGATCCTTTGCATCCAGTACAACCGAGCTACTCAATCCACTCCCTGGGAAATCTTGGGGCTTCTTCCCACCACATTTGCCTTTGCATCCCTGCATGGCATGGCCACGGCCAGGATCTCAGGTCAGTCCAAAACCCAAGTTCCTGAGGCCAAAATCATTCTTAGAAGATTCCAGACCTAAGGAGAAAGTCTGAAAACTTCTGACCCACATTGGAATT
>NW_008350130.1:322835-323406 GCF_000622305.1 Nannospalax galili | reverse complement strand
CCACGGCACATCGTAGTAAAAACACTACATGCACAAAACAAAGAGAAAATTCTGAAAGCTGCAAAAGAGAAACAACAAGTCACATATAAAGGAAAACCCATTAGGATCACAGCTGACTTTTCAATGCAAACTATGAAAGCCAGAAGAGCCTGGACCAAAGTATTCCCAGTGTTAAATGACCACAGATGCCAACCCAGATTATTATACCTAGCCAAAATGTCTATTATAGTCAAAGGGGAAAGAAAAATCTTCCATGACATAAATAGGCTGAAGGAATTCTTCTCCACAAAACCAGCCCTTCAGAGAGTTCTGGGAGCAATACAAAGAGCTGAAGAAAGGAATGACTATACCGAAGGCATTGCAGAAAGAATTCCAACGAGGGTATAACAGGGTAAAAGTACAGCTATAGCAAGAATGTAAACAAACAAACAAAAACAAATGACAGGACTCAATACTCATCATTCATTAATAACTTTAAACATTAGCGGACTGAACTCCCCAGTCAAAAGACAAAGACTATATGAATGGATTAAGAAACAAAACCCATCTTTTTGTTGTCTGCAAGAAACTC
>NW_008350130.1:299469-321022 GCF_000622305.1 Nannospalax galili | reverse complement strand
TCAAATTATCCCTTTTTGCAGATGATATGATATTATATCTCATGGACGCCAAAAATTCCACGCGCAAACTCCTAGAAATTATTAACACATTCAGTAAAGTGGCAGGTTACAAAATTAACCTACAAAAGTCTATAGCTTTTCTATATACCAATGACAAGCAGTCAGAGAAAGAGCATTTTACTGCATTAGAAATTGGATGTGTTGCTGGAAATGAAGCATACTTGAGTCATAGAACATGGAGAAATCAGGTAGGCACTGATCCGGAAGTTTCATCTGTACTGGCTAGCTTTCATAGTGCTATGAACACTACTGGAGGAGAAAAGTAATCATCACTCTTACCCAGCTGTGAATCCTGAGAGGTACAAAAATGACTAACCTAACAAGAAATGCCCACTAGTGCAATAGTGGCATGAATGTTTGGGAGTAACCAACTACCTTCTGATTAGATTTAAGGCCCACTTCACCAGGTGGATCCCATACCTAGTGTTGTTATTAGGGCCAAGAACCTGTGGCTAGGTAAGTCATGGGCTCTAGAGGAGAAATTGCTAATATTCTATGGTCATAGTCTTAAAATGACTCTGAATGGCTTATTGCCATACACACAGATTAGTGCATTTCTCAGCCCTCATCAGAGAAACTTCTTGCAGTTCAAATCAACTAACACAGAGACTCACAACTGACCAATGTGCAGAGAAAAATACTGCAAAGTGCTCATCCCTAAATGGAACATTTATATTACATCTCTCCACCAATGCTCAGGGGGTCTTCATGAAAGAGGGGGTGGAAAGATATAAGAGCCAGAGGTGGTGGTCAACTACAAGGAAACTGTGTTTTCTAGAAAGCTGGGCAATTGCACATATGAATTGACAGGAATTGCAACAGCATACACAAGACCTGCTCAAGACAGACAAAATCACATCATGGAGTGAGTGGATAGGTGGGTATGTACTTCCATCACTAGTTGAGGAGCTGTTGGCATTTGGTAGCTGCTGGGATAGGAACAGTCAATTTTCTTTAAGGGTTTGACCACTGGTGTGTTGACCACAACCCCGGACAGGGTCCACTGCCAAAGGTATTTATGCAAAACATTTTGGACTCAGTGAGGAAAAAAAGAACACAAAGTTCAGTGGGTAGGGAGATGGATCTGGGAGGAGTTGGGGGGGTGGAGAATATGATCAAAATATACTGTATGAAGTTCTCAATGAATTAATAAAACTATTTTTAAAGGAAAAAATAAGTTAATAAGTTAAACACCAATCAAAATGTATACTGTTATCTACAAGAAACAAAAAAAAAAAAGAAAAAGTAAAAAGCTGATTTTTTTTTCTTTGTTCCTGGCTCTGCTTCAGAGAAATCTCTCTTTCTGGGTCAGTGTACTAGCACAATGATAAACTACTCCCTGCTTAGTCTTGGGGTCCTGTTCTAGGCCTACAATAGTCAAGATAGCCAGAGTGGGGAGCTCAAGTGTTTCTTTTAGAATACCTTCCTTCCTCTGGGCATGTCATGCATACTTGGTGTTAGCTGTGATATCTGCTCTTTATTAAGGAACTTGGTTAATAGTTTTAATGTAATATTTGGGGCTGTAAAAGTATACACCACCTAATGAAGTAAATTTTTTATGTTATGGTTTAGATATAAAACATCCCCTCATAGATTTATGTGTTTGAATGTTGTTTCTCGGCTTTTGGTGCTGTTTTGGGAGGTGGCACAATCCTTTAGAGGTGGGAAGAAGTGCATTACTGGGAGGTGGGGTTTTTGGCTCAGAGCCCAGCTCCACTTCCTGCACCTCTGCATCTTCTTATGCTGCCACATACTCCTGCCATCACAGCTTGAGCTTTCTGCTAGCATACCTTCTGCTATGCTGAACTATATGCCCTCAAACCATGAGGCAAAGCAAACAAGTTGCTTCTTGTCAAAATTTTGGTCATAGCCAGGAAAAAGAGATGCAGAAGATTGATACCAAGAAGTGAGGTCAATTCCGTGGTAAACCTGAACATGTGGCCTTTGGAACTGATTTATAGGAAGACTGTGGAAGAGTTTGGAGTGGTGGGATAGAGAAGTCCTAAAATAGTATTAGCAGAGAAATGGCCCATTCTGGTGGGAGTCCAGAAGACCAGAATGTTGATAGAAACACTGTTGACAAACACTGTGCTCATGGGTTCAGAAACTTATTGGGAATTAGAGGCTATTTGTACTGTATTCTGGCAAAGAATCTTTGTTGCCTGTGCCCTGAAGACTTGAGTCATACTGAATTCAAAAATAATGGACAAAGTTTGGCTGAGGAAATTTCAAGATAGAATAACATCCAGGCTGTGGTGTGACATGACTATGTATCTTTTTTGCTAACTGTATTTATGCATATTTACAGTGAGAGAGAGAGAGAGAGAGAGAGAGAGAGAGAGAGAGAGAGAATAGAACGTGAAGCAAGGAGATGTGAAAAATAAGCATTTGGGGAAAACTTGAGCCCAGTTAAAGTGGGTTTGAACAGAGTGACTATAATTGTTAAACAGATTAGTATCATTATGGACTAACCTTGGATTTTGTCTGGGACAATAGGAAAGGTGCATTGAGGACAGAATACCACCACTTCCAGAGTCCTATCTAATGCATTTGAAATGAGTGTCAGAAAAGATAGAGCCTTCAGGGTACACTGTTGGAGAATGGCTGCCTAGGAGAGTGTTTTACCAGTCAACCAAGAAGGCATGCAAAGGCTCCAGCAGGTGTGGCCAACAAGGACCATGCTACATCTTAAACTAACAGAACTTGGCATTGTTTATGTGGTGCTGATTTCACCTATGTGAGATCCCAGAGTGATGGGGTCATGGAGGCTTGCACCAAGATCCCCAAAAGCCACTAAGGCTAGGCTTGTGGTGAGGTCAGATTCCCTGCATGGGGCACTTGACTGGGCTGTGTATGAAGTTATGAAGGTGAAGCTCAAGTTACAATGGAGACTCCAGGATGTTGGAGATGCAAGAAACATGGGACATCTGCTACAGAAAGCCATAGGCACTGAGTAGAGCCAGTCTAAAAGAAGGGCAGTATATACTGAAGGCCACTGAGATGGAGGGGTGCTGTGGATTGCCCCGGATGCCAGATATGTAGCTGTAAGATTTGGCGTTTGCCCTTCTAGGTTTGGACTCATCTTTCCTTGCTATGCTCCTGGTCCCTTTTGAAATGGAAATGTTTACATATATCCACATAGCAAGTTATCATCTCAAAAGGGGAAGAGGTGTGAGGAGAGGGAAGAAGAAGGAAAGGGAAAGTAAGAGAGTAAGAGGGAGGAGAGAGAAAATGCCACAGATATTCATCTTTTTTTTTGTCACCCTCTATCAGTTCCCCTTCTTAGTTTGGTGGGATGATCAATCAGGAATTATTCTTCCACAGGGGCAACCAAATGGGTTTCCATCAGCGTTTCCTTGGGAATGAATGATACAAGGGCAAGAAGTCTGGAGTCAATCATAACCACCCCCCTCTCCCTAGCCTTTTCTTTCTGGGTTTTCCTGGACTCCGTTTAGGGAAGATTGGATTTTGGAGCTTATCTTGTCTTTTATGTGTTCTTTTACATTTTCTTTTTAGTCGTTTCTGAGTGATCTTTCATTTTTTGTCTTATTATTATTTTGAGCAAAAGGGCAGGTTTTGTGGACATGTATTCTTTTAGCCTGTTTGTGTTGTGGAAGATTTTTCTTTCTCCTTCAACTATAATAGACATTTTTTTGCTGGGTAAAATATTCTGGGTTGGCATCTATGGTTATTTAGAACTGGAAATTCCTTGGTCCAGGCTCTTCTGACTTTCATAGTTTGCATTGATAAGTCAGCTGTAATTCTGATGGGCTTTCCTTTGTATGTGACTTGTTTTTCTTTTGCTGCTTTCAGTGTTCTCTCTTTGTTCTGTACATTTAGTGTTGTTACTATCATATGCCACAGGGAGTTCCTTTTCTGGTCCTGTCAATTTTGTGTTCTATGTGCTTCTTGTATTTGTATGGGGATGTCTTTCTTTACTTTTTGGAAGTTTTCTTCTACAGTCCTATTTAAGATCTGGTCAATACCATTAAACTGAAATTCTTCTCCTTCCTCTAATGCCTATGATACTTAGATATGGTCTTTTCATGGTGTCGTACATCTGCATATTCCATTCCTGTGTTTTTTTTTTTAATTTTTCATAATCTTTGCTTAAGTGGTCCAGTTCTTCAACTTTACCCTCTAGTGGTAATATTCTGCTTTCTATTTCATTCATTCTAGCAGTGAGGCTTTCTCCTGTTTCAAATTGGCTTGTTGAGGTTTTCACTTCCTTCTTCATTTCAGCTTGAGTTTTCTTCAAAGTTTCTATCTCTCTTGTGAATTTAGTCAGAAATTTATCCCTATCTTCTTTCAATTCTTTGATTTGTTTGTGAGTTCTTTAACTTCATTTAATTCCTTGATCATATTTATGATTGTTCTTTTAAATTCTGTGTCCTGGGTTATCTTTAGGGGGTTCTCCTTGGAGAACTCTTCTACAGGACTGGTGGAGTTTGGTGGGAACATGCTGTTTTGGTTTTCACTGTTATTATTTTTCCATTGTGATTTTGGCATGTGATTTTTTTGTTGCTTGTGATTCTGGTATAAAACTCAAGCCTTCCTTTGTTGAGCTGAAGTCTGCTTCTGTTGGTATTATTGGTGTGTCTTGGTTGTTTTCTTATTGAGTATGTAAAGTTGCTTGGTCTAGGTTTCAGGCTCTCTCAGATTTTATTTTGGAGGGAACTGACGGCTTCAGATCAGCTACTCGGGAGCCCCCACAGAGGCCCATGTCAGGCTCAGTCAGGTACACTCAAGCCTCCTTCTCATGTTTGCACTCCTACTATTGGGTGCTCAGAGCACAATTTGGGAAATTCACTAGGGGAGACCTGATTTACAAACTTCAGGTGATCTACCGAGTTCTTACCGCCTATACCAGGCAGAGGCCAGATCAGGCACTCTCAGGTCCTCTGCTAAGGTCTCTGTCCTACAGTAGGGTAGGCCTATCCCTGGAGTGGTAGGAGGGGGCCTCATATAATCCCAGTTAGGGAGTTGGGTATGGTGTGATTTGGGGAAGCTTTGTGGAAGCTTACCACCATGTGGAGGCCAGATCAGATACTCTCAGGTTGTCTGCTGAGTTCTCAGTCCCTATACAAGATGGAGGCCAGATCAGGTATGCTCAGGCTGTCTGCTGAGCTCTCATCCTTTATACTAGGTGAAGGCCAGATGAGGCACGCTCAGGCTGCCTGCTGAGTTCCCAGCCCCTACACAGGCAGAGACCAGATCAGTTACTCTCAGGCCATCTGCTCTGTTCACGTTTTCTTAAACTCACTAATAAGGAATACCAGGTTTGAAATGCCCCCTTACCGTACTGTTTCTTTCCCCCACTGTCTCCTGTTTTTCTCAGTTTATTCTTCATATGCTAAACTCTTGTTTCCTCACATTCTTCTCCTTTGTTTTTCTCCCTTGTAGTACTAGGAATCTAACTCAGGACCTCGTGCAGTGCTTGCTGCTTACTCTACCACATAACCCTATCTCCAGCAGGCATTTACCTTTGATTTCTGATAGTGACTATGGCTATCAGAGCAGCACTGTTCTGGCAGTAACCCTTGTAACTGTTAGTCCTGAACTGGGCCCCAAGATGGAGTCCATGGAGAGTTGACTCTGAAGTGGCTAGGGACTGGTAGTGAATAAAGGTTGGATAGATTGGAAGTTGATTAAAGGTGTGGTGTGTGAGTTGGCTCACTTGGTTTTGTACACATTTTAGAACAAAAGAGGCTAAAAGGAGAAGAAGAAAAATTCCTGTTACGGGACCCAGTAGGGGCAAGAGTCGGGGCCAAATGGATCCGAAGACATCCCAGGAGCTAGAACCTAACAGTTACTACCTCAGTAACATCTCTTTTTTTTTTTTTTTTTTTCCTGTATCTGATTTTGAGTAATCATTCTGTGACAATAAATAAAGGTAACAAGAAAATTCAGTTGCTTATCATCTAATCAATGGTTAGCAAATTTTCATCTGATACAGAAATAAGGGATGGGGGAATATATTGGCTTAAAGAGGCCTGAGTCTGACGTCTAAGGATCATTCCTCCCTGAGGGCTACATTGGGGAAGGAGGGGCAGTGAGTTTGCTTTTGTGGTGTTCATATTTATTTACCCAGTTCTATGAGATGTCATAACTTTCCTATTAGGTTGTGCTAGGCAAGTAATAGAGGAGTTAGCGGCATGGTCTGGAGTAGCTCTCAGTGGGCTGGGGCCAGCTGACACATGCCACTTAGGTTTCCAAGGAACCAAACTCCCCCTCAAGCATGGCTGATGCACTTGTATCTAAATGTAGCGCTGCCAGGGCCACTAGCCAACTTTGGGTCAGGAAATAGAACGTCACCTCCTTTGCCAGAGAAACTGGCCGATGCATGATTTATACCAGGACTAATGAAAAGGCTCAAAGGGACAGCCAAGGGAGGAAGGGAGATGAGGGGACCGCTGACACGGATCTTGTTTTGGGTTATAACTGTTGACAAGCTACTTAGCTGCCCCAGGTTTAAGGACATCTGCGTATAAGATGGAGGTGACTTACGTATCTTACTGGAGACTTGTGAAAACAGCGTTTCTGACTGACCTCTGCGTATAAGATGGAGGTAACAATATTTACACTACCATATTACTGGAGACATGAAAACAGTCTGACTGAGCACTTGGGATCCACGGAAGGTGGTACTCGAGTTCTGGTGATAAATTTACTATGTGTTTGTGTTTTTCAGCAGTGCCTTAGGCTCATGTAAACCCTCCAGAAAATATTTTCAAAGTCTGGTTAAAAAAACAACAATTAAAAACTGAACAGCTGTTGGTCTTCGGTTACAAACATCTGTTTTTAGTTTAAACAGGTTTGGGGAAATTGTATATATAATTCAGACTTTATAACTTGTTTTTCCAATCTATTGCTGTGATTAGTAATACAGATGCTTAAATAATTTGTGAATGTTGTAGCTGGTGATTGTTCTCAAATGTTCACCAGCTTTGCTTTAAAAAAATTCCTAAATTAAATCTGTTTCATAGGTTATGAATGGAGTACATGGAGTCAGGAACCTTTCTTCTCAAGTTGAATGGGGAGTCTGAAATATAGCACAGCTGAGTATTATGTTTCATACCTGCAATATCAGCTCTTGGGAGACTGAGGCAGACTTGCTATGAATTTGAAGCCAGCCTGGTCCATATTGTAGTTCCAGGCTGGCCTAGGTGACAGAGTGAAACCCTGTCTCTTGCAAAACAAAACAAAACAACACGAACCAACCAACAACAAAAACTGTTACCCTTCCCGACATGGGATTTACTACTTCTAAAGCATTTCTGGTTATGATGAAACAGTTGCCTTCAGACCTCCTTGAAAGGTTATGAATGCTGTTTCTTATCAACTGGCGTCCTGAGGGACTCTCATTATTGTGCTCCTGGTTCATCAGACTTCTCTCTGGTACATAGTATAATTCCTTCAGGTCTAGGTGAATGGTGATAATTATAGAAAAGCTTTTTTGTTGTTGTTGTTGAATAATATAAATAATGCACTTCATTTTAAGGGAATGGAAACATATCAAATATAGAAAATAAGAATAATCTGTAGTCTTTCCTGCAGAATTAACCTTGCTAGCATCCAGTATGTTTTAAACAAACAAAAAAAAAGAACTGTAAAGTATGTTTGCTGCTTTGTGTCCTGCTTCCAGGGTCTTTGCCTGTTGGATCCAGACAATTATAGATCCTTAACATTTCTTGCCCACTGTAGAGAGTGGTCCTGCTACTGTTGCTGGCTGGGTAGTGACAGGCTGTGGGGCTCTGAACTGAAGGGAGAACTTGAAGGAGAGCCTCCAAGACTTGTTATTTTTTATGTTTTCCCACTTCTTTAGATCTTGCATGTTTGGCAACATAGGACTACACATTTCCGAAGCAGTGAACATTTTCTGATTGTGGCGTCTACAGCAGTGCCAGTCTCAGTCTTTCCAATTCCAGGCTGTACATCCCCCTTCCTCCTTTTCCATGCTATAACCTATATGTTGTGTACTGCACACAAATTGCATCCTGTGGAACTGTAACTCTTGTGACCACCACCCAAGATATAAAATATCTCTAGCATCCCAGCAGTGGCTTTGTGTCAGCTTCCATCCATTCTCCCAGTGACCTTCTCACAGTACTTCTCACTTCAAAAGAATCCCACAGTACTGTTCTCCATCTTGCTGCTTTAGGTCTAAATATTTCTGCCTCATTTCCCCAGTCCACTCTGCTGAATCTGCTAAGCTTCCATTGACAACTTGACCTGTTCCTACATAGACACCCTGGGCTGTCAGGCTCTATCTGGAACTTTGTTAACTCTGCCCTTATTAGAATTGCCTTTCCTTGACCTCTCATGTCACTCAGCTTTCAGTGCTCGGCCCATCCCTGTTTCCTACAGCCTTCCCCAAAGTTGTTGCCTCCTCTTTCACAATGACACTGTGTGACTAAGTTTCTAGAAAGATGGCCCTGGAAGCCCAGTTGACTGATTCTGGATGACCATTTGTATCCTGTGCATATACTTTCTGAACCCTGGCCTCATTCACTCAGATAGCAGGGTTGCCTGAGGGTCTGCCAGTCACCAAACACAAGTCCTGCTTGGTGTATCTCCCCTTCTTTCTTTTCTCTTAGCACTTTGTCACTTCGATGATCCAGGAATCCTCTACTTCTCCTCACAATTCTTCATATTTCATACACATATACATACCCCCACACACTACATTACACACACACAGACACACACACCACACACAGACACACATACCATACACGCACACCATACACACACACCATAAACACACATACCACATATCACACACACACTACACTATACACACCATAAACACACATGCCACATATCACACACACACTACACTACACACCATAAACACACATACCACATATCACACACACACTACACCACACACACACAAACACACATCAGACACACACACCACACACACCACATACCACAGACACACACACACACACACACACACACACACACATACACACACCTTCATCTAGATTTTCAGAAAGGAGAGGTGAGATGGAGGGGAAAGGCTAAGCAGTTGAAGATAAAATTCCTTTCATCAAAAACAGATAAGCGGGCTAGAAGCATTTGTATAGCGTACAGTTTTGCCCTGTCCCACTAGTCCTTTGCACGTAGTCACTCCTTTGCAGTAAGTAACCATCTTACTTTCTCTGAGGTTTTGCTGTGCTAGTCTCACTTCCATCTGGACTTTTGGGGTTTCTTGTGGCATCAGCAGAGCTCTGAGCTTACAAGTAAGTACAGTCAAGGGGTTTAAAGAAGATTGTAACTTGAAGTGCTTAGCACCAGGTTTGTGGGCGGGCTTACAGAAATGCTTCCCTCTGCAGTGAACTCTGGCCTCAGAGCTGTAGGGGCCCAGCCCCCTGACTCACTGTAAGCCTCAGTCTCTTCAAGAGCAAATAGGAATCATAATCGTTCCTCCTCAGATGAAGAGCAAATGTGAGGCACACGTGAAAATGTACTACAGGTGGAAACTGCTTGGCAGTGTGAGCTGGCAGAAGGTTAGACAAGGCAATATACTGGCATGAAACTGGTTGGCCTAGTTCCAACTTGCAAGTTTATTTGGGGTTTCTGGATTGGCAGTTGGCAGATTCAGCCCTCTAGAGACAAATATAGATTCTAGACAAAGAATAGGGAGTTTTGGACTACTGGAATGTAACTGCCTGGGTTGAAGTGATTCATGTAGAGATGTTGCATCAATGCCTGGCACATAAAAGCACTCAGTAAATACTTATTATTCCCTTATATATGCTTGTGTTGTTCAGTAAAGAATGAATAAGTGAACGAATGCCTGTTGGTCTGGATGTGGTTCCTGGTGGGGCCTTTTGTTTTTCTTCTAGTATTTCAGGTCCTTTCCATCTGTCCTTGCTGAAGCAGGGGATTATTTGGCATGTGGGAGGGGAAAAAGTGAAATCAAAGGGCTTCAGCCAGGGATGAGACTGCTGAAAGCAGAAGACTGAGAGCAAACCCAGCAGCCACTGAAGGGCTGGCAGGGGCCTCCACACACGGACAAGCTTTCAATGCTGTTGTTGCCTCTCACTTGGCTCCTTTAGAGAAGCCAACTTGGTTTTGGTTTTATTTTCAAGTCCAGTTTCTGGATTCATTCTGGCAGGACTGTGGCTGTTTTAATTCTCTTTCTGGGGTGGTTAAGATGAGACAATTGTAGATATTTTTCTGTGAAAGAATTAGCAAGCAATGTTGGTATCTGGGAGTTCCCGTCCTTCAGGCCCCTCCTCATAGCCTCAGATGATGGCCAGAGTTGAGTCTGTGGGACACAGGCCAATTTGACTCTTGTTGACACTCCAGATTCTGCTAAACCCACTGAACAGGGAGGGGAGCGCTATGAAGACAACAGTCTTCTCATCTGATCCTCTTTGCCATTTATTTGCTGTGTGACCCACAGAAACCCCTTTCCCCTCTCTGGTCCTCAGATTTTTCCATCTGAAAAATAAGGGAGATTACTCTATAGTCTGAGATTTCTCTTGTCTCTAAAAGTGGCTGAGCTGGGAATAATGGTACACATCTTTAATCCCAGCACTCAGGTGGGAGAGGCTGGCAAATCTCTGTGAGATGGAGGCCAGCCTGGTTTCCATAGTGATCACCAGGCTACCTGGGGCTACAAGGAGACCCTGTCTCAAAACAAAAACAAAAACAACTAAAAATGACTGAATGGTGTAAATTAAGAACATGGGGTAGGAATTCTGTCTCCTTTACTGTATTAGTTACATTTCTTTTTATGATTTATTTTTATTTTCAGTTATGTGTGTATGCATACGTGTTCAGGAATGAAAGTGGCCACAGAAGCCAGAGGTGTCAGATGCCCCTGCAGTTAGAGTTACAGGTAGCTGTAAGCCTCTTGATATGAGTGCTGGGAATCAAACTCAGGTCCTCTGGAAGAGCAGTTCATGTTCTCATTGCTGAACCATCTCTCTAGCCTTATGTAATGGGTTTTAAATAAGGCATGGCAAATAAGTCCTTAGTAACAGAATGTGGCCATGGTTAGGCTCCAAAAAATGAGTTAGTATCAAAAACCAGCAGCCTTTTGCCTGGTTCCTGTCAGCCAAGAGAAGTAAGCTGTGGTCCCACAGTGATGTGTGTCTGTCTGTGAATGCATGCCAGTGTGTATGGAGTTTGGCCTCCCCAAGGACACTCTGGGAGGAGCTGACCAGAGATCTGCCATCCTTGGCATCTTATTTAGCAGAAGTCTTGACCCCTTGCTTTCCCCACACTGCAACATACATGCCCTAGTTCTTGGGGAATCTATACTTTGTAGCTTCCCGAGTTGGTTTATTTGGAGAAGTGATTGTGGGATCCTCCTAGTCCAGAGGTGACTAATTAGGCTACCAGCCAGAGTGTAAGCAGCCCTGTAGAAGAGAATCAGGGCCTCTGACCCATTCTGGGGCTGGTCAGGACCTTCTCTGACCTGAAGGGCTGTCTAAAGGCAAGGATTCTCAGCTCATCTGGGCCCCTGTGCCAGGTTCTGAGTTTTCAAAGCAGCTCAGTTCAGCCTCAGGACTCCCTCCTTGCTCTCTCCTCCTCTTTGGACTACACAGTGTTTTTTTTTTTCACAACTAGACAGTCTGCTAAGTGCTGCAGGAAGTGGGCCCCCAGGAAGGCAGATACAGCTCAGCAAAGCAGATAACCAAGTGCAGCCTCTGGAGGTTTCTGGGGCCTGGGCAGGGTCAGAGATAAACGGAAATACCAAGCTTATCACTAAGCCCTAGTTCTTCCAGAGAAGTCACTCTGACCAACCAGCCCACCTCATTCCCAGGGCTCCCCATGGTTGGGCATAGCCATCTCTAGGCGAAGTAAACACCGAGTTGGCCACTGCAGCTCCAGGATGGGAACTCTGTGCCCTGTTCCAGCACTGTGCAGGCCCAGCACCAGAGGCCAGCAGCAGGCATCAGATTACACCCAGATTTTTGCGGTAAGGGAAGTTCCAAGTCAGTATTCTTTGAAGTGAGAGCCTGAAGAACAGCTGGTAAAGGCATGGGACCAAAGGAGACAGTGACAGTTGTTCTCCAGACCTATATCCTCTTGGATGAAGAAAGTCAGTAGAAAGTTTTGATTAATAGCTATAGATTATGGAGAGCCAGCTTGGGCTTCAGCTCCTGCAGGGTGTACAAGGGCAGAATAATGTCAAGTGCCAACTAACCCTAAAGTTCTTGCATTGAACTGTGCGCCTTGCTGAGATTGTTTTTCATTTGTTTTCCTTTCTTAATTAAGCTTAGCTCCAGGGAGGATGATAGCACCTTGTAAATACACATAATATCAACTAATGGTGCATCTAGGACACTGGGCAGACACAGGGTAGGCTGATTGGAGACTGAGGTACTGTCTGCTCTGCCTGTATCCTATAACAAGGTGAATAAGCACTTGTCTTGGGCTCACTGGAGTGGGAGGTAGGGGGAACTGAGGATGTTTTTAAGGATAATGCTTCTAATCTCTACAGTTTTCAAATACCAATTGTGTGTCAGGCACGGCGCGGGTGTTGCACTTATTTTTGTATTCAATCTTGCTGCACTGTGACAAGCTCCCTGTAAGAACGAAGAAAGCTGTGGTCAGACAGGCCACACAGCTTCCACAGGCACAGCTTGGAATGCCATGGGGATTTGCAAAGGGCACTTCTGGACTCCTGGCATCCTTCGCTCAGAAAATTCTCTTAATGTTTGATTTTGTTGGAGCAAAACTCTTTCTGCCACATGCAGTATTGTTATAAATACACAAAATAAACGAAGGGTGCCATGTGTTCTGTTTCTTAGGTGCTGTGTCCTTGAGTGCTCCATAATAGACCTCTTATCCCCAGAGACAAACAGGCGGAAATCTTTTAGCTGTTTCTTTTATTTATCTCTGTATTTGCTTATTATCAGCCCGATCCGATCTGAGGACTTCCTCTTAGATAAGTGAAGACTTAACTTTCTTCTGCTTTCCCTATCAACCTGATCTCAGATATGTTTCTGCTTTTATTAATAAAGTATTTATTTCATTACCGCTATAAATATTCATTGCCAACTCAATTATTGAACTTTAATCTCATTTTTCTTGTAAAACTGACTTTCTTGGAATTTCTAACTCCTTTTGTTCCCTGTTGACATATCTGCCACCGTCAGGCTGATGGTTAACATTTAAGTACCTCCAACATGTCAATCAATTATAAGCCTTGTTAGACTTTCCAGCATTCCCATGTACCCGTCCTACCAATTCCATAAAGTACACTTTATGGTTATTTTTCTTATGTCACAGAACAGAAAAGAAATGCAGACTCAGAAGTTAGATAACTCTTGGCCACAATTCTAAGTAATAATTGGTAGAGAGGCAAGAGTTAAATTCAAAGAGTCTGATTCAAGAGCCCCAACCTCTTAACATTTTTTCCCTATCTTTAGGATTAGGAGTGTAGCTCAGAGGTAGAAACACTTGGCTAGCTTGCACAAAGCAGCCCCCCTTTGCCAACAACAAGAGAGAGCCAGTGTGTGTGTATGTGTGTGTGTGTGTGTGTGTGTGTGTGTGTTGCTGGTTTTTAAGACATTCTCATGTTCTCATGTAGGTCAGTCTGGCTTCAGCTAGCTATGTAGTTAAGATTGGCCTTGAGGTGCTGATCTTCCTGCCTCTACCATCCAAATGCTAGGATTGCAAGCATGAGCCTCTATACCCAGCTAATTATTTTGTTTACTGTTCACCACCCCCCTGTCCCGCTTTTTTTGGTTTCTTCATTCTCCTGTTTCAACTTTGCACCTAGATTGAAGCCCTTGTTTCCCTTCTTTCTTTGGGAGATATGCTGCATTATATATTTACATATAAATATATATTATCTATTCATAGATTTTATTTACAGATTTACAAGTAGGATGAATGCATTTTTGATACTTCTAAATACCCAGGGCAGCAAGTTCATGGTTGGTGGCAGTGTCAGTTCTCATTGCTTTGTTTTCAGTAATTGGAGTATTATTCAATAATGAAAGCAGAATTTAATAGGCCTTTCCCAAGCCCCAAAGCTTCCATCTTAAGAAGAAAAACAAATCACTCTGTTATTTACTTCCATTTGATAGTGGAAACCATAACTGGAAGTCATAACTGACTTGAGGAGATGAGAAGACTAGGGTTCTGGGGGAAACCTGTAACAATGTTTCTGTCTGCTTACTTTCTCAATTCAGTTGGACTTAAAATGAGAGTTCCAGAAGTTCTTTAGGGAGAGTAGTGGAAAGCAGTAGTTTGGAAGGTAATCTGGATGCAGACTATGGAGGTACACCTTTAAAGACGCTTCCTTGGAGAGGGAGGGGGGAAAAACTAGTGCTCCCCCACTTTTTTTTCCCCACATCTTTACAAGTTGTATTTCTTTTGAATTTTCTTTGATCGCTTTTTGTTTAAAATCTGTTCCTTCTCAGGAGGCAGCTTAGCCCCCTTCTTGCTGCCCAGGGGCAGTGCATAGTGGGCCCACTGTCCGTAAGGTGTGCTGTCAGTGAGCATGCAGTTCTTCACCAGAGTCTTGGTGCCGACCAGCTCGTTATTGGATGCATTGTAGACAACATCAATGATCCTTGTTTTCGAGTACAACACTCAGAGCCCCAGAAGTTCCCCATGTCCAGTCTCAGGGCACCGCATTTTTTGACTGCCTCCTCGGATTGGAACTGTGTATGCAGCGCAGACCGATCTTACTGCTGGCAGCAGGAGGTCTGAGTCTGAGCTCATACTTTCCCTTCTTGTGGTAGGACTTTCTCCTGTCCCCCCACTCCCGGTCTTGTGGGGCTTGTACCAGTTGCCCTAGTGCCGGCTGGAAAGAGCTACATATTTGCAACTTGTAAAACTCACCATTCCATCCTCTGAGAACGGTGAAATGTCCTCAAAATTCCAAAGAGAAATACTTTTCAATCTTAGAATTGTGTGTCTAGGCCAACTGTCTTCCAGTGTCCAGTTGTTTTCAGGGTAAGTCTATTTATTCTGACTCCAGTTGTTTGAGGTATGGTTTTCCCCCTCTAATTTCCAAGAATTTTAATTAAAAATTATTTATTTTATTGTTAATTACAGGTCTGTGTTGTGGGCATGTGCATGTGGCACGCCCAATGTCAGCAGAAACCAGAAGGGACCGATCCCTTGGAGCTGGAGTTGTAGGAGGTTGTAAACTGCCTGACCGGGGTGCTGGGAACTGAACTCAGTCCTCTGCAAGAGCAGTATATGCTCTTAATGACTGAGTCAGCTCTCCAGCTCTCCAGGAGATTTTATAATCTTTTCTTTATCCCTGTATTATAAAACTGCATGGTATTTCTTTGACAAATTTCTTCATGAGTTTCCTGAAACTCCAGTTAATTTGATGTGAAACCAGCTGGACACATAGTCAATACCATTTTGTTCCTTAGGAATATACTTTCATTTTTATTTTACTTTTTGTCATTTTTATTTTTAACTTTAAATTACGTTTATTTATTATTGGATGACTGATTTGTGGGTGTGGGGGGTGGGTGTGGGTGCATGTATAGGGACACACATGCTATGACACATGTATGGAGGTCAGAGTACAAATTGTGGGAGCTGGGAGTTAATTCTCTTCTTCTACCGTGTGGGTTCTGAAGCTCAAACTTGGGTTATCGGGCTTCGCATCAAGTGCCTTTTCCCACTGAGCTGTCTCACTGGTCTTGTGTCTTTTTTGTTTGTTTGTTTGTGTTTGTTATTGAGACAGTAGCTCATACATAGGATTTAATTTAAAGACATGTATAAGGCCTGACTTTCTGTTTGTCTAGTTTTATTTTGAATTATATGAATCATTTTAATATTTGGTTATATTTTAATATATTTAATGTATATTTAATATATTTACTATTTGGTTACATTTTCTTATTGAGTGTTTAAAACCATGTAGATGGCCCAAAATTAACCTTTCTATCTTTCTTTTTCTTTCTTTTGTTTTTGTCAAGGTCAGCTGAGGATCTCATATTTAGGGGTTTCTTGGGCTTGGCAGGAGCCCCTGGCTCCTTTAGCCTTTCTTTTATTAGTTATGCCACCTGTGTGAGAATGAATCAAGGCTGTGCTGACTGTGTCTTCCCCTGAGAGCACTGAGGGCATGCCTGTGTGTTGACTCCTCTCTTTGTAGAATGTTAGAGTCCACCTGGTATGTACCTTGATGCAGAACTCATCATATCCCCAAAGCTGGTTTATTTTTCCAAGCAATAAGGATTATTTTAGATCACGTACAGAATTAGAGCTGAGATAATGGTTAATTAAATAACATCTTGATTAAAACTGTTTTTTGTTTGTTTAAAAACCAGTTATGGGGCCTGGAAAGATGACTCAGTAGTTTAGAGCACTGGCTGCTCTTGCAGAGGATCAGGGTTTGATTCCCAGTACCTACATTGTGGCTAACAAGTATCTGTAACTCCAGTTTCAGGGGATCCCATGCCCTCCTCTGACCTCTGAGGCCATTGCACAACAAAGGTACACTTACATTAAGGCATAATAGTCATACACATAAAATTAAAAATAAAAACTTCAGTTATACTATGAACTAATAGGAACTTGGACTAACTTGGCAGTTTTAATTAATATAGTTACTTACTTATAAGTCAATTTGTATCATGTAAGCAATATATAAACAAGTGTATGTAAACAATATATATACACAGAGTTACATATAAAGAACAATTATTTAAAAACAACACCAAAGATTTTGTAGCACCTACCAGTTTTAAGTTAAATTATTGGTTAGATCTCATTTTAACAATATTAGCATTCCTTAATCCAAGATTTGCACTTTTAAACACATGGTTTTTAATATAAAGTAGAAAACTTTTGATCTTAAAGATATAGAGCCTAACCATGATTTTTAAATTTAAAATTTTTAAAAATTTTATGTGTGTGCCGGGTGTGGTGGCACATGCCTGTAGTCCCAGCACTTGGGAGGCAGAGGCAGGTGGATCTCTGAATTCAAGGCCAGCCTGGTCTACATAGTAAGTTCCAGGACAGCTGGGGCTACAGGGAGATCCTGTCTCAAAAAGACAAAAAAAAATTTATGTGTATGAGCATTTTTGCCTGCATGTATATAAGTGTGCATGCAGTGCCCTCAGAGGCAAGAAGAGGGAGTTGGAGCCCCTGGAACTGGAGTTATTTATAGTTAGCCATCATGTGGGTGCTGGGAACAGAATCTAGGTCCTCTAAGAGCATGTAGTATCCTTAAGTGCCGAGCCGTTTCTCCCACCCCAGTTCCTCTTAATGTTATAACATAAGTACAATCTGAAATTTATCTTAGAAATGCAAGATACTGGCTACTATTTTCTTAAGACTTAATAACATAGCCATCTTTATTACATACAGAGTAAGTTACCTAGATTTTGAATGCTATTGTTTGTTGGTATTATATGTCCTATAATCTCTACCATATAAAGAAAAATTTAAGAAATACTTAGTAAACATATATAGCAGTCATTTTGTATGTACTATATATAGTCTTAATTAAGATCTTACATTTAACATTTGAATATTAAGAATAATTTTGGAAAAGAAGTCCATAGCAATTTGTCCAATAAGGATTTATAATGTACATTTCCCTGAGGCATCTCAACCAATATAAAACATTTTTATGTCTTACTACTTTTTATTACCCCTATTATACAAATGAAATAAAATTAGTAATTTTTTAAAAGGAACTTGTTTTGGAAATAAATTATTTAATAATAAAGTTTCTGAACTCAATGTCAAATTTTATAACATTATGAAATTTGCATCTTATGGCCCCAATAAATGTTTTATATAAACAAGTGGTATTTTAAGAGTTTATGAAACATTTAATAGACCACAAAATATCATTTTAATAGGATTTAAAAGAAGGTAAAGGAGTACTATATTTGTTACTTTTCTGTTGCTGTGATAAAATACTGTAGCCAAGGAATCTTGTAGAATAAAGAGTTTATTTGGCCTTACAGTTCCAGGGGGATAAGAGTGCATAATGGGGGAGAGGCATGGAATCAAGTGACAGGAATGCTGGCAGAAGCCAAAAGCTCAGTGCTCACATATCCAGTGACAAACAGGAAGGAGAAAGGGAAGACTAGAAGTGGGGCAAGGCTGTGAACCACCTCCTAAAGATTCCATGACCACACTAAACAATGCCATTAACTAGGGATCTAGTGTTCAAATACTTGAGCTAATGGAGGACACTTCTCATTCAAACCACCTTACTGTACTCCCTGCCCCCATAGTCTCATGTATTCAAACACTTGGTCAGTTGGTGGCACTGTTTGGGGAAGGTCATGGAACCTTTGGGAGGAAGCATGCTACTGGGGTGGGCTTTGAAAGTTCATAGCCTTGCCCCACTTCCAGTTTGTCTCTCTCTGCTTCTTGCATGAAAATGTAAGCTCTCAACAATCCCTCTTCATCATGGACTCTCTCCCAAATAAACCCAAATAAACTCTTCCTTATATAAGTTGCGTTAGTCATGATTTTTTATCACAGCAATAGAAAAGTAACTAATACAAGTACTTTAGTTGATTTAATATAGACCCACAACACTCACATTCACACATATGCATACACATATTTCTTTTTTAATATTTTTTGTTGATTCTTGGACCATATTCGGACTTTTCCCCCATCTCCACATAGATACGCCTCTACCTCCTTACCACCCTCCATGTCCTCTATTTTTTTAAGGCTTATCAAGTCTAAATTTGTGTTATGCAAATATTATACCCATCCTGTGGAGCTTGGTCAACCTACCCAGTGTCTCACCCTTAAAGAAAACTGACTTTCTTTCTCAGCAGCTGACAATTACCAATAGTTCCTCGGCTAGGGCTGGAGCTTCTTGTCTACCTCTATCCTCAGGCTAAGCATTTGACTTGGGCTTGCACAGGTCTTGAGCAAGTTGTCACAAGTTCTGTGAGTTCATATGTACAACTGCTCTGCTATGTTCAGAAAACATGGTCTCTTTGTATCCATACACCACCTCTGGCTCTTACAATCTTTCACCCCCTTTGCCATGATCTCTGAGCCTTGGGAGGACAGAGTGTGATATACATGCCTTATTTAGGGCCACTTTGCAGTCTTTTATTTTCTGCACACTGACCAGTTGTGAGTCTGTGCTAATTGCTATCTGCTGCAAGAAGCTTCTCTGGTGAGATTTGAGAGATGCACTATCTATTGGTATAACAATAAGTCATTAGGAGTTGGATAATAGCAGTAGGTTCTCCCTTGTGGCCTGTAACCTAACTAGCCACAAGTTCTTGGCCCTGATGACAGTGCCAGATATGAATTCCATCTTGTGAAGTGCTTCTTAAATCCAATCGGAAAGTGGTTGGTTACTCCCATAACATTCATACCACTCTTGCACTAGTGGGCATATCTAGCCAGGCCAGTTGTGATTGTAGCTCTCAAGGATCATCGCTGGGTAAGGTTGATGGTTACTTTTTCAATAGCTTGCATAGCACCTTCTAGCATTATGTTTCTTCTACATCTCACACATGTAGTATCTTCAGCAATGGGATCTTACTGTCAAGTTTTGGAGAGTAAGCAAGAGCAATGGGAATATCCAGTACTGTCTTTGGGACCTCCCTGGTTAACAAATCCAAAGAGGGAGCCTATGTTGAGCCTGGTGTTAAGCTTTTCATTTGCTAGCCTGTGGTGTCCGGTAGGGCATAGTCCCCCCACCCCCATTATAGGTAACTCCATTTAACCTCTTTTTTTTTTTTTATAAATCACGTAAGCTCCTTGATCCATTTGCAGATGACTTTTATACAGGGTGAGAGATAGGGTTTGGGTTTTGTTCTTCTATATGTTTGACCAGCACCATTTGTTGAAGATGCTCTTTTATCTTGTGTATATTTTGGGCCCCTTTGTCAAAAATCAGGTGATTGTAAGTACATATATTTAAATTGGGGTCTTCATTTCTAGCATAGATTATTGGGTCTGTTTTTATGCCAATACAATGCAATTGTTACTACTACAGTGCTATAGTGTAATTTGAAATTAGGGATGGTGATGCCTCCTGCTCTTCTATTGTTCAGGGTTGTTCTGGCTATCCTGAGTTGGTTTTTTTGTTTGTTTTTGTATTTTAATATGAAATTTGAGAAAATTTGAGAAATTTTTTCAATTTCTATGAAGAACTGTGCTAGAATTTTAATGGGGATTATGCTGAATCTTTAGATTGTTTTCAGTGGGATGGTCTTTTTCACAATATTGATCCTACCACTCTGTAACCATGGGAGGTCTTTCCATTTTCTGATATCTTCTTCAATGTCTTAAAGTTTTTATTATACAAGTCTTTCACTTAATTGGTTAGATTTATTTCAGACCTTGGAGATGATCATGTTAGGGGCAGGTTTTTCAGGGCACAGTTGTTTAATATCAAGGGGTCAGGGCCCAACCATTGGTCTGAGGCTCCTGTACTATTGTATGGGGCGGGTCACTTGACCCCCAACGTGGTGTGTGCGGGCACCCTGGGGTCTCCGCTACACCTGGCTAATCCTGGCGTGAGTCTGACTGCAAGCGATGTGGGGAGCGCGCCTGGGCTCCCGGGCGCACTCACTCTGGATGTAGCCCAGGGTCAGGTGTGCGTGCACTCTCCCGCCGTGGTTCTGGTCCCGCTGGCTAGCTAGCGGCTGGCGGGCCTGGCCGGCCGCGCCTCTCTGGAGACGGCAGGTGCGAAGACTTCTCTGATGCTGGCTGTAGCTGATAGCTACACACTTCTCTGGAGCGGAGAGCTTTCTCTGCTACTAGAGTATTATCTAGTCGGGATCCCGCCTCTATTACACCCTTGTGCCCTTCCTCAGGATTGCGGAGTCCTGGCCAGTGAACTCCACAGGGAAGAAACACGGAGGCGGCGAAAGCTAGGATATCCGTGGGTCGGTAACGGAGAGTGCTGCTCTCCGGTGAGATCAGGTCGCCGGTAGTAAGACACAGGACTCAAGGCACGGCTTAGTCTGTGTTTACTGCTTTATTGTATCTCTGCTCCTTGCTGTCCAGCACTCTGCTGATCCAGCTTTCTGGGACCCAGTCTCTGACCCGATCTCCAACTATTAAGAGAAGACTAGCATATTTATATACCATGGGGGTAGTGGTAAAAGCTTTTAGATACTTTGTGAGATATTCTATTTACATGTGGAAGTGGGTTTCTGCTAGACTATTGTCCACCTGTAAAAACCACACACAGGAAGGCATGGTATGCATAGAGCCAAAGGCCATGTTTATGTCAAGGCATCTGTGGCGGCCACTTCAAAGGGAGAGACAGGAAAGATACCAGAAAGCACCTTGCTATGAAAAGGAGCCCTCGCCACATTCCCCGAGCTGCATGAGCTGTCCGGTGTGAAGGGGCTTCGACTTTTGCATAACAGAGGTCTCCCAACAGTTAACAACCATCTGGAACTCCAGTTCCAGGGGAATCTGATGCACTCTTCTTACCTCTGAGGGCATTACACAACATGGGTACAATTACATACATGCAGGAAATATATTCATACATATAAAATAAAAATAAAAAGAAATTTTTAAAAAATTTAGTAGT
>NW_008350130.1:295903-297357 GCF_000622305.1 Nannospalax galili | reverse complement strand
AAGGGCTTGGGCAAGGGAGGAAGCCTGGTACGTGGCAGTCCCAATATCATGAGTGGCCACAATCCACTTAACATAATGTTCATTCTTTAGTCCCTGGCATGCTTTTCTGTGCTCAGGGGTCATTCCTTTCCAGACAAGGCTGTTTAAAAGCATTGCTTTGGCTGCAGGATCTGTTATTTTTCTATCTAAACTTGCTTGCACTCTTAGTATAAAGTCTGGAAGAGCCTCAGTTGGCTTCTGCTTTAAAAAGTTTAGTGCAGAGATCTCTCCTGGCCTGGTGGACAAAGGTGTTAAGCGGTCCCAGGCCTGCAGAGCACATAAGCGAATTTACTCAATGCAGCCAGCTGGAATTGCAGCATGCTGAATTCATGTGGAGAAATTTCCCTGGCCCAAAAGCTGGTCATAATTCCAATCTATAAATCCAGGTGGTGGATCCTGTCCTGGCTGGGGTCTTAGCTGTTGATTATGAGTGCCATCTCTCTTAGCTTGCATTAGGCACTCATCTCTAAATAAGGCTTCCCATTGTACAAATAATGGACTGGGGAGGGTAGATCTACAAATGTCTCTCCAATCCTGGGGAAGCAGGTTAGTATTAAATGTCTGCAGTATGGATTTAGTCCAAGGAGCATGAATTCCATCCTCCCTTACAGCCTGTCTCAAATCTTTAAGCTCTGCTGCAGGGAGTGGATACCAAGCTAGGGGACGCTGCCTTGTTATTTGTAAATTGACAGGAAAAGCCTCTACTGCTGGGTTTTGGGGGTCCTGAGACCGCTGAGGCTGGAAATGTTGAGGCTGGCAGCTTTCACTGTCCTTATCCTCACACAGCTGCTCTGTGACTGAAAGGCATGTCTCCACAGGGGGTAGAGGTCGTCGAGGTGGAGGGGGAGGAGGGGATTTTGCCTGAGAATTTTTGGAAGCTTTTGAAATTTGGGCTTTAGTATCTGGGCTTGTTAAATCAGCTAGAGAGGGGTAAGGATTAATTTTACTGATGGGTGGATTTTGTTTGGCTTGGTCAGATTTTATTTTTGAAGTTGTTGAATCTGCTACTGGGCTATTTTTAGGGTCTTTTTTATCATCTAAAACCTCTCTTTTATTATTCTCTGGTGCCTGTAAACTTTCCTCAATTTTAGGTGGGGTTTTTAAACATTGCTGGATGGCTGCCATTATTGGGAAAAATGAAAGAGGAAAATCATGCTTTTCTTGGGCTTCTTTCTTATATGCTAAATGTGCAAGAAAGTTCCACACCTCAGGATCAGATATGTCTGCTGATAAGATCCAGGGTGCAAACCGATACACCTCATTCCAAAATTTTAAGCTTTCCTCTTTTGAAATTTTTAATCCTCTAAATTTATGTAGAGTCTTAAGAGAATGAATCTGGTGCTTTTTTATGTGATACAGAGGTACCCATTGTAAGGGGAAGATGTTTTCATAACACTAGATTCATTCTCTTAAGA
>NW_008350130.1:294155-295278 GCF_000622305.1 Nannospalax galili | reverse complement strand
GGTCCCAGTCTCTGACCTGATCTCTGACTATTAAGAGAAGACTAGCATATTTATATACCATGGGGGTAGTGGTAAAAGCTTTTAGATACTTTGTGAGATATTCTATTTACATGTGGAAGTGGGTTTCTGCTAGACTATTGTCTACCTGTAAAAATCACACACAGGAAGGCATGGTATGCATAGAGCCAAAGGCCATGTTTATGTCAAGGCATCTGTGGTGGCCACTTCAAAGGGAGAGACAGGAAAGATGCCAGAAAGCACCTTGCTATGAAAAGGAGCCCGTGGCACATTCCCCGAGCTGCATGAGCTGTCCGGTGTGAAGGGGCTTCGACTTTTGCATAACAGAGGTCTCCCAACACTATTGTAACATCTTGGGTTAACATAGTTATTTGTGTTAATAAGTTTTAGGAATTGTCCTAGTTTGACCTGTTGCTATGATAAACACCATTGTTATAAAAAAAAAAATCAGGAGAAACCAGCAGCCAAAGCCAGGTGAGGAGAGGGAGTTTAAGAATACTGTGTCAGCAGGACTGACACATGGATCATTCTGTAAAGATGTCAGCCTCCTGCTTAAGTTTTTGGGGTCCTTTATACTCACATGTGAGGAATGCAAGCAAAGGGCAAATAGCTCACATGTGATAAGTAAGTGGCTTATAGGTAACATATGGTTACAAAGTGGTTTACAGGTAACACATGGTCACAAATTTTGGAAAACAGGGACTTCTACCCTGGCAAAGGTTACAAGAATGTGGCAGTTTTGGAAAATAAAGACTTCTGTCCTGGGTAACTGCAGGGGGTTGGGGAAGATTCCCATTCACCTCCCCCATTTCTTGAGCAATCTTACGCATAAATTCTGAGGTAGGATAACTTTCCCTTCCATTGTCCTCCACCAGCCCTCTAGGCATTGAGTCATGGGGAGAGTGTGTAACCAGGCTAAGTCATCGGGGCTATAGTAGGGAGTTTTAGGCAGTTCCCTTGCTCCGGGATCAACCAGGGTGGGCAGAATTGAGGAGGTTAGAGCTATTTCTTTAGCTGCCCTGTCAGCCAGGTTGTTTCCCTTCTGGATGGGGTTGTTCCCTTTTTGGTGGCCTGGGCAGTGGATTATAGCTAGTTTTGTTAGGCC
>NW_008350130.1:293155-294129 GCF_000622305.1 Nannospalax galili | reverse complement strand
TTTATTTTTAATAGTCTTTCCCTCTGCAGTAAGGAGGCCCCTCTCTTGATAGATGGCCCCATGGATATGGGCAGTGGCAAATGCATATCTGCTATCTGTGTAGACGTTGAGTCTCCTTCCTTTACCCATCTTTAGGGCTTTGATAAGTACGATCAGTTCAGCTTTTTGGGCCGATGTACCTATTGGCAGTGGCTTGGCCCAAATGACTCTTGAGGTGGTTGTAACCACTCCCCCAGCATGCCTTTTACCATTTCTGATGAAGCTGCTTCGATCCGTGTACAAGGTTTCTTCGGTGTCAGGCAAGGGAACATCTTTCAGGTCAGGTCTGATGCAATGCACCTGTGCCAGAATTTCAGTACAGTCATGGAGTAGGTCCCCGAGTTCGGGATCTGGCAACAGCGTGGGTGGGTTCAGGGCCGTCGGTACCTGGAAGGTGATCCTGGGCGGATTTAGGAGCACAGCCTGATAATGAGTTAATCAGGCATTGCTCAACCATCGATCAGGGGGTTGCTTGAGCACCCCTTCAAGGGCATGAGGGCTCTCTTTGGGCCCTTGTCTGACATCATAGACCTTAGACATATTGGCGGGTTTTCGAGCCGCCATTTTGAGACCCACTAACAGAGTCTGGCGGTAGACCAGGAGCCTCTCCTTACCTTCTGCCGTGTTGTAGTCCCAGTTGGGATGGCTAGGGGGAAAGCTGACATTAATGATGCCTGGGTCTGTGGTAGGGGCCCCAGTGGGGCCCAGAACCAATTTCTGGGCTGCCTCCAGGATCCTGTTTCACTCCTCAGTAGTGAACAGGACACTCAGGAGCTGGTGGCAATCGTCCCAGGTGGGCTGGTGAGTGAAAAGAACAGTTTCCAATAAGTTAATGAGGTCCCTGAGGTTGTCAGAGAAAGGTGCATTCTGTGAGCACCAATTGTAAAGATCACTGGTGGCAAAGGGCCAGTAATGAAAGGGCTGATTGCCCTCTC
>NW_008350130.1:264451-291033 GCF_000622305.1 Nannospalax galili | reverse complement strand
AGGATCCTGTTTCACTCCTCAGTAGTGAACAGGACACTCAGGAGCTGGTGGCAATCGTCCCAGGTGGGCTGGTGAGTGAAGAGAACAGTTTCCAATAAGTTAATCAAGTCCCTGGGGTTTTCAGAGAAAGGTGCATTCTGTGAGTGCCAGTTGTAAAGATCACTGGTGGCAAAGGGCCAGTAATGAAAGGGCTGATTGCCCTCTCTGTCTGGGGGCCCCGCCGGCCAGAGGGGGAGGACAATGGTGTCAGGCTGGGGGGTGATCCCCCTCTGGCTCCGTGTGGCCTATGCAGGTCCCTGTGGAAGCGATGGTGGCACCTCAGGGTTAGGAGGTGGGGCCTGCACTTGTGGCGCTGTTGGCGGGGTGCCCATCTGAGAGGAGTAGGGTGGGGGAAAGATGTCATTCTCCTCTGTGCCTCCCTGGAGAATGGGTTTCTCTTCCACCTTTGGTCTGAGAGGGAGGACCTGCAGAGGTGGAGGGGGAGCAGTTGGATTAATCAGGGGAAGGAAGGACTTGACCCAGGCAGTGGGACCATCAGGTCATTTGATGAGGCCTCGCCAGGTCACAATGTATGGGATCTGCTCCTGGTGGCCTGTCTGGAAGACATGGTCCTCTACTCTGGAAATCAAACTCAGGTTAAAAGTCCCTTCAGGGGGCATCCAACATTGAAGACGGGGCAATCAACTGAATATAAAGTTGTCCATTTCTTTTTCTTTACATCTATACTATTGTTATGGGCAATCGTCTTAATGTCCCCCCAGTGGACTAGTGTAAGATCTAGAGGGGAAGATGGGGTGTTGCCCATAGTATTTATCAGTCCTGTCCGTTTTGTCAACAAAGAAATTAGAACAAAGATCACAAGACACAAGAATGACACAGACAGACAGAGGGCCCAAATTAAACTACCGCTGCTTTCAGATGCTGTGGAATCTCGGCCGTCTGTATTCCCTGGCTCGATTGTTCCAAAAACCATACAGATAGGACTCGTGTGTCCCAACAGGGTCACGAGGTCCTCTGAGGTTTCAGATGGACTAGTGTCCCGGTGGGGTGTCTGGTGGGGAACACCCACTCTGATGAGGATGGGGATGTCTCCTGAATCCTCCAGGTTGCCTTGCTAGCATTCCAGCGACAAAAAACTGAGATCAGATGGCCGCGACCAAAGGGAAAGTATGGAAAAGACAGGTGGATGAAAAGACAGGCGGACAAACACAGTTTTACAAAAATTTACCCGGCTGGTTGATCACAAATCTTTTGGGGTCGGTTCCTCTCGAAGGTCTCTGGGGGGATCCTGGACAAGCCCCCAAATGTTTTACCTCATCCACTGGACCCCAAAAAGACCACTGAGGACCCAACACACCAAAATGCAAAAGCAAAGGTTTATGGTTTATTCGGGCTTAAGCTCGGGCTCTCAGACCTCACCAACTCAATGGATCCGTGCTGAGAGCCCAGAGTAAGGGAGAGTGGAGCCTTTTATAGGTTTTAGGCAAAGGGGGAGGGGAGATACCAAAGATACGTTTTGGTTGGTTCAAGGAGCCTGCATGCGCCAACATAATTTTAAACCTATTGGATATATAAGATGCAGCCCGGGAAGTTTCTTATTGGTAGGTGATATTCTCGGGGCTGTGGAATGTGCTGACTGTTACCTGTGGGGCCAGGAGTCTCCGTTTTTACCTTATAGGGTAGTTTTTATGCTCGGGCTTGCTTAATCTATAGTTTCCTGGAAGGAGGTGGGGAATAGCAGGCAGGGGTCAGGGCATGCCAGGGTATGTCTAGGCATGTCTAAAGCAGCAGCCAAGCATTTTACAGAAGCTAAAAGAGCAATTAGTGGGGGTCTGGAGGGATTGGGGGGTAGCAGGTGAATGAAGAGGGTCTCAGGGTTCTATATGGGTTCTAGTTGTCCAGCGTCATTTTGAGAGTCTGAAGAGAAACTTTTGTTTGTTTTGCCTTTGTTTTTAATTTTTTATTGAATTTTTGGATTTCCATACAATATTATTTTATTTTACTTTTGGACAGGATCTCTCTAGCCCCAGCCCACTTACAATTCACTATGTAGGCCAGGCTGGCCTCAATCTCACAGACATCTACCTCCCTCTGCCTCCCAAGTGCTGGGATTAAAGGCGTGCCTTTCTCCCTCCTAGCAGCCATTGGTTTCTAAAAGTTTATCAAATTGGGTTAGGATTTCTTACCCACTTCCTCATGTCTATGCTGGGATTTTTGTCTGGTCTGAGGATGCACAGGACTTGTGCATGCTGCCACCATTGCTGTGAGTTTATATGAGTAACTGAACATCTGCCTGGAAAACTCTATTTCCTTATGGTCATCTACCACCTCTGGCTCTTATAATCTTCCCACTCTCTTTCTTCCTCAATGATTCCTGAGCCTTGGGAGTCAGAAGTTTGAAATAGGTGTCCTATTCAGAGAAAGGTAAGCACTGTGTAACCTCTTGTTCTCTGCATGTTGGCATATTATGGGTTTCTGTGTTAATCATCATCTGCTGCATAAGGAAACTTCTCTGGCAAGAGTTGAGAGATGCATTTATCTATAGGTGTAGCAATAAGTCATTAGGAGTCAGTTTAATACTATAACTAGTAGAAAACTAGTGTTAGGCACTCTCCTATGCCCTGTGACCTGTCTAGCCTCAGGTTCTTAAGCCTGATATCAATGTCAGGATGGACTCCATCCTATGAAGCAGATGTTAAGTCTAATTATAAGAAGGGTTAATGACGTGGGGAATGGGAAGATAGGGCAGAGGAGGGAGTATGGGGAGGGATAAGTAATTCTAAAGACCTTTAGAAAAATCTATATGGAAGCCTGCCACTATAGAATCTTTTTAAAGTATATAAATATACATTATAAAAAGAGATTAAAAGGAGTTACCTTATCACAGGGGATATTGCCCCTACTAGATACCATGGGTTAACAAAATGAAACCCCAGTACCAGGAATGGACTTCCTCTCTTGAAGCTATTGACCAGGGGTCCCATAGACCTTCAACGCCTACTGACCACTGCCCCTGATCTTGGTTACCCACCAGAACTTGATGGTAAGACCCTATTGTTGAAGATACTACATACATGAGCTGAGGAACAAACAAGCTGGTGCTGACTTCAGAGCCTCATCTCTACTGGCTAGTTTTCATAGTGCTAGAAGGTGCTATGCATGTTACCTGAATAAAAAAATAATCATCACCCTTTCCAAGCTGGGAATCCTGTGAACTGCAATTGACCTAGCAAGACATATCCATCAGTGCAATAGTGGCATGAATATTATGGGAATAACCAAACACTCTGTAATTGTTTTTGGTTTTATATTGCTGAGGGCCCATGATGAAAAAGAACACTGGCTCCAAATGTTCCCAAGGGTCCAGGCATTTTCTTTGGAGGGAGTCATGTAGACCTATGAGTGGATGGATAACAAATTTTACTCCAAGTGTGCTCTATAGGGTGTATGTGTATGTGTGTGTGTGTGTATCTGTATAAAATGTTCCCAAGGGTCCAGGCATTTTCTTTGGAGGGAGTCATGTAGACCTGTGAGTGGATGGATAACAAATTTTACTCCAAATGTGCTCTATAGGGTGTATGTGTATGTGTGTGTGTGTATGTCTGTACGTATGTCTGTGTATATGTGTATGTTTTGATAGTCACTTATCCTAGTAGCAGACATGAACTCTTATACATAAGGCACTTTTGATCATTTCTCTCAACATTACAAAATAGATCCAGCTGTAAGATGATATTAAAGTTGTTTTTCTCATCTACCTTGTATTGAGGCCAGATAACATTACAGTAAAATATTGGCTCAAAATTTTTTTTTAGGTTCTGAGGATCAGACTTATCCTGTCTCTTAAGGTTATGTTGTAGCTATAAGTCTAAGGAAACTGAACGTGATTTCCCAGACTCCAAGGGAGACAGGAATTAGGGTTAAGTGGGCTAAGTGAGATTTTATGGGTCATTTATATGCCATCCTCTTCTACAGGGACTTTCCTCAAGCATGTTCCCTTAGTAGAATGAAGCCCAGGTGGGAAAGTTCCAGTTTTCTGCTGCTGCTACTTTTATGTTACCCTATGAAGTCTCCTTCTCCACTTTATTCCCTAGTTTCTCTACTCTACGCCAGTCAAGCTGAAGATGCCATTCTCCTTTCAGGAAACTCCACAGTGACTTTGGAACAGTGGATGGTTGCAGCACCTCAAAATGAGCTGCCTTAGAAACTTGCTGCTTAAGGAAGACCTAGGGAAAATCCTTTTGTTACTTAAGTGGTCGTCTTTAGAGACAATATCTGGGACACTTGCTTGTTTCCTTTGGGTTCATTTCAGTATTTTTCCAGAGCTTTATAAACTCTGGGCTTGATGGTTGCTCTGAAGTGATAGGACAGTGTAGAGATGGGGGCCTGTCTCAGTGTGATAGTATTTATTGTACAAAAACTGTCAGGGCCAACTGGGAGAGAGTTTTGGGGCTAAGGTTGGATTTCCAGAGATTTCTGTAGGTAGCCATTTCCTGAAGTTTGATCCAGGGAATTCTGGCTCCACAGGGAAATAACTGTTAATTGCTGGAGAAGGAGTGGTCTTCTGGCTAGATGCAGGTAAGTTTTCTGTGGTAGCTGAAGTCCTGCCCCAAAGGGGCAAGAGTGTTGTGTTCCCTACATTTCTTTTTCCAAGGACACTTTATTTGTGCTTTATTTGTTGTTTGGTTTTTTTTCTGTTTTATTGAAATAGGGTCTCAAATTTTTTCTGCCTCAGCCTATTAATTACGGGATTATAGGCATGTGTTACTATGCTTGCTGTGTCTGTGGGGTTTTGTTGGTTGGTTGTTTTGTTTTTATTTTTCATTGTTATTGTTGTTTTGAGACTGTCTTTTGTATCCAAGGCTGGCCTCAACTTCACTATGTAGCCAAGGATGACCTTAAACTTCTGGGTCTCCTACTTCTACCTCCTGAGTGCTGAGGTTACTCTGTTACCAGAGTTACCGCCTGTGCCCCAACAAGCCAGGTTTAGTCACTCATCCCCAATAATGCAAGTAAAAGAGCCAAATTAACAGCAGAACACAGAAAAGGAGATTTTTTCTCAATGTTGCCACATTGGGAAAAGGACAAATAGATCCATCTTCTGGGACATGAAGTATAGGTTCAAGTAGAGGCCAAAGTTATGCCTATCTAAGCAGTCCTGGTCAAGGTGTGGTCTTGCCCATCACTTACCCATCATTGTTTTGCTGTACTCTCCTGCAAAGTGGTCTGAAAAATTGTAAAATTCTCTTTCCAGAAGTTTCCCTTCTGATTGGTCCAAGTTTTAGGCTTTCTCTTCTCCCAGCTGATTACTCTGGAGGCAGAGGCAAGCGAATCGCTGTAAGATCAAGGCCAGCCTAGTCTACATAACAAGTTCCAGCTCCTTTCCATCTCTTCTTTGGATACAGGTCCAAACCCTAAGCATGTCAGCTCTGGCTCTATTTATTCTCTCTTCCTGAAGAACCTCTTCCTCCTTTTATCTAGATGTCTGTCATGCCCACCCCAGTTTAGACCATAATTCACATGGCAGTTCCCCTTCTCTTAAAAATCTCTTCTTGGACTGGAGAGATGGCTCAGTGGTTAAGAGCACTGACTGCTCTTGTACACATGGCAGCTAACAACTGTCCATAATTCCAGTTATGCCCTCTTCTGACCTCCATGGGCACTGCATGACATGGGTGCACTTACATACATGCAGGCACTATACACATAAAAAATGAAGCAATGACACTTCCACAGTCCAAGAATCACCCCCCAAACATTTACACTCATACACACATATACTCATACACACTTCAAAAAGAGTACACCAAAGATCATAATTTCCAATGCACAATGAGTTCAAAAGAAAAATGCAGAAATGAAATGGTCAGAGGTTTCTTTTAAAATTTATTTTTCTTTTAAAATTTATTTTAATTAATTAGTTAATATTAATTAGTTAATAGACTTAGAGGTCATAGCCTGTGTTCCAACAAGTCATGTTTGACCTTATCCTCAAGAAGTCAATTAAAAGTGCCAAATAGTGAAAAGGAGAAAAAGGAGACTTATTAAATGTAGCCAAATTGGGAAGAGTGGCAGAGATCTTGTCTCCCCACAAGTACGTCTTTGGGATCCTGACATGAGGGTAGGGTTTATGCAGAAGCAAGAGATATGCATTTCTAAGCAGTCCCTAGATGTGGTCCCCTACCCACCTTTGCCTCAGATCCAATATCTTTTGCAAGGTCAGCAGGTCAGCTAAAGAGTTCTTTGGATGCCCTTAGGGTTTCATCCTTGTACCAGCAGGAGATTCCAGGGGAATTTTGGGGGGGGAGAGGTAGGTCTTAATAGTCTTGTTACAGACATTTTTGGGTGTTCTTTCATGGTTCTGTGTCATGATGAACTTGCTACGGGTGGCAGACACCCCAAAATGTGCCTTTTGCTGTCTTCATGGTCACCATGATTGCTCCCAGACAGGATCACAACCTGTTCCCCAACAAGCCAAGTTCAGTCCCCTGTCCTCCATAAGTCAAAAAAAACAAAAACAAAAACCAAATTAATAACAAAAAGCAGAAAAAGATGTATTCAGTGTGGGCACATTGGGGAAAGGGACAAATAGATCCAATGGACCCTGCCCCACAAGTTCATCTTCAGGGTCCTTCATGAGGTTTAGATTTAAGTAGAAGGCCTATCTAAACAGTCCTGGTCAAGGTGCAGTCCTGCCATCACAGACCCATCATTGTTTCAGCTCCACTCTTCTGCTAGGTGGGCTGACAAGTTGCAAATTTTCTTTCTAGGGAAGTTTCCCTTCTGACTGATCCAAATTTTAGGCTTTCTCTTCTCTTGACATGAGATTCCTAGGGGTGCTCTAATGTCTTGAGGTCCATTGTTTTATCTGATAGCCAAGGGGAGGAACACAAGTGTTGCTTTAGAATAGCTGCATCCTTGCCAGTCCAGTTACACTATGCCTGGTTTATGTGATGCTGGGGATTGAACCAGGGCCTTGTGCATACTAGGTGAATGTTCTTCCAACTGAGCTGCATCCTCAAGCCCCATGTATCTGTGTTTAATATTGGTCATACAATAGACCAGTATTCTTCAGCTTGCTGTGTTGTATTCCAACAACAGCCAGGATTGCTCCCAGAAATGCGTTTGGGTGTCTCTGTGGCCTGCTTAGGAACAGGCATCTTGAAGAGGGATATGTAGAGCCGGCCATGATCAAGCTGCATTTGCATAGCAAGGACATTGTACTGAAAGGTCACCGATGACTTAAAATACTAAAATGGCCCAATGGTGCCTTTGGTTGCCAAATTTCCAGGTCTGTTTATCAAAAATTCATTTATTCAGAAAAGAGGAGCTGGGGTGGGGACACTAAAGCCCCCTTCCCTTGGTGCCTCATTGTCCATGGCAAGACCATCCTTGGAGTCCATGTACCTGTGTAACTTAGGCATATTTTCATTTCTAGGCCCAGCTTTTCCCATAGGAGCTGGACGAGAGTGTGTCAGACTGTCTTGCTGCACCCTTTGTACTCTGAGGTGGTCCTATGTGTCCCACCTCAGTGGCAACCTGGCAACCTGAGCCTCTCTGTTTGTGTCTGCTTTAGATGTTGGTGTTTCTGTAAAGGCTGAATTTAAACCACCTGTTTCTGAAGGTAAAAATGTCTAAAAACCATAGGAAACATGGCCTCACTGTTCTCTGGGACCTGCAGAGTCTGGAAGTTTGGACATCAGTTGCCTGATAGGTTTATAGATATTACTGAAAGGCCAGAGGGTCACTGATAAATGTCTCTAGAGAGTTTTGTAAGGAACATAACCTGTGGGATAGCACTCAGAAAGAAGCCTAGGTTGTTGTCCTTCAGTTCTATTTTTTGGTACAAGTGACTAGAAGCTAAGGGCCTCATATCTGTATATGTGGTGGTGGTGGTGGGGGACCTGCAGACTTATCCCATGGGCAGTTACAAGTCTGTTTCATCTATAAGCAAAGTAGGGAACTCCATAAGTTTATTCTTAATTTACAGAAACATTAAAATTATTACAGTGAAAGTCAGAACTTGGTTGAATGGTCTCATATCTTACTTTGCCGTAGTCTTGCTTTCTATTGTGATTTAAATGTACCTGTGTAGCTTGTGGGACACCATCTCTTCAGTGCCTAGGATCCTGAAAAAATCCCCTTGCATGGGCCAGCTGATAGGTATATTATCAAAAGGACATTTTTCTTCTAACCTTTAGCATCAGCTGCATGAAGCCCTGCCTGTTCTGGCCAGATTCTTAAAATAACTGCCATCAACAGCCTCTCAAAGAGGAATGTTAAACACTACCATGATGTCAAAGGGTTCCCGGGGAGAAGGGCCTGGGACAGTGGCTGAGTGGAAGACAGGCAAGGCAGAGGGAGAAGAGAACTTGTCCTCTCAGCTCTACAAACAGCCCAGGCAGTGGGAAGGCTGGTGCTGTGGGACAAGATTCAACCACGGAGGACAATGACCTTTCAAACATTATCATCTAAGTGAGAAACAGGCCTATGGTTCTTCAGCCTGAACAGGGATGTCAGGAGTTTCGAAGGAGGGTCCTGGTTCCCTGGGTCTGCCAGTGTTGGGCAGGACCTGTTTAGCCACCATGGACAAAAAGCTTACCATGCTGAATGAGAAGGTAGACAGACTCTTGCATTTCCAAGAAGATGTCACAGAGAAGCTGCGGTGCGTGTGCCAAGGCATGGGCCACCTGGAGCAAGGTCTGAATCGGCTGGAGGCCTCCCGAGAGCCGGGTCTGGCAGGGACTGACAGCATTCCTCCAGCCACTGGGCAGGCTGGGTGGGCTGAGGTCCTGGAGCTGGTAAGGGCTGTGCAACAGGATGGTGCCCAGCATGGTGCCAGACTGGAAGCCCTCTTCAGGATGGTGGTGGCTGTGGACAGGGCCATTACTTTGGTGGGGGCCACATTCCAGAACTTGAAGGTGGTCGATTTCATCATGCAAGGGAATGCCCCCTGGAGGAAGGGCAGCCTGGCTGATGACCCTGAGAAGGTTGGTTCATGATTCCCTGCCTTGACTGGAGGTGGGGAGGGGCAGGGACCCTGGTGGGGAGCCTGTCTAAGAAAAGAGTCTCAGCAGAGCTACAGAGATGTTGTGTCCTTACTGTGCCTTCTGTGTCTTGTTGATGGGGAAAATGAAAGATGGAAGCTTAGAAATCATAGGTGAATTTCCAGACAGCCCATTGACCACTGCCATCCCAAACAAAGTATGAGGTAATACTCTAGTCAGAATATAGGACTCTGGGCAGCACTAGACAACATAGATGTGAGGGACAAACTAGGTATCAGGGAGAGGAGGCTGTTGGGCTGCTTTAACATCCCTGGGGCTTCTTTCTTCCCATGAGCCCCTTTCTTATCGCCCCTACTCATCAACCCACTTCCCTTCCTGTCCCCAACATTGTGCTTTGTTTCAAAGTGGGCAAAGTATGCAACTGTCTGTGGGGAAATAAATGTTGACAGTGACCCATGGGAGACAACAGGCAGAAGTCACAGTCCAAGGAGGAAAGGCATTTCTGGGCATCACCATTCCCAAGGATTGTATAATCGTACCTGCTGGCTAATGGAAGCTTTTCTACTAGGGCTTGGGGGTGGTGGTGGTGGTGAAGTGTGTAGAGGGAACACCGTGTTTGGGAACAAATGAGAGCCACTTGGCAACAGCAGATGGCCTTGGAACTACCATTTGAGATCCCTTTGATTAACATCTGCCCTGGCAGGGAATGAATTGGGGTCTAATTGTGGAGGATGCTTTCCTATCCAACCCAGCTAGACTGCAGGTAACCCAGCTCAGTGCTTCCTATCCCTGTCTGCAGCTCCTCCGAGTGCACACCTCTCCCTAGGCAACCTGCCATGCACTCTGTAGCCCTGGAGACCTGGCCTACAAGGGGAGATGGGACCTTTGCAGTGGCTCTGGCCACAGATAATCAACCTGGGCTTTTCAAAAGAAAAATAATCTAATTAAACCTGTTAAAATAAATCTAAGTAATAACTTTTAAAAGAAAATTTAATACTCTCATAGTGAAAAAAATTCATGTTTTTTAAACCCTGGGTTTAATCCCTAATACCAAAAATGAGAAACAGAACCAAATGAAAAATTTTAAAAACTCCAAAAACCTAGTATAAAAGGGAGGGAAAGCAGCCCAACAGGGTCTGCCTAAAGATAGTCTATACAAGTCCCTTTCTAGTGGTGAGGGGACGAGGAGGAGATCTGTGGGAATGCCACTAGTTTCTCAAACAGGTGTGGCAGGATCAGATCCTGCAGAGGAAAGAGAAAGAAGCACTATCAGCTGCACAGAAGGGCTGGGCCACAGTGATGATAATCATCATAGCAGCTAGCATATTTTCAAAGTGCTTGCCATGTGCCAAGTGCTAATCTATGTGCTCTCCATGTGTTATACCTTTAGCATTAAGAAAGTAAAATTGGGATGGCAAGATGGCTCAGTGTCATAAAGGTTCTTGCTGCCAAGTCTGATAACCTGAGTTTGATCCCTGGGACCTATGTGGTAGAAGGAGAGAACCAAGTCCTACAAGGTTGTCATGTGACCTCCAAGGGCATATGCTCCTAAGTACACACACACACACACACACACCACACACACACACACACACACACACACACACACACACAAATAAATATAAATAATAAAATAATAATTATAAAGCCTGGTGCCCTGGAATCCCAAAGGTATGAGAAAATAACAGGAATGCAAGTGTAGAATTCAGTGTAGAAAAAACAGGCAAGGAACAATTGGGAGAGGGGAGGACTTTGGGTCTCCGTTAGGGGGAACTGCCCTCAGCTGAGCTTTATCATTTGTGCTTAGAGTTGCCAGATTGTCCATTTTTCAAGAGAAAAAAAATTGTTTTACTCAGACTTATTATTAAGGCCTAACAATTGACAATTAATTTATTAAGGCATTACTTAAATGCACTAAATTTTACACACCCATACAAACTATGATTTTTTTTTTTTTTGAGAGAGAGTAGCCCCTGTGTAGTCCTGGGTGGCCTGGAACTCACAGAGATACGTCCGCCTCTGCCTCTGGAGTGCTGGGATTAAAGGCTTATGACACCATACCTGGCTTAAACATTTTAAGTATACAGTTCAACAAATGTACAAAATATTGCCTCATCCTAGAATTTTAATCTGAAGGTTTAGATTTTCAATGTTGGTAACAAATGAAAATCTTTAAAATGCTGCAGAAATAAAATGTGTCCCTGGTTTTGTTGTTGTTGTTGTTGTGGTTGTTGTGTTTGTTTCGAGACAGAGTCTCATTTTGTAGACCATACTGGTCTACAACTCACAGGGATCCCACCTGCCTCTGCCTCCTAAGTGCTGGGAACTCCTCAGCTGTTTAGGCCTTTGGGCTTCCCAGTAAGGATCTCTTTGGCCAAGGCAGGAGTGGCCCATTACTGGCGGGTCATATGTTGGGGTCCCAGACTCTGGCCTGTGGAACAGAACTGCTGCTATGACTTGTATCAGGAGTCGTATTTGGGAACTTCACTAGTCAAAAGCTCAAAACCCAGTGGGTCCTAGCAAGTGGTAGAAATGTTTTCTGCAGAGCTCACTATTGGGCTGTGCCAATCATCCAGAATGACTAGCACCATTTCAGGACTCTGAGCATGTGCACACTAGACTCTGGTCTCTGGCAGACATTTCAGGTTTAAAGAAAAGATACTGAGTGTTCCTCTGGGCCAGCACTCAGCATCCTTACACAGTGGGCTCATTGACACTGATAACTTTTTGTTTCAAAGTAACTACAGCTGTTGAGCACCTTCTATGTGTTGGGCACACTTCTCAATACATGTAAAAAATTAGTTTTCTCAGCCTCCTGTTGACTCTTTGAGGCAGATAATATTTCCTAATGGGATAATTCCTGGTTTTACAGGTGAGAAAGTGAGATGCTGAGGAGGCTGACCAAGCATAGCTCCTGGCTATGCTGCTGCACTGGAAAGGAGTGGTGTGGCATCTGCCCATCCAGCTCTTAAGCAGATGCTAGCCATTGACTGTGGTGCCCCACCCCAGAAGCATGGGTTTGACTCCAGAATCTAGTCTCAACCAGAACCTTAGTAGCCATGAATAAATTATTTGAGGTGACGATTTAGGATAACATTTATTTTTCCATCCCCGGTCTAAATCTTTTGTAATCTTGTCTATTTAGAACCCTGTATCAGGGGACTCCAACCTCCCAGCAATTTAGTGATGCACTAGAAAGGATTGGGTCCTGGGTTTGAAACTGTGATGCTTTTTCCTTCTTTCTTTCTTTTGATGTTGGGAAAGCATCAGAGTATTTATTTCTAAAGTGATACTAATATGTACTCTTTAGACTATATGAAATAAATTAACTGCTTTTATCTGTAAACATGTGTCAGGTGGTCAACACATTTGTAATCTGAATAATGGTGTGTTTACGGTGGTTATTTTAGAACAAAGAGCAAGTAGAAGAGAAGGGAGCAAAACCAAAGCATGCACTGAGTACTCCAGGAGTGCAAGCTGACGGCGGGAGGCTGTGGGAAGGTGAGTGCATCTGCTTATTCCCATTGCACACACAATGACTCTGAATAAAATTATCAACAGTACCACTCATGTTGTGTTTGTTTGTTTATTTTTTCTTGCCTTTTGAGACTGGGTTTCATATAGCCCAGACTGGCCTTAAACTCACGATGTAGATGAGGATGACTGCACTTCTGATCCACTGGATTCCACCTCCTGAGCACTAAAATTATGAGTGTGCGCTATCACACATGGCTGGGTTACTTTTACAAAAGTTGATTTTCTTGTCCTTTTGGTTGTGAACCTGAGTCTTTAATGGCATCCCTCCAGCCCTATGAAAGTTAATTTTCTTTTAAAAGATTACATAATATTTTTAGGGTTTAGTAAATTAACAAAACAAGGCATGCCGAGAGGAGTCCAGCTTCTGCTCTTCCCCCTTGTGCCCTGCTTTCTCCGTTCATATGGAATCACTTACAAAGCCTCTGTCTTATCTTTCCCTTGAGGTTCAGTAGATGAAGACCACATTATAAGCAGTTGTGTGTTTATACACACTTGTACATTAGAAAACACAGCCTCCCTTCTTAGAGAAATAGGCTTTCATACATACTGTTGTCCGCCTTGCCTTTTACCTCACGGTGTATTCTGAGATCACTCCATAGTGGCGCATAGTGATATTAACCTTTCATTTTTTAAATGGCTGTAGAACACTCCATGGTGTGGATGTTCCATGGTGCAGACACCTTCTTGATGGCAATTTGGGTCATGTCCAGTTTGGGGCTATTATAAAAGTGGTTCACAGCCTTATGTATATGTTCTTCTTTTCTTTGTGATCGGTGTCTTCTAATGGAAGTGCATTTTCACCCTGTTATCACTGCAGAGAGCCAGAAGGAGGACATATCAGTGGGGACAGTGGAGAGGCTGCCTTTCATCAGCACTTCAGGGAAGGGAGCTGACCTCACCCAGGCAGGAGCCTCACTGGGTCAGGGAGTTGGAGATCTTGGTCATTGGCTATTACCCATAGAAGCAGAAGCCAGAACTGCTGAAACATCCAGTGAGAACCCTGGGACTACTTTGGAATTGTCTACAGCACGCAACAGAATCAGTGAAAACTTCACCAGCCTTGAGATGGCACAAAGTGCAGGACAAGGAACAGCATCCAGCAAACCTGAGTGTTGGCTCTCAGAAGAGAGCACAATGCTGAATTCAGGGCCTATCCTTCAATCCCTAGGGCCATTAGCTCTAGCCAGGGAAGTTCACAGTGGCGAAGAAGAACTTCCAAGGTAAGGGACATTCTTTTATGTTGGGCAAGGGGACCTTAGAGCAGTTCACTTGCTGGCCACAGAATTACCTAGGAGGATAAGAATGAAAAGAAATGCCAGTGCCCAGAGACTCTGATTACTTTAGTCAGGAGTGATTCTCAGGTTCTGGTTTTGCTTATTTGTTTTTGTAACGCTAATGGAGGGGGGTATGGGTAAGAATTAACTTTTAGATAACTAAACAAGCACTTTAACCATATTCCAGCATGGGTATAGCCTTTTGCATGAATTATCTTCATTTTATTCTCCTAGTATTCCCAGTAAATGAAGGTGGTTGTCTTCTTATATTACTGATGATGAAACAGGCTCCAAGTACCACCATCATGTGAAATTGGGGTATGAGACCAGCTTCCTGAATCTATGTGCCTAATTGCATCTGTTTCCTTGGGTCAGCATTTAAGGCCTAAACAATATGGTGAAGAGAGAAAGATGGGGCAGATGGAGTCAATCTAGGGTTTCAGGAGGTTTAAGTCAGAGGTTCTGGAGATGGAGTTATGGCAGCTGTTCTGGTGCTTAGGGCATAGCTTCAGGCCCTGTGCTCAACAGACAATGTGGGAGAATGAGGACTCTGCTGCGTATCAGCCCTGGCTCTATTCACTGGTCCTGTGGTGCAGCACAAGCCGTGCCCAGAGCAGCCTTCCAGGTCCTGTGGTGCAGCATATGCTGGTGCCCAGAATACCTTGTGAGGACACTAGGCTTTCTATACTTCTCACAGAGAGACTTGGTGCCCCTGAACCTGCCCTGACCCCAAGGCCTGGAACTGGGAGATGATATAGCATCTTTTTCTGTTGTAATAGGCAGAGAAGAGATGATTGTCTGTCTTTGTTCTAGAGGAAATGGGAGCCTTAACAGGCCTTCAGGAGGAATTCCTGGTTGATATCCCTGGATTCAGGCCAGAGCTCTGAATGTGAAATCTGTGGCCAGGTGTGAACTTTCCATGAACTTGATAGAGGCCCAAAAAGAGTCTGCGTGAGAAGTACTGTCCATCTCTGTCTTAGCCCTGATTGAATTTTAGACATACCAAATCTAAAGCAGGTCTCAAGAAATGGGGAGGTTACCACCTGCTTTTCCTCCCTAGCACCTGAGTGTTTTTTGAGGAAAATAGATTGAAAATTAGCAGTTTTGACTAGAAGGGACTGCTTATATAGACCTCCTATGATCATATACGAACTTGGCAGCACAAAGTTTTGTTATTGATTGGCAATGTCTGTGGTGGGTGCTGTCAGTAGGTAAGAAAGATTTGGACACTAAACATGACTCAGAGCTGCATGACTTTGGGGTTCATTCCTACCTCCTCTGGAAGGGAAGACCAAAGAGGGCTTCAGTGGCTACTGGCTACCGGCTACCTGGATACTCCACTGGCTACCTGGATACTCCTCCAGCAATTGGTTTGTCATAGTTTTCTGGATCCCTTGGTCTGAGATGAGGACTTGGGGTAACTTAACTTGAATACCTAACATCATCACTGACCAATATCTAGTCCCAAGTGTTCAAAATCAAAGGACTTTGCCTCTTGTCCAGTCCTTAACTGTAAACAGTCTGCCTGCCAGTCTCCCAAGTGCACCACTCAGGGTCAACTGCCATTCTCAGAGGCCCGGCATCTCAGAAGTGGGGGGCTCAGCTTTCAGCTGCCAGAGAAAGGCTTTGCATGTTTATCTTTTTCTTTTTTCTTGTGATTTAAAAACAAAAAACAAAACCCCAAAACACATAACATAGAATTTACCCTCTTAGCAAAGCTTGTGTGGTGCTAGGGATGGCATCCAGGGCTTTGTGCATGCTAGGCAAAGACTTTATCACTAAACTCCACCCCTGGCACATCTTAAACATTTTTTTCTTTTTAAAAGTCTGAAAAGTGGATCTGGAAAGATGGCTCAGCAGTTAAGAGCACTTGCTACTCTTGCAAAGGACCCAAGAACCAGCTCTAACTCTAGTCCTAAGGGATCCAATCCCCTTTTCTGGCCTCTGTGGGCATTGCATGCATGTGATGTATTTACATACATTCAGGCAAGACACTCATAAAGTAAAATTAAACCTTTAAAAAAATCTAAAAAGTCATGTTGTGCTTCTTTTTGTAAACAAGTTTCTTTGTAAAAATATTTTTTCACTATTTGTTTATTTATTTATTTATTTATTTTCTGTCTGTCTGTCTGTGAGTATATGTGCACTTCTGCATGCAGGTGTACTGGTGTGTCTGGATGGAGGCCAGAAGAAGGCATCGGGTGTCCTCGCTCACTCCTGCCTGTTCTTTTGACACAGAGTCCCTGAATCTGGGTTCACGTTTTCTCAGCTAGACTGGAAGCCAGCAAGCCCCAGTGATTGTCTTGTCTCTGCTCTGCTCCGAGCTAGGGTTTCTTCAGTCCCTGCTTTTTCAGTGACGTTTGAGCTTCAAACTTGGAGGCAAATTTTCCTTCAAAGAATAAGTGCAGACTAATAAAAATCTGCTAATCTTTGCTTAACTCCCAATGTACAATTTTATATCACATATACTACATACTCAAACATTTTTTGTTGGTTTTTTGAGAGAGGATTTCTCTGTGACCCCTGCTGGCCTGGAACTTCTTATGTAGACCAGGCTGGCTTTGATCTCACAGAGCCCTGCTTCTGCCTCCCGAGTACTGGGACTAATAGTCCATGTTCAATTTTTTGATCTTTTATATAGCATATTAAAAAAAACTATTAGGAAAATTGAGCTACCAAGATCAGAGATGTTATGGCAGTGCACAGTTCTGACAAGGCATGGACTGGACCCAGGGAAGGCCTTGCACATACCACCAGGGGCTCTACCACTGAACTTCAGCCTCGGCACTTCATTGTTTTTAACCTCTAGGCTATATCTCTCTCTACCAAGGATCTCCACCCATAAGCATGAGATGGGCACTCCCAGGAAGCTGCTTGTGTTACAGAGGAGCAGCCTGAGACCCACTGCCCCTGCAGAAGCTCCAGCGGCCACCCAGCCCGATGAGCAGGACCTACATAAAGTACCTGGAACTGAGTTGGAAGACCAGATCCCTAAAGAGGTCAGACCATTTCCACCCCTGCCAAAGAGGAGCAGCAACTGGGGAGTGTGTTTAGAGGAGGCGCCAGGGCCTGGGGCCGAGCCTATCACAGAACCAAGCTTGGCCACAAGGGACAGGGGAGATGAAGATGTTGGGTCCCCAGGCCTGCAGCAAAACACAGTCCCAGGAGCAGGGCACCCTGAGCCTGGAAAGGACCATGCAGCCAAGTGCTCTGGGAGAGCTGAAGCTGGAGGGAGGATGCCCCCTGGTGCCGAGGCTGCCAGTGTAGTTCTGGGTAAGTGAGTCTGTGGCCTGTTTGACAGGTCCTGAAGTCAGTGAATGGAGGCTTCTTACAGCTTTCGTAGATGATGTGGTTCTGGGCATGTCCAGGACTCTGGAATAGTAAGTCCTGGTACTGGAGTCTAAGATGTAGAAATTTGATTGGGTTTGGTGGTAGGGAAGATGGGAACTATGTGGCTCAACTACGTGAGTAGACTTCTCAAAGTTACTTGCTACCTGAGGGTTCCACCACTGGTATCACTTTTGCATGGAGCTGGGGAAGGCTCTTGTTAAAAAGTAAAAATAAGGGGGGCTAGGGATGTAGCTCGGTAGAATGACGCTGAAGCCCTGTGTTTGCAACATTGCGTAAAACTGTGTGGTGCATTCCTGTAGTCCCAGCACTTTTGAGGTGGAGGCAGGAGGATAAGCTCAAGGTCATCCTTAACTATATAATGAGTTTGAGACCACCTTGTACTATGAGATGCTTCCCCAACTAGGAAAAAAAAAAAGAGGAAAAGTAAAGACATTGGCTGATATGTGTAAACCATTGTCAGCAATTCCCACTGTCACTTGAAACAGGGTGGAGAGCTTTTGAGCTACTTGCTGTCCCAGTGGGGAGGGAGATATCCTCATGTTCTTTGCCACAAAAGTCTTCAATCCCTCCAGTCCTAGAATCTCCCTCCTTGGTGACAGAATTGTCTGTGGAGTACTCCTGGCAGGGGGGAGAGACCCCCCCCAGACAAGTCTTGAACAATTGTCAACCTTCCAGCTATTGGGACATAAACTATTTTATAATATTGTGATTGGTGTGTACTGTGGATTATATTTCCTTCCTTATAATTTTATGTAACATCTTTAGGCTTTCATATTACCTGATTAAGCAGAAAACTCAACCCTAAATATCTTTATTTTTTGTCTTTCCAAGTACCAGCAACCCTGTTTCTCCTCTAGATCTACTGTCCGTTTTTGCCACCCTGTGCCCCAGAAGCTGCTCACTTTGTGCTCAACCACAAGTTATTTTGCCCTCCAGGTTCTAGTTGAGATCCTCTATCTGGAGGTCAAGGGCGAGAGAAGCGAGGTGGTGTGTTTCTTTCACTAGCTGCACATCTCTCATACCCTTCTGGCTGTTTTCCCATAGCCCTTTTTTATCTTTAAATGCAACCTCCTCATGAAATTCTGTGAAAGCTTTGTGAATTATTGAAGGCTGCATTGATCCATCTGGAATTCCCTTCCAGATTTTGCGAACAGGCTGAGTATAATTTCTTAACTACTGGTCTAGTGGCCAATGAAGCTGAATTTGAATCCCACCTGTCATTGGCATGCTAAGTAACTTTGAACCTGACCTCTTTGAGACTCAGTTTCCTTTTCTGCCAAATGGGTGGCTCCAATGAGTTGATTCTGGAGGCAGGGCTCTGAAGTACTAGGGCTGTAAGAAAGGCAGAGGGCTTGCCACCTGGTAACCCAAGTGAAGTTTAGTGCTTTTAGGATGGGGTACTGCATGTAGGAGAGTCACAGGTCCCTTCTTATCTTCCTACAGATGACAGCATAGCCCCTCCAGCCCCATTTGAACACCGGGTGGTGAGTGTCAAGGATACCTTGATCTCAGCAAGCTATACAGTGTCTCAACATGAAGTGTTGGGAGGGTAGGTATACAGTCTATCCTGATGAAGGGCAGGGATTGGGGTGGTGAGACAGACCTGCTTGGAGAATGAATAGAGGTATCCCTAGGGTGAAGATGGCTCCATGTGTGAGTGGGGAGAGGTCCAGGAGACCCTCAAAGTAGGGACATGGGAAACCCATCCCTGAGGCTGGCATGATGCAGAGTGGGTGAGGGGGATATTCCCTAGGGTCCAGGATAGCCTACAGTAGAGAGAGGAGGTTTCCCTTAGGCTGTAGGGTAGACCACATGTGTGGATGGTAAAGAAATTATTTTCTAGATTTCAGGTTAGCTTGCCTTGGTGATTGATGACTAGGCAATATCTTGAGGTGAAAGATAGTCTACGTGGTGTGTGTGTGGAGGAGAGGAGAAGTGGCTACTCATGAGTTCAGTGAGATTTTCCTACTCTCAGCCTACTGCATCCCTGTCTCTCTGTAGGGGCCGGTTTGGCCAGGTATACAGGTGTACAGAGAGGTCTACGGGTCTCACTCTGGCAGCTAAGATCATCAAAGTGAAGAGCGTCAAGGACCGGGTGAGGCATCTGCTCCTGGCTGGCCAGATCCTTCTAACCAGAATCCAGACTCATTCATTTCCAATACAGTCCCCTACTCCAGCTGCTCTTACCCAGGTCCAGCAGGGAACTTAATGCTTTCCCTGCCTCTGCCTTGACTCCCACACTCCATTCTGTACATAACCTGCATTCCTCAGGCCAGACCACGTTTGTGTATGTGGGCAGCCTGCATGGCTCTGCCAACATGCTTGCAGGACCTTGGGCAGCAAAGCCCTTTCCTTCTTGGGCCTCTGATTTCCTATCAATGAGATAGGTAAGTAGCTTGAACCAAGGTTTTTTCTGTTACAAGAACATGAACATGGTTGGACAGTGAATCAAGGAAATTGAAGAAGAATATAGGACAGTGTGTGTGTGTGTGTGCGGGTGTGTGCTGGTGCTCTAGTGTGGTGTGGTGTGTGTGTATGTGTGTCTTGGGAGATGCAAATGGCTCCTCTTCCTGACCTATTTTCTTGGAAAACCCCCTTTCCTTTTGGTTCCATAAGGAGGATGTAAAAAATGAAATCAACATCATGAACCAGCTCAGTCATGTAAACCTGATCCAACTTTATGATGCCTTTGAGAACAAGAACAACTTCACCCTTGTCATGGAATAGTGAGTATCTCAGAGGTGTTGAAGGTGGCTTCTCTTCAGGCTGGGCGCAAGGCTGGGACTGAGAGCCTTCAGTCTAAGCAATGCTCTCATTCCTCTCCCCATGGGAATGCCCAGGGCCAGGCCAGTTCCTCTTCTCTGGTTTTACTGTTTGAACTCCATTATGGAACTTGGAGGACAAAGCCATTTTGTCACAAATCAGTGGCCAGCATGTCTAATTTTCCTGTAGATATGTCAGTTAGACCTAAACAATTTGTAGTGATTTTGTATGAGTTATTAACAGTTGGAAATTGGAAAATGTGGATAGAAATGGGAAAATCTTTAAATCTGGATTTTCTTGAAAATATAAAGAATTCAGTTATGTTGAACTCACACTTATGTCTGTAAGAGGTATGCTGGACTCACAGTGGCTTCTGTCTTCTGTCTTCTGTTTACCATTGTGCCTCTCACTCCCAATGATTTATTTGATTATTTTAAACTGACTTATTTTATTATTTGCTTATGTGTGTGTGTGTGTGTCTGTTTGTCTATCTGTCTGTACAGGTACATGCAAGTGCCCATGAAGAGGGAATAGGGCACTGGCTTCCCTAGAGGTGGAGTTACAGGCAGTTAGCTGTTTAATGTGGGTGCTGGGAACTGAACTCTGGTCCTCTGTAAGAGCAGCAAGCGCACGTAGCCACTGAACCATCTTTCTTGCCTCACAACTGACTCTTGACACTGAAGCTGTGGACTCAGGGCCATTTATCATTTGCTTTTGTTGCTGTTTACCTTCTGCAGGGCTAAGGAGAGAAAGACATCTGTCAAACAGATATCTTTCAAAAATGGAAAAACGGTGAGTTCAGTGGTAGAGTGCTTGCCTAGCACGTGTGAGGCCCAGGGTTCAATCCATAGTGCTGTCTCCACCAAAATTGGGGAAACAAAAAATCCTTTTGTCTCATATGTGGTTTTATTTGCCTAATTTAGGCTTCTTTTTATTTTTCAACCAATTAATTAGTTTATTAATTGGTCTTTTTTTTTTTGGAGGCAGGATTTCATGAGCCCAAGTTGCCCTTGAACTTACTATGAATGGTCTTGAACTGATTCTCCTTTCTCCACTTCCCAAATGCTGGGATTTTAGGTATGGGCCACCATGCCCAGCTTCATTTGGGCTTCTTGCCATATTGATACTAGTTGATACACCCAACCAGCTAAGTTTGAAACCCACACTTAGATTATCCAGAGTCTAAATTATCAACATGGAAAACCTTCTGCTGGGAATAGACCAGAGCAAAGGACCAACAAAATCCCAGATGGCAGGGTCAGGAGCCCTGTGTGACCAGCCTTGGGTTTCCCATGTGGTATAACCAACCTTAGGCTTACCTGGCCTGGCTGCTTTTGGCCCCCTGGTGAGAACAGTGGATAGGTCCTCTGGGAGCTTTGCTCAGTTTGGTGCCCATATCTTGCTTTTCTCTGACAGTGTGGATGGAGGTGAACTCTTTGAGCGGATCACAGACGAGAAGTACCACTTGACTGAACTGGAAGTGGTCTTATTTACCAAGCAGATCTGTGAGGGTGTGCATTACCTCCACCAGCACTATATCCTGCATCTGGACCTCAAGGTCAGCTCTGTCCTGGGGCTGGGGAAAGTGCCTTCTGAGCTTCTAATTCACTAATCATTGAGAGCTCTGTAAGAAGACAGGTCTTGGTTTCCTTCCTGACTATGTAATTTCCTAGTTCTAGAGTCTTGAACAGGCCTGTTAAGTTAGCTCTATTCTTGTTTGTGACTTATGGATGACTATGCCTCAAACTTTAAGTATTATTTCAATATTAAATGATACAATTACTTTTTTTTCTTTTACAAATGTCTTTAAAATTAGTTTAGGTCAACTGGAGAGATGACTCAGTGGTTAAGAGTGCTTGAAGCTCTTCCAGAGGATCTGAGTTCAGTTCCCAGCACTCACGTTGGTTGACTTACAACTCTATATAACTCCAGTAACACTATCTCCAGGAGATTTAATGTTCTCTTTTGACCTCCATGGATACCCACACATGTGTGTCATATACTTACACAGACATTCGTACATATAAATAAAATAATATATATTTTGAGACAGGGTCTCACTGTGTATCCCTGGATGACCTGGAACTCACTATGTAGACCACATTGGTCTCAATTTATAGAGAGGCCTCCGCCTCCTGAGTGCTGGGATTAAAGTCATGCATCACCATGATCTGCAAAATAAAGTTATTTTTATTTATTTATGTGTGTGTGTGAAAATCTTTAAAATCAGTTTTAAAAAAGTTTAAGGGGTGTGTGTGTGAGGTGGTTCTTTGGATAAATGTTATTGCTACCAAGACTGATGACCTAAATTAGATCCCCGGTACCCACATTGTAGACGAGAACAAACTCCAGCAAGTTGTCCTCTGACTTTCATACATATGTTGTGGCACATGAGTATGTGTATACATGTACACACACAAACAACACACACATCAAATAAATAAATGCAGTTTTTTCAAGTTCAAGTGGCAGGCTCCAGAGGGAGTGGTAGGGGAATAGGAAGTGAATATGATCAAAATATATTATACACATGTATAAAATTGTGAAAGAGATAAAAAATTATGCAAGGCACTGGGGATATGTCTTAGTGATTAAGAACACTTATTGCACAATCCTGAGACTGAGAGTTCAGATCCCAGAATCCACATAACAAACTGGGCATGCTTGTAACCCTAGCACTGAAGAAGGATTACTGGGGGTTACTTGTTTCCAGCATAGTTGAGGAAACATGAGCTGCGCTTTCAGGGAGTGTCTCTGCCTCAAAGGAATAGGCAGAGGTGTTGGAGGAAGACTCCAATGTCATCTTCTGGCTCCATGCATGTGCATAGGAGCACATATCTACACACAAGTTCATATACTCTCTCTCTCTCTCTCTCTCTCTCTCTCTCTGCATAGGAGCACATATCTACACACAAGTTCATATACTCTCTCTCTCTCTCTCTCTCTCTCTCTCTCTCTCTCTCTCTCACACACACACACACACACACACACACAAATAAAATTATTTTCTGAAAAGGTCAAGGGACTGGGGAGATGACTCAGTAGATAAAGTGCTTGCTGTACAAGCATGAGGACCTGAGCTCAGATCTCCAGCACCCATTTAAAACTGTGGTCACATGCACCTGTAATCCCAACACTGGGAGTGGAAATGGGAACTCTGAGGACTCCCTGGCCAGCAAGTCTATCTAATTGATGAGCTTTAGATTCAGTGAGACACCCTATCTCAAAAGTAAGGTGGAGAGGGCACAATGGTTAAAAGCACTTGCTGTTCACCAGAGGACCCAAGTTCAGTTCTCTGTATTCTTGTTGGGTGGCTCACAACAACCTGTAGCTCCATCTCTTGGGGTTTTTGCTCCCTCTTCTGGCCTCTGAGAGTATTGCATGAATCAATATTTCTCTCTCTCTCTCTCTCTCTCTCTCTCTCTCTCTCTCTCTCTCTCTCTCTCTCTCTCCTCTCACCACATACATAAAATATAATGAAAAAGCAATGTGGAGAGTGATTGAGGAAGACACCCTCTGGCCTCTCCCTCTCCACACATCCATATATGGGCACACACACCTGCACAGAGATGTGCACATATAGGGGTACACACACACACACACACACACACACACACACACACACACACAGTTTAAAAGGGAACATAATGCAAGTGGCAATAAATATGGGTAATATAAGTAAAATGCATAGTAGTTTTCCTCACCCAGTCTTCATGAATGGAGTCCTTTTGTATGAATGACTTGGCATTATGCAGGAATACCCACAAAGGGGTCACACAATGCATCTTGATTTTGAAAAATATTATTGGGTGCTGAAGAGATGGATTAGTGGTTAAGAGCATTGGCTACTCTTCCTGCAGAGGAACTGGATTCAGTTCCCAGCACCCACATGGTAGCTCACAACCATCTGTAACTCCAGTTGTAGGGGATCTGATGTCATTTTATGGTTCCATGGGCACCAGCATGTATGTGTTACACATGAAAACATGCAGGCAAACACTCATACAAATAAATCTTTTTTTAAAGACAGGGCCTTCTGTAGCCCCAGCTGACCTGGATCTCGCTATGTAGAGCAGGCTGACCTTAATCTTAGATCTACCTACCTCTGCCTCCTGAGTGTTTGGATTAAAGGTGTGTGCCTCCAGTTCTGGCACATAAAAATTTTAAAAATCTTAAAACTTGATTGTTGAATTGATTAATTGTGCATGTGTGTGCATACAAGCATGTACTCATTATAGCACAGGCATGCATATTTCATGATGTAGGTATGCCACAATGCATGTGTTCAGGTCAGAAGACAACTCTCAGGAGTTGGTTCTCCCACCATGTGGGTTTTGAGGATCAAGGTCAGGTGTCAGGCATGCACCTTTACCTGCCATTTTACAGAGCTTGCATCTTATTTCCAAAGCTTGCTTCTTTCAGTTAACAATGCATTACAGACATCTTTTCTTATTATTTTAAAGGTCTATCTGATATTCCACTGAGCAAGTATATTATACTTTCTTTTGTCTCCCAGGAGTGTCCCAGGGCTGTCATATATATAAAATCCCAGGTATGGTTCCTGGCTGGTGGTAAGCACATGGAGGTCCTTTCTGAGATTTCCCACTCCATTTCCACAACAAGAGGGTGTTTCTGTACAACCCATTTCAGGAAGGGGGTGTATTTCAGTGACCTCCTTTCAGAAGATGGGCAGTGGGAAGCTTTACCTGTAGGGCTGCACATTGCTCCTTCTGACCATCTTTCATGGTTGGCATCAGACTGTAAAGTTAAGATATTCAGAAAGATGGTGGACAGGGAGAGGGATTGGACTCATTTGTCACTAGAGATAATTTCAAAGCTTTGGATCAGCTTTTCTATAGGATGAACATTTACAGACAGCTTGGGAATCTTCTTTGTGGTTCTGGGTCAAGGAACAGCCTTTGGAGCTGGGGATCCCTGTAGCCCTGCAGAAAAGAAGCAGTGTTTACTGAGGCCGTTTCTCAGGCAAGAGTAGGGCTTGCTTGCTTGTGAGGCCTTGGAAAGCTCCTAGAGTCTGTCAGTTACAAGGTGGGACACTCCTATTTCCTGGGAGTGTGGTACCAGTACTGGATTCCAGATTCACTATGCAAAAAAGGAAAATATTGTTTTAAAAATGTGTATGAATATTTTGCTTACATGTATGTAAGTGCACCACGTGGATGTTTGGTGCTTGAATAGGTCAGAAGAGGGCATCAGATCCCCTGGAAGTGGACCTACAGACAGTTGTGGGCCACCATGTTGGTGCTCCACTCAGTACTCAGTAATCAGTACTGCCTTCCCCACAAGTTGTCAACTCAAAGCTGCAAACATTGTTTTAGGCCCTGAACATTGTTTTGGGCTCCTTCAGGGCCTCAGAGCTGATCTGAAAGACCTAAAAGGAAAAGTATGTTATGGCCAACATTCCTAACCCATGGACCATGGTCATCTCTACAAAACTGTAGATACACTGTCTCCCCAGCTGGGAATGGTACCATTGCATGCTAGGCAAGTGCTTGACCACTGATCAATATCTCTAGCATCCTCTCTCTTTTTCCAAGTCTGGGTCTCACTATGGAACTTATGCAGGCCTCAAACTTGCAATGCTCTTCTTTTAGCCTTCTGAATGCTAGGACTGAGGCTTGTGGCACCACATCTGGCTAGCTCTATTCTCCTTGATCAAACTTATGTTGCTTTGGTCTCATTACTTGGGTATTGGGACTTTTAAAATTTCCCTGATGAGGGGCTAGGATATAACTCAGTTGGTACAGTACTCATCTAGCATGCCCAAAGCCCTGAGTTTGATTTGATCCCCAGCACTATATAAAGCTGGGTGTAATGACACACTTTTGTAACCTCAGAATTTGGAGAAAGGCACAGAAAGATCAGAAATTAAAGATTGTTCTCAGCTATGTAGTAAGTTTGAGGCCACTCTGGGATACATGAGACCCTGTCTCAGAAAAATAAAAATACATAAAACTCTGCTGGTGATCCTAATGCTCAGCCAATGCTCACAACCATTGCCATAAGGCAGTCATCTCACATGAGTGATGCCTGGCCAAATCACCATCACAGAAGTGTTCTCTTTGGTTCTCACACATGATGTGTGTTTATTTACATTTAATTTCATTGTCAGCACTTAAAAACGTGGAGTTTTCACACAAAACCTGCATTTCTGACTTAAGGACTGAGAAACTGACAGCTGTGCAGCTTCCTTCTCGGTGAACAGTAACTGGCACTGAGCAGTGGTTGCCCTTTTACATAGAACAGAAGTTTCACTTCCCCACAGTCTACACCAACTCCTTTTTGTTTTTTCAATTATTTATTTTTAATTATGTGTGTGGATGTGGATGAGTGCAGGTGCCCTTGGAGGCCAGGAGAGGGTGCCAGATCCTCTGGAACTGGAGCCACAGGTGAGCCACCTGATACAGGTGCTGGAAACCAATCTCAGGTCCTTTGTAAGAGTAGTACAGCTTCTTAACTGCTGAGCCATCTCTCCAGCCCCCTATACCAACTCGTACTGTTTCATTAATGCACTCCATTTATTTTCATTATCTTTCTAGCCCTATGCTGCTACCCTAAGCCATTCACTTCCCAAGAGGAAACCGAGGCTTATGTGGGAGCTGTAGGCTTCCTTAGCTGGGATAGTAGGGAT
>NW_008350130.1:254036-264422 GCF_000622305.1 Nannospalax galili | reverse complement strand
TCTCTCTCTCTCTCTCTCTCTCTCTCTCTCTCTCTCTCTCTCCTCTTCCAGCCAGAGAATATACTGTGTGTAAGCCAGACAGGACACCAAATTAAGATCATTGACTTTGGACTGGCTAGAAGGTAAGGGAATTTATCCTGATACTCTGACAAAGCTCCTTTAGTGGCATCTGTAGCTCTCTTGAATATAGTTGCCTGTCTGAGAGTGAAAAAATTCTTGAGTTTAGGAATGGATGCAAGAAAATTCTCACATTTAGAGGCTGGTGGCCTTTGGTTTGCTATCACTGCAGCAGTGACTTTTGTAGTACAGACTGGCTCCATGTTTTTGAAAGATTGTGAGATTAACTGTACTTCCAACCACCTGTCTGAGGAGAGGAAATTGGCTATAGGGGATTGCTGAACAGGGTGCTCGGTAGACTAAATTCTATCAGTTCTCCATTCCTCCAGGGATCAGGCTGTGTATTGTGCAATACATCCATCACCATCCTTGCATTTCAAGAAGTCACTAAATTACATATGAAAATGCATATGGTAGGTAGGGTGGTGCCATGGTTAAGAGTATCTGGAATCATTCAGGGCTAGTTAGATCTTGGTACGTGGTGACACATGAGATTCTTGTTGACATGGAGATAGGAATGAGTGTTGAATGGCATCCTAAATGGATAGTGCAAAATCATTCTGTGAGAGTGGTTAAGTCCTCAGGTTTCAGTGAATTGAAGTGAATATTGTATATAATTCAAAATTTTTATTACATTTATTTATTTATTTATTTATTTATTTATTTATTTATTTATGTGTGTGCGTGCATGCATGCGTGTGTGGTATAGCCTTTGCCAAAGAGCATGTGTGGACAGACAAAAATCCCCAGAGGACAACCTGTGAGGGTTGTTTCTCTCTTTCCACCATGTAGGTCCTGGAGATCGAACTCAGATCATCAGCCTTTGTAGCAAGTATCTTTATTCACTGAGCTATCTCACTGGCCCTTGCATATAATTAAAAATATATCTTAAAGACGCTTAAACTTCTTAGAGGCCATTTTTACTTTCTATTTCCATCAGTGCTCCTGCCCATGACATGCACAGCTGGTAGTGGATTCTCAGCCAAGGCTATCGTCAATCCTTGGAACTTAGGAAGACTGTGTCCCAAACCCCCATGCAGTTAGGATATTAACTAAAATCAGTGCATTCATCGTATGTCCATCCCCCAAGCCTCCCGCTCCCAGAATTTTCTTTCCTCTGAGATTGACTATTCTCTGGAAATCACATATTTTCTGGGTAGTTCTTAATACCACAGCTAAATTTTCAATTCCTGATTTTTTTCTAACATTTTCCCTTTTCCATTCTCCCTCTTTTACTCTCTTCATTCCTTTTTTTTTTTTTTGGAGTCAGGGTTTCCTGTAGCCCAGGCTGGCCTCAAACTTGCTACATAAGGCTGACCTTGACCTTGAATTCCATGTCTCCACCTCCTTAGTGATGGGATTATAGGCATGTGCTACCACATAGCTCTTTTTTTTTTTTGAGACCAGATCTTATCATGTAGCCCTGCCTAACCTCAAACTGTGATTTTTCTTCCTCAACCTCCTGAATGCGAGGAGTATGTGTGTGTGCTTCCATGCCCAGCTCTTCTGTCATCTCAGTGGCCATTTCTCACAAGGAAGCTGTCTTTGTTACTTTATAAACTGAAAAGTGTGATCCTTTCTATCCATAAGTCAAGGAAAGCAGAGCCTTGTCCACAGAAAAGCAGAGCTGCTTCCCTGAGATGAGCCTCTGGTTTCTGCCCCTCTTCCAGGCAGCATCCTCAGCCAGGCTTCTGAGGGCCTTCTCCATTGGTTGAAGTACTGCCTATTTGCAGGAGCCAAAGATACATTTTGCTGCCCCACCTGCTCTCGGTGTAATGGAAGTTTGCCATCCCCCTGCATTTTCAGGACCTACAGTACATAGTGACCTCTTTTTCATGAAAAGTATAATAATACAGGAATAAAAATCACATTCAATCTATAATGTAGAAAATCTGCTCCATGTTTTCTTAAATAATGTCTCCTAAAATAGGGATTATCCTACATATTTGTGTATCTTATTCAAGAGAGTAGTATTTTTTAACCTATTTTTCATTATTGGTACCTGCCTCCAGTATGTCTTTTTAGACTTTTCCCCATAGTCCCTTTGTCTTCCACTCCATGAAATTTAATGTCCCAGATGTTCTGTATAGCTATGTATGTACTGTGGCCCTTTGGAAAGGCATAAACTGTTATATTTTTGTTCCCCCCCAAACCAAGTTTTTTCTTGTTGTACAATATTGTCTTTATTGGGAATGTATACACAAGATTTGCAGTACACTCTTAAATGGGTTGCCACATAGCACACTCACTGTGAGGGAAGGCTTCTCTGAGCAGCAGAGGGGACAAATGGACAGGATTTGTCATCTGCAGGCAGTGTTATGCTGGCGCATGTTAAATTATCCCCTCAGAAAACGTGAGAAGTGAGAGGAAATGGGGTTGATTTGTAATATTTGCCAGTTTTTTTTTCATAACTTCAAGCTAATGATATGACGTCATTGAAGGCAGCGTTGGAAGTTGAACACAATGGATTCTGGTCCTCTTAGAAGAGCCAGAACCAGTATTAGCAGGAGCTGGAGAGGAGGTAGGGGAGATGACTGGTCAAGAGCATTGATGGCAAATAATTTTTCCAGCAGGACCAGAAGCAAAGGGCAAGTTCAATGCAGTAAACACAAGGACCTGAGCCACTTTTAGGAGAAGCCACCCATGTAAAATTTCTGGCCACTGGTGACATACACACATCTGAAACATAATGCCTTGGGAACTATACTCAGTGGAGGCTGGGCTGGTAGCCACAACTTCTAACTATGAAATGGACAGAAAACAACGAAAGCATCCTTATTTTTCTGGGAAATAGGTCATTCAAACTAAATGATTACAACAAATTTGTTTTTTGCCATTTTTTTTCCCAATAGTGGCCTGCTTCCTAGAAGTGTATTCTTCCAAGAGTGGGACTTAGAGTGGTAGCATGCAGGTCGAGGGAGCACATTCTATACCGCAGAATAATAAGATGCTTGTAAAGAGGGGGCAAATGCTAATTCCTGTCTACTACAACCTGGAGAAAATAAAATTCTATTTCTTCATGGGAGCATTGGAAGATGCTGAGATGTACTAGAAGATGCTGAGATGTACTGTGGGAGCCTGACTCCTGGTAGAGTGGGAGGTACATTCAAAGCTTCAGAGCCATGGTACCCAGCAAGAGACACCTGTATTACCACAAGCTGGGCAGTGAAGCCTTCAGTGGATCCAGGTAGCAACATGTCAAAAATCAAACAGGATAGGCAACACCTACTTTAAGCCAAGTTTCCAGCATGTTAGGAGTTTCCTGATGCTCAGTCCAGGGCTCAGATTGGAATAAGAACACAAAGCTATCTCATCCGATACTTTGGATGGGCAAGAGGCTGATTAGCACAAGCACTGTAGGGTTTCCTATATGATCCTATGGCCATAAAAGGCCTTGTGCCAGAAATCTGGAGGGATGGTTTTGGTAGATATTTGACATAGTTTTGATGTGAATGTGTCAGTTAGCTATTGCTATGATATTACTGTATTACAAACCATACCATAACTCCTTCGGTGGTTTAAATCACCAATAGTTTTTTTTTTTTAATTAGTATACCACATAGTGGTATGCCGGATCTAGCTTGATTAGTACTTGTTGTATAAGGTTGTTTTGTGATATTTTGCAGTCCAGTTGTTAAGTACAGCCATCATTAAAGATTAACTAACATAGACCTACAATTAACTACACCAAATATTAGAATTGCTTACTAGTTAGCTTACTACTACATGCCATTGATGTTATTTATGCTCATTGTGTGCATATGGTAGAAATGCTGTGAGTGCTGTGATGCTGTGTAACTTTTCCCAAGTCTTCACTCCGTAACTTCATGATGGTACCTTGAAAATGGCCTGTGGAAATCAGTATTTACACCACCAAAGTTGGCAATTACTGTAAGCCAGGCCAAAAACAAAACAAAACAAAAAACAAAAAAAAAGCCAAAAAAAAACCTAACTAACAAACAAAAACTGGGTAGCTAATTGTTGAACATTTACTGCACACCACTGGCCTCAAACTCATGTCAGTCTACTTGTGTTAGCCTCCACGCCCTGCCATTTTTCTGTTTTCAATAGTGCCTGCAATATTTCACATTCCTTACCTACACTGCATAACAGTTCTAAGTGCTCTACAGCTTAGTCAACACTTGCTGTTTTCTCTCTTTCTCTGTATGTTTTAATACTGCATGTGGGAGTCATGCAGAACCATATTGTAGTTTTAATTTGTATTTCCCTAAGGATCAGTGATGATGAGCATCTTTTCCTCTATCTCTAATTTTTACTGTTATCCCTCTAGCCACATTGTGTAAACCAACAGCAAGCAGTCACTGTCCCGAAGCTTGTACCCTATGTGTACTTGTTTATATGGTTGAATACCAAGTAAGATAGATTGATATTTCCTCCTCTTCAGATTGTAAATGCCTGGATCTACTGCTAACTTAGGAAGGCCTGAGCTAATTTAGAAAGGCCTGAAGGTGTGTCTGAGGGTGTGATTATTCCCTGGAAACCACTTGTGTAGTATGGATGTGGGGCCCAGGCAACATGCCTGGCAGGTATGGTAGAGAAATGTTTTCTTCAAGCATCCACATCTGCGTCTTTATCTTTTCTCACACCCCACTCCCATGGTGCTCTGCACTCCCCTCTTTCTCCCCAGGTACAAGCCTCGGGAGAAACTAAAGGTGAATTTTGGTACTCCAGAGTTCCTGGCCCCAGAAGTTGTCAACTATGAGTTTGTCTCATTCCCTACAGACATGTGGAGTGTGGGAGTTATCACCTACATGCTGTGAGTACTCAAGGGCCTTGCTGTGAGGAGGACTTGGGCCATTCATTTTACTTTGGTACTCTTAGAAGCAGAAAATCTTTGAACACAAGTTGGGAAGTGTTCCCAGGAACATTGATGGAGGAGCAGGGTAGTGAGATGGGAACAAAGACAATCAGCTAAAGGTGTGTTACAAATGGATCCTACTTCTCGTTATCAAGGCTAATATCAGAAAAAAAGTTATAGGTCTTCATAGTTCATTTCTTGGTGAGGAAGGCCTTCTTAAATTTCAGTAGCAACATCAAAGTCATAGACCGAGCCACCGAGTTTTTTGACACCCAGCTATAAAATAATAACTTAAAGTAGCAATGACACAGAAGTAAGATGTATCTGTGGGAAATTGGACTTGATTTCTACTAAGAAACTCTGGAATCCATTGTGAAACAGAGTTCCTCCCCTCAGAGTTATTTTATCAGAGGAGTGAGAGAACTGGATAGTTATACCACGATTCTTACTCGTTATTGTTTGTAAGTTGATCCTATGTGTGGTGGCTGGAGGTGATTTGATGATACTTCTGGGTGCTGAAAAAAAGATTTAAATGGAGAGCCATCCAGCAAAGAAATGTGGGTGCTTGGATATAAGTGGGGGAAAGAGTGTATCTTAGTGTTTTGTAACCTCATCACTTCTGGCACAGGCCCCCCTACCATTTTCTTTGACTGTGAACTTCCCTTGGCTGTTTCCTTGGGGGATGTTCTACTTTCATTCTTGTTGCTGTGATAAAACTCTCTGACCAAAAGTAATTTAGGGGAGGAAATGGTTTATTTCAGTTTACAGGTTACAGTCCATCATTGAGGGAAGCCAGGGTAGGAACTCAAGACAGGAACTTGTAGAAACCATAGAGGAATGGCTGCTTGCTGGCTCCCTCACAGACCCATACTTAGCTAACTTTCTTATACAGCCCAGGACTACCTGCCTGAGGAATGGTGCTGCCTACAGTGGGACAGGCCCTTCTATATCAAATAATAATCAAGACAATCCCTCCCAGACATGCCTACAGGCCAATCTGATCTGAAAAATCCCTCAATTGAGACTTCTTTCTCAGGTTACTCTAGACTATGTCAAGTTGATAGCTAACGCTAACTAGGACAGGGGCCAATATCATGTTTGGCTTCTTGTCTTCTCCTCTTCCTCCCCCTCCTCCCTCCTCTTCTTCCTCCCTCCTCCCCCTCCTCTTCTTCCTCCCTCCTCCCTCTCCTCCTCTTCCTCCCTCCTCCTCCCCTCCACCCTTCTCTTCTTCCTCCCTCCTCCTCTTCCTCCTCCTCCTTCCTCCTCTTCCTCCCCCTCCCTCTTCCTTCTCCCCCTCCCTCCTCCTCCCCTCCCCCTCCTCCTCCTCCTTTTTTTTTTTTTAAATCTTTTTGAGACAGGGTCTCCCTGGAGCCCCAGGTTGCCTGGAACCCATTATGTAGGTCAGGCTGGCCTCAATCTTTCAGAGACCTACCTGCCTCTGCCTTCTGAGTGTTGCGATTAAAGGCGTGTACCATCACACCTGACTCCTTCGTTCATTCTTATTACATAATGGCCACACCATGTCCCTGTACTTTGTACAGAAGGCTGGGGAAGCTTAGAGCCCCAGAATTAGCCAGTTAGGTTGTGTTGCTTCTCTGCTCTAGCAGAAGCCTAGTAAAGCCAATTGAAAAAATGGCTGGAAGGACATAGTAGCTGATGAGCCTGGTGGTCTCAGAGAAATAGAAAGCTCATTTTAAAATACATAGATACATACTTGACGGGTGGACACAGCGTGTGTGACCCCAGTTTATTCTTTATTTCAGAGGTGGGGAAAGATTTACCTGTGACAGGGGATTGTTCAGAATGCCTTCCTGCTCTACCTCCTTCCCTTAATGAACACATTGAAGCATATCTTGTGGAGAAGTAGCAGGATTACTTTTCTCTTGAATCCTCTTGGTTATGATTTCATTGAGCTTGTGTCTTCTCTGTTCTGTCAAAGCTTGTTGGCAAATGTGGATTGCACATACTGATGGTTCTGTCTCTTCTCCATAGACTCAGTGGTTTGTCCCCATTTCTAGGGGAAACAGATGCAGAAACCATGAATTTTATTGTGAACTGTAGCTGGGATTTTGATGTTGATACTTTCGAAGGACTGACAGAGGAAGCCAAGGACTTTGTTTCCCGGTTGCTGGTCAAAGAGAAGAGGTATCTTTTATTGTTGGTCACTCAATGGCCATTATAATGGGCCCAGATTTTTGTGCTGGGATGGACTGCTGAATCCCTTTTAAAATCCTCAAGATTTTTTTAAAGCAGCATTTTTAAATAGAATTTTTGTGATTTTTCACACTATATAATTTGATGGTATTTAGATCCCCTTCCATATCCGCACACCTTCCCTTATTGCCCCCACCCAACTTAATGTACTGTATTATGTGTATAATAAGACCTATAGAGTCTAATTTGTGTTCCCACATGTCCCTCAGTGTGGGTCTGTCCACTGGAGCCTGGTTAACCTACCAAGAGTCTTATTCTTGAAGGAGACTGTCTCTTGCCCTCCCAGCAGCCATTGGTTGCCAAAATTTCCCTTTAGAATTTCTTAATCTGTTATTGTTTGGAACATTAAAAGAAACAGAAAAGGACAAAGGAAATTAATTGGAAAATAACTAGGAACATAAGCTCTACACAGAGCTTCAGAAAGAGGCAAATTACAAATGAATCCTATTTCCAATTTACCTCTTATAATAGGCTAATATTGAAGAAAAGTCTAGATTACAGGTCTCAGTGCTTGGTCACGAAGGCCTTAGGCTTCTGCAGCTGTATCAAAATCATAGATTGAGTCCCTGAGTTTTGTGATACTCAGACATAATGATAACTGAAATAACCGAAGACAACAAAGGTATTAATGACCCAGGAGAAAGGCCCAAGAGTCTAGGCTTAATTTTTGAATGTGAAAGTTTCTAAGAGAGAGAGAGAGAGAAACCCTTGTAATTCACGTAAGCTAGTTGATACTTTCTCTGGAAGGAGAAATGTTTTGTTCAAGCATCATGTTCTTTTTAAGAGCAAACCAAGACACAGCTGGCCTTCCTATTGTTCTGCCTTAGTTTCCTAGCCCTCTATGGAAGGTGGTGGTTAATCACTGAGGCACGTTCCTTCAGTGGAGTTCATGAACATTTTGTTGACAACCTACTGGCATTTTCAAGGAGGGCAATTTTAAACACTTTAAGGTACAAAGAGTGCATCTTACTGAATAGATCAGCCTATTCCATGGACTCAGATTTCCCACCCAACAGAATAGACCTTTCCACAACTATGAAAGGCAAGAGCAGCTGTAAATGTCTACCCCTGTTTGACTTCACAGCTGCAGAATGAGTGCGACACAGTGCCTGAAACATGAGTGGTTAAATAATCTGCCTGCCAAAGCCTCACAATCCAAAGCTTGTCTCAGATCCCAACTGCTGCTGCAGAAATACATGGCCCAGAGAAAATGGAAGGTATTCTGTTTTTCTTTCAGTAAAAGCAGCATTTGTCTTCTGTCCTTTGAAAGAATTGTAGCTAATTTTTTCTAAATACAAGATTATTTTGGAAAAGTCTTTTTCATATTACAACTCCCAGCATGATTAAAAGATGCCACAGGTCAGAAATAACTGGCATAAAAGTGATGCTTAGTCTGTAGTTTTGTATGGCTGTCTCCTGGCCCAGCCACATGTAGCTTGAGGCTTGATTCTTTCATATTTCAGAAATTCAAGATGGGAAAGCTGTATTTAACTTCAAAAGCTTTTTAATTTTGCTTATGACACAGCTCTTTTGGAATCATGGACAAATAACTTATCTTAACAGCAGTTGTTTTCTAGGAAATTGGCTTTTCAAAATTTTTGGTGTTGACTTGGATCTTCATGAAAAATTAGAGACAACAGGGCTTGGTTCTTGGCTCCATGCTACAGTGTGTACTTAGTATGTGTGAGACTCTGGGTTTAATCCTCAGCATCAAACAAACAAACAAACAACAAACAAACAAACAAACAAACAAAGCTAAGCTCCCACACAACCTCATCCCCAACCAAGAAACAGAAAACAAAACCCAAACACTTTTCTAGTACATAAGCATAAGTATACACATACAGACACACATGAAGCAAAAAATTCACATTACTCTAATAGAGTATGATATATCCTAGTTTATTTTTATATGACATTTGCTTTCGTTTTTAAAAAAGGTGTTCATAGACCTCAAATTTGATTTGATGACCTAAGAGTGGTTTGTCAATCAGTTTGAAAAATTGTTCCAGGGAACTCCATTTTTCATGTGAAAAGGCAAGAATTTTTCTTCTTACCTCACACTTATTCCAAACATACCTTTGTATGTGACTGCTCTACAGTGATTGCTCCAGAAACCTGTTTTCCCCTTTAGATTATCAGTTTTAAACAAACCCAAGTGGTTAGACTTAAGTAAGTCCTTTCTTCTTAAAGTACTTGATCTAAAGATATGCATTTTTCCCCTCTCTTTACTTCAAGAAACATTTCTATGTGGTGACTGCAGTCAACAGATTAAGGAAATTTCCAACTTGTCCCTAATCTTCAACTGCCGCTCCACCAGTCCTTGAGGCAAGATGAAGTGGTGATAGATGATTGAAGATTCTTATATACTGACCTTTTACTATTATTGATTCTTCTTGTTTTGCAAAGAAAGAAGAGAGAAGGAAAAGAAGAAAGGAAGAAAAACAGTTATGCTATTGTCTTCCTTGTGGATGGAAAGTTTTTTAAAAGAGCCCTATGCACTTTTCTTTTGCTTTCTAAGATCACTAAGTTTAATGTGCTGCTTCCTTTCCAGCACTCCTAGTTTTGGTAATGAGCATAGGCATGCTTAAGATGGATAGGAAAAGTCCTACTTGGATTCTGTCAAATTTAAATTCCAAACTTTCCATGATTAAAGAATTCAGTAGGGAGATGGAGGGGTGGGGGTGGATCTGGGTGGAGTTGGAGAGTATAGGGAGGTGAGGATGGATCTTGGAGGAATTAGGAATGCAGGGTGCATGTGATAAAAATATAGTGTATGAAATTCTCAAAGAATTAATAAAAATAAACCTTAAAAAAAAAAGAACTCAGTAGAAGATTTGTGCTGTTACCACCAGCAGCGGCCACTCCTCCATTCTCGTGGGTTCCTCTCCTTTGTTTTCACAGGCATCAAGGCTGCTCCTCCATTCGCCCTGGGCTGAGGCCGCTCTTCTGCTCGCCTGGTGCTGAGGCAGCTCTTTTGCTTGCCCTGTGCTGCCTCCTGTCGTTGCTGCTTCTGCCCAGTCCCAGACCCCAGGGCTCATGAGGAGACTGTGTCAGCAGAGCCGCATTCAGATACAGGAGACCAGGTTCAGTGACACAGGTCTGCTTTATTGCAGGAAGGCACAAGCTTATATAGGGGTAGTGGTCCAATCACAGCACAGCAAGTAGGATACCTTATTAGCATAACAGGTTTAGTGTCCTATCACAGTACAGCAAGTAGGATACCTTATTAGCAT
>NW_008350130.1:215936-254015 GCF_000622305.1 Nannospalax galili | reverse complement strand
ATGACCGTAACAGTTGCAATATCACCCTAGACTCAAGCCCACATCTCCCCCTTTTTTTATTTTTAAAGGTGAAGTATATAGCATATTGATATCAGTCAAGATACATCAAGGCAAAGTACAGTGACTCGGGGGGGTCACTGTATCAAGAGCCCCCTCCCTCAAGATGGTGAGCTTCCTTAAGAGCAGGTTGTGCCAACTCCATGCCAACCAGTGGGAGTCGAGATTCTTTGCCTCAGCATTGTTGTCCCAACCTCAAGGGTCACCAAGCATAATGGAATGTGCCTGTCTTAGGGTGTCCTGTATGTCAGGATGTTACCCGTCATTGACTACCAGCCCTCGAAGGGTGGGTCCCTTTGTGTGGTTTGGCAGAGGGAGAGGCAGTACATCCAGTATTGGCTTGTTTAAAGGCCTCCTCAGAGGTCAAAAATTTTGTTGAAACTCGTCGGAGGCCAATTATAGGTTGGTCAAGATCTGGAGGTGGGGCAACAGCTAACTGAACAAAATTAACAATGCAGGGTGGCAACAGCTGACTGAACTAGCCTTAACAAAATTAACAATGCAGGGTCCAAACATCAGGAGAAGAGTTAGTATAATAAGGGGAATAGCTAAGGCAGACAGGAGCATGGTACATCTGTAGTTCAGGGAACCATTGGCCAGGGGGTGTAGATTTTTGCATGGAATTTACCTCCTTTTCATTGGCTGCATTAATAATCTGTCAAGTTAGGTTGACGGGTTAGTGGGGGTTAACAAGAGTCGCTAGAGCTTGAGAGTTAACAATACTGATAACATAAATAATAAGGAACATAGACAAAGGTTTTCCTCTAGATTGAGGACTTAGCTAATGTCTCTTTTTGTTAAGAGAGATCTTTGAGGTCTCCCTAGGTTGGTGGCTTTCATTGTCTGCAATATTGGGTTGGTCTCTCGGTGGTTGAGAGGTGTGTTGCTTCCTCCAGGGTCAGGGCTGCCATCTCCGGGGTCGGTGTTTGTGGAGGGAGGTTTTCTGTCACAGGCAATTCTGATGTTCTGGGCTGGGATCCAAATGGGGGCTGGAACATTATCTGGAAAGACACAAGCATAGCCTTGCCCTTGCGTTAACAATAGGTGCCAATAATATGATGGATATATTTGAACTTGCCAAAGGAAGGGAAGTGAGTGATGTCCATCTGCCAGATCTTGTTAGGGCAGGTGCGAGACCAATGACCTTGTCCTCCACAGACCCAACATTTGCCTCTGTCCATCTCGGCCTGTGGCTTGTGAGCAGCCAGTGCCTCAGTGAGAGCCGTGGCATGAGCTCAAGCAATCCCAATATCCTGACAGGTCAGAATCCATTCAGAGACATCTTTGTGTCTAACAGGTCCTATGGCAAGGCAACACTCTGTAGAGCAGCCTTCATATTCAAGATTCTTGAGCAAAGCATCTGCTGCCCCCCGATGGCTGATTTTCCTATTAATGCTTTGTTGGCATCTTTCAACAAAGTCAGAGAAAGGCTCACCTTGTTTTTGCATCAATCTGGTTAACTTGGTATCCTCACGGGCTGCCATACTTTGGAAAGCATGGAGCACACAAAGCTGCACTTGTTCAAAGTAGTGAGGAGGTCCCTGTGCCTGGGCTTGTGGGGTTTCAAAAGTGCCATGTCCCACCAAGGTGTCAAACCCAATGTTTTGAACATTGGAATTTCTATTGTGCTCTGCCTGTTTTCATTCGTCCTGATAAGCAGCCTTCCATGAGAAAATCACCTCCCTGTAGACAGGCATGGGCAATATTCTGCCAGTCACAGGGGGTGTTGGCCACACGGCTGATTGTATCTAATAGCTGACCAAACCAAGGGTAATGAATGCCATCCTCAATGGCTGCCTTATGCAGCTTTTTTAAAGTATCATTAGAATATGGATTCCAGACATTAGGGTTCTGTAGTCCCTGATTGACAGTAACCAGGAAAAACTGTGGAAAATCACCCATTGTATCATAGGGAAGGGCCTAGGTGGGAAGGGCTTCTGGTCCTCCTCTGGAGGGGAGGGGTAGATAGACTGGGGGGACACTTCCTTAGAGCTAGTGCAAGATGGCAGAAAGTAGCCATTGCCCCATAATGGCGGAGCGGAGAACGCCTTAACTTCCCGTTTTTTCATCAGAGCCAATACAAGACGGCAGAGGGTAGCCACTGCCCCGTAATGGCAGGGCAGGGGCAATCTTGACTTCCTGTTTTTCATCAGGGGGCCCTTGGACCCTAATTTCTCATTTTTTTACCTCATTATCAGCAGTCATTGTTTCCACATCAGAGGAGAAATCAGTTAGTTTGGTTTTGACTGGAAATGTCTGGGACAGGCTGTCCCCACTATCCTGTTGCTTTATTTGTTTATCTATGTTTTTTAGTATGAGATTATTCTGCTTAGGGGCATCGGGGGGAATTCCCCGAAGCGAGGCCAGAATGGTAGTCACAATGGGGTAGAACAGCCCAGATAATGGACGCCCCTCCCTGACTTCTCTCTTCCTGGCCATGAGTAGCACACAAGCCCATTGCTCTGGATCCCAACAGCAGGAATCTGTAAACCAAGGAACAAGAGCTAGCACTTCATCTAATACCTTAGTTACTTCTTTCTCTATTACCCTAATTTGCCTACTCCTGAGGAGAGAAAGCAGTGCAGCAGCACGGGGGCCGGCAGCAGCTGGATAACTATTCCCCATACTGGAGGTCACTCACCCTGCAAGACGTACCCAGAAGGACTCAGGAGCCGTTCAGGAAGACAATTGGTGGAGACAGGAACAAAACGCCAAACCAAAGACTGTGAGCCAGAAGAATGAAAGCGGCGAGCACCCATGGAAGAATCACTGGCGAAGAGGGCATTGGGAGCCCCGAGTGTTACAGCTCAGTGTGTTACAGCTCCGTGGGGCAGGAGGCTTCGTGCCCCATGTTGGGCTCTAGCTGCAGTCACTGCCAGCGGCAGCCGCTCCTTCGTTCTCACGGTCGTCGAGGCTGCTCCTCCACTCGCCCTGGGCTGAGGCCACTCTTCTGCTCGCCTGGTGCTGAGGCAGCTCTTTTGCTTGCCCTGTGCTGTCTCCTGTCATTGCTGCTTCTGCCCAGTCCCAGACCCCAGGGCTGGTGAGGAGACTGTCAGCAGAGCCACATTCAGACACAGGAGACCAGGTTCAGTGACACAGGTCTGGTTTATTGCAGGAAGGCACAAGCTTATATAGGGATAGTGGTCCAATCACAACACAGCAAGTAGGATACCTTATTAGCATCCTATTAGCATAGCAGGCTTAATGTCCTATCACAGAATAGAGGGTAGGATGCCTCATTAGCATACTGGGTTTCAGATGACAGAGCCTGGATTCCTGGAAACCACGTGACCCTGACAGTTGCAATATCACCCTAGGCTCAAGCCTGTCTCCCACAGATTTGTGCTTTCATTTTTGATTAAAGAAGCTTCTTTTTGCAGTGGGAGTAGTAAATTCATAGCTGGTCCAAGTGCTGAGAATAAATCACTCTGAGTGTTCAGCTGTGGATTACAATGAAAAGAAATTGTGTGTGGAGAAGAGAGGACAAGGATCAAAAGGAAATAGCTTAATTTCAACTCTTGAAAAGATGAATGAGATAGATAGATAGAGAGAGAGAGAGAGAGAGAGAGAGAGAGAGAGAGAGAGAGAATTCTATACCTAGGGATCAAAGGGCAAGATTCTCTGATAAGATGGGCCCTGACTTCTACTGCATTTCATGCTGGAGATACTGTTTCAATACAAGAATGAGCAAAATTTCTGTTTAGGAGCACAATTCTGAGAGACATCTGAACAGGTGCTCAGCAGTTTGGGCACACTCTTGGCCTTAAAACAGATGCTAAGAGGCTGTTTCTTTTTTTCTATTATTTTTATGTGTATGCATATATTGCCTGCATGTAGGTAAGTGCACCTGTGTTGTGCAATGCCCACGGAGGTCAGAAGAGGCTGTTGAATCCCCTGGGACTGGAATTACAGACAGGTGTTAGCTGCTTTGTGGGTGCTGGGATTTGAACCCAGGTCTTCTGCAAGAACCACCAATATTTTTTTTTAAGACAGGGTCTCCTGGTAGCCCCAGCTGGCCTGGAACTCGCTATGTACACCAGGCTAGTCTTGAACTCACAGAGATCCACTTGCCTCTGCTTCCTGAGTGCTGGGATTAAAGGTATGTGCCACCACACCCCACTCAGGCTGTTTATTTAGGCATAGTTATAACGTGGTTTACACCGAACATCTGTAATTACAGCACTCTGGAGGAGATAGGATCAAAAGTTCAAGGTCATCCTTGGCTACATAAGAGTTTGAGGCCAACATGGGCTAAATGAGACTTTCTCAAAATACAAAAATTTTCATTTAAAAAAAAATTATTTTGTGTATGAGTGTATTGTCTGTTTAAGTGCACCCATGTCATGCAATGCCTGTGGAAGTCAGAAGAGGGCATCAGATTCCCTTAGAACTGCAACTACAGTTGTTAGCCACCATGTATGTGCTGGGAATCCAGCCCTGGTCCTCTGCAAGAGCAGTCAGAGCTCTTAACCACTGTTCCTAAATACTTTCTTAAAATGTCCATAAATCCATAAATCCATTTTAGATTATGGTAGCAAAGCTAGCCACTATTCAGTAACTTTTTTTTTTTTTTTTTTGACAGGATCTCCCTAGCCCCAGCCAACCTGGAACTATGTAGACCAGGTATAGACCAGGTTGGCCTTGATCTCAGAGATCAACCTGCCTCTCACTCTGCCTCTGGCTAGTAACACCTTTTAAGCACCACGCCCTTCACAAATATTGATTTTAATCCTCACTGGACAGATATTTCTATTTTATAAATAAGGAAATGGAGATTATTAAGTATTGATGTTTTCTCATTGGTAAGTTGTAGAGTCAGAATTCAATTCCAAGCTTGTGTGGTTGAAAAGCTCATATTCATTCCCCAGATACTATGCCTATGTTGGGATCATTTGATTGTGTATGTGTATGTGTGTTCAGCTTTAGCTTGCTAGATTATCTTCTAGAATTAAAGGCAAAGGAGAGAAGGTAAATCAGTAGTAGCCACTCCAGCTATGAGGCAGATACCACTCATCATTTGTACCAAATAAAAGGCAACCGCTATTAATTTTTGTAAATATTTTTATTCATGTATGTGTATCCCTGCTTGAGTTTATGTGCATGCAGGTACTAGAGGAGGCCACAGGGTGTTGGATCCCCTGGAACTGAAGTTACAGGCAGTTGTGAGCTGCCTGAGGGCTGGGAATCAAATTCACATCCTCTGTAAGAGCAAGCAGGCAATTATCATAACCGCTGAACCATGTCTCCAGACCCCACTCTCCTTTTAATTTTACATTTTATTTATTCCTGGACAATTTCAGACATGTATGTAATGTATTTTGGTCATATTCACCCCATTCTTCTCGTTTCTCTCCCACTCCCTCTGGAATCCTTCTTCCTAACATGTCTCCTACTTTCATGTCCTCCCCCTGATGGTAACTGTGTTCATTATTTTTCTGTTGCTGTGACCAAGGCAACTTACAAAAGGAAGGTTTGTTTTAGCTTATGGCTCCAGAGGGGGAATCCATAATAGTGGGGGATATATTTGGGGGATACATGGCAGGCATCCAGGCCACTGGATCAGGAAACAGAGATCACATCTTCAACCACAAACACAAGCAGAGGGTGTATTTATAATGAAAGTGGGTCAAGGCTATGAACTCTCAAAGCCCACCCCCAGTGATATGCTTCCTCCAGCAAGGCTGCACCTCATAAAGGTTCCATGACCAGCCCAAACAGTGCCACCAAGCAGGGATCAAGTGTTCAAATACTTGTGCCTGTTGGGGCTATTTCTCATTCAAACCACCACAGTAACCCATGTTTAATTAGATCATGGACAACTTACCAGTGGCTATACTGCTGAAGAAAAATGACCCCCGACCCTCAGGAGCCATTAATTGCCGATATCTCCCCAGCTACCTATGGGGTCCCATGTGCCCTCCTCCATCCATACCAGAATGGCAACCACTGGCATGCTGAATAGATTTTAAAAATTTGGATACAATTATAGTTCATCCTGAAAATATTTGGCATTGTGTTAGTTGTCACTGTGACAAAATACCTAAAAACTCGGGAGTAAAAATTTATTGTAGCTCATGGTTTCAGTTTATGGTAATTTGGCTCATAGGAAACATGAGATTAAGGAAAGTTGCTCACCCAGTGGTGAACAGGAAGCAGAGATGGGGGGGTGGAGAGGAGGCAAAAAATAGGGAAAAAGAAGCCAAGGTAGCCTCCCCAAATGACGTATTCCCTTCAAATAGGTCCTATCTTCTTAGTTTCTATCATCTCCCTATCAAGTTATAAACCCACTTCTACCACTCAGCTTATCAAATTATGAACCCATTAATGGATTAGGAAACTGATGAGGTTAAAATAAGTACTCACAGTCCAATCACTTCTCAAAAGTTCCTATGTCTGAAGATTGCTGCATTGGGGACCAAACCTTCAATACATGAGCCTTTGAGGGACATTTGATAATCAGAGTATAGCAATCAAATAACCTTAATTTTAGTTAAAATCATCCCTGACATGATGTCCCTAAAAGCCTTTTAATATCTATAAAGGTCCTTGTCTATAGTGTTAAACAGTATTTACTAGGGTTACTTTTTTCAGTGTATGGCTATCAAAGAAAATCAACTTTGGTGCATTCCTTGTTTTATAATATGGTTCTAATGTGTAATTTATTATTAGGCCTCTGTCTGTAAGCATTTCCAGATAGTCTAATATTTACTCAGTATTTCTTCATAGTAGATATTGTATTAGATGCTTTCATGTATTGGGTTTGATGTTCCTTCCAGCAATTCTATCCAGTAGTATCATTTTTTTTTTTTTTTTAACTCTTTTTCTTTGAGACGGGTTCTCATGTATCCCAGGCTGGCTCCAAACTCATTATGTAGCTGAGGATGATTTTGAACATCTATCTCATTTTCCTGCTTTTACCTCCCAAGTGCTGGGATACAGGGGTATACCGTATCTAGTTTAATACAGTGCTGGGGATCAAACCCAGGGTTTCATGCAGGACAGGCAGCCACTCTACCAACTGAGTCACATCCTTAGCCACAGTAGTAACATCTTTATTCCTAATTTATAGATGGTATGTATAAAAGTTAGTTTGTTCATGTGAGTAGCTGTGAGTGCCTAAGCTAGGTGAGTCTCATAGCCAGGAATTCTGATTCAAGTTTGGGTTCTAGAGAGTACTGAAGCTCAGTATACAGGAACTTGGAACTTTTTTTCTGCTTGAGTAGACATAGATTTTGGCCTAATAAGGAGTACTTAAAGCTGATGACAACTACAACTCAAATACATATAAAAATAACATTTAACTTAGGCTGTATGACATATTGATTTAGTGAAATTTAAAAACACAAAAACAAAATCTATGAGACTCCTTTCAGCTTGAAATTTACATTCTTGGTTAAGTCAGGAGGCTGCCTTAAGCTTAACACAGAGAAGCAAAACAGTTCCAATTCCATACTGTAGCAGAGAACAGACCTAAGAAGAAATGAGTCTATGGTAGGCACTATGGTCAACTGATATTTCATGTGAGGTGCCAGTGCATGCCTCAGAACTTGGCTCCAAGCCTAGCTTCTTTGCTATTGAGACAATCCTCAGTATTTTCTGTTGTAAGTCTAAACAAATTCCAGTGCTCACAGTAATAAAATGGAAGTCACTCTGCTGTAGTCCTTTGAGCACTGGCAGCATTTTCCAAAATTGTCCTTTTCCACTCTTCATAATCTTGTGTCCAATCTTCATCTTTTTGTGGTTTATGTTGGGTCTCTACCACCCTCTCTATTTCTATGAGAGAAAGTTAGCAAAAGTAATTTCAAACTCATGTTTACAAATGACATAAAGAAGTATATTGTGAAATTATCTACTTCAATTAAGGTAATAGAGAATAAGATAGAAGAAATATAAAAATTGCAGCTATGACTTTTCTCTTTTGCATATGCTAAAAGAATGCATGTGCTAAGCATTCCAAGACATCTAATAATAGTTAAATAGTATCTCAGTGAACTCCACATCTACCTTATGAAGTGAGTCTTAATATTAATCACATTTTATAGATTAAGAAATTAAGGGACTGGAGAGATGGCTCAGCAGCTAAGAGCACTAACTGCTCTCGCAGAGGACCCGGGTTCAAATCCCAGCACTCACATGGTGGATAACAACTGTCTGTAACTTCAGTTCCAGGGAATCCAATGCCTTCTCTGACCCGCACAGGCATTGGGAATTGCTTGACACGGGTGCACTCACATGCAAATTGTGTAGCTTTTTCACAGTGGTGGTCAAGAAAATAAAAAGAGGCCATTAATGTGAGATTGTCTTTGTAGTTGGAGTTCTTATTTCTTATGTAAGCAAACTGGAACTTAATTTAGAAATATATTTGTAGCAAAAGCAAAACAACAAAAACGAGACAATTGCAAACAGTCATCTAATTGGTCATACTAGTAGGGACCTCCCATTAGACCATGCTTAAATATGGCAAATGAATAGCTTTGCCCATCTGCTCTGCTTCTAAGTCAAGTCTATAAGGTATGATTTCTTTAAACCTATTTTGGGTTTGATGCTGCTCAATTCATGAGTCAGTTTGTGCTCAAACTGTTTATTTGTCTAAAGATTATAACAGTAGCAAAACAGGATTTGAACTCAGGCAGTTTAGCTTCAGACAGCACACATTTAAAAAAAATTTTTTTTAAGAATATGTATTTTTCCTTTAATCACCTCAGATACATTCTTAGATTTATTCATTTATACTTTATGTCTATGAGTGTTTTGCTTGCATGTAACTAAGTGCACCACATGGCTACAGTGTCTTTGGAGGTCAGAAGAGGGTGTTAGATCCCTTGGAACTGGAGTCACATGTGCTTGTGAGTCACCTGATAAGGGTGCTGGGAACAAACCCAGGTCCTCTCCAAGAGTAGTGAGTGTTCTCAAATGCTGAGCCATCTCTCTAGCCCTCAGTAACACCTCTGTTCTACTAATTATTGCTTAAAGGGTTGTTTTTGTTGTTTTAAGGCAGGATATTGCTATGTAGCCCATGCTGGCCTGGAACTCACTATGTAGACCAAGCTGGCCTTGAACTTGCAGCAACCCTCTTGGGTCTACCTTCCAAATGCTGGGATTACAGGTGTGCACAACCACGCCTGGCTTGGAAAATGGGTCTTATCAAGTAATTAGTGGTCAGGATTTTCTCTAGGGCACACATCATAAGCTTGTTCACTGAAGTAATCATACTGCATGAATTTCAGTATCAGTACAGTGTGTTGGTGAGGCCCTACCATTTGCTGATGGTTCATCCACTGCTTTCTTTTTCTTCAGTATTGGACTAGCTAAATCTCCAGACTCTCCTTTCAGGAAAGAAAAAAGTGATAAAAGTTAATTTTTCTATTTTCAATTTTAGTATTTGGGCATACAGGTCTCTAGTTTTATCACAAAAATTAAGTATCCTGGAGGACTAATCTATGGAAGGAAAAGGCAAATAATCAATCTCTCTCTCTCTCTCATTTTTTGTCTTTTTGAGACAGGGTCTTTCTGCAGCCCAGGCTGGCCTGGAACTCAGTATGTAGAACAGGCTGCCCTTGATCTCAGAGATTTGCCTGCCTCTGCCTTTTGAGTGCTGGGTGTGTACCATCTAGCCTGGCAACTCTTTTCTTGTTACCTCCCGTCAGGCTTGAAAACCACTTCTATCTTAACTACCCTAATACAGCAGTTGGCATTTAACCTTGGGCTTTTCTCTTTCTTTTAGAGATAGGCTCTCAAAAACAATATAGCATTGGCTGGCCTCAAACTCAGAGATCTGCCTGCCTCTGCATCTTGAGTGCCAGGATTAAACCACAATGCACAATGCCTAGCTAATACTGGAGTTTCTTAAAGAATCTGTTTTCTAGACATTCTGTGGAATCTTTTTTTTTAGGTTACTAAATTACTTGTAGAAACACCAGTTTTCTCACTAAAAATGTATCTGGCCTACACTAAATAATAAATCAGCATTTTTCAATGTATCAGCAAGTCCACATTTTCAAATGAGATGTTCTCAAACTACAGAATACTCACTGTTGATATGCTGCCCAATCTTCTCTAACTGCTTACACAGTCGATCGAGTATAGCTTTTTTCACTCCAGATGTAGTTATCATTTTGGTTTTATCAACTTTTAGCTTTAGAATTCTACAAAAGAATCCACAAGTTGCTTTACAAGTAGTTTTCTTGTCAAACCAATCAGATTATAAACTTACTACTTTTTTGCCCATGTTTTATTAAGATTCTCCAACTGCTTTTTACTTGATCCTAAATGTCACTAGCTAGAATCATGCAAATTTATTTATTTATTTATTTATTTGTCTTTTTAAAGCAAGGTCTCCCAGCAGTCCTGGAACTCACTATGTAGACCAGGCTGGCCTTGAACTCACAGAGATCTGCCTGCCTCTGCCTCCCAAGTGCTGGGACTACAGGTGTGCATCACCACGCCCGGCTCGCAAATTTACTTTTTAAAGCTCTTTACTTATTAGATTGAGAGCTAAAATGCATCTGTTCTGCAATAAACAGTGCAATAAAGACATCTATAAAGCTTCATGCCTTTCAGATGTTATTTGCAGAATGAGAATCTTTAATTGTTCAACTCACTTTTATGATGAATGCTTTTATTTATACAACAGCATCCTATCTCTTTGCACCATTCCCAAAGCCCAAATCCTGCTCATATACCTCTGTAACAATAAATAATAATAAGCCACCACAAAACGAAGTTCTTATTCAGGATAATAGATCTGTTTAGACCTTTCTTGATTAGTGTAATGTAGTTTCAGAAATGGACTTGGACTATTTTCAGTTTTCTGCAGTATCAGCCATATTCCCTCGCTACACACACACACCTAACCAATATTAAAGGGACGTTTCTATGAAAGACAAGCACTCCTAAGTATGTTGCTAATAGAGTCAAATACAGGAAAATTAGTGGCTAGAGTGAGAAATCTATTTTTTTATTACTATTTATTTTTATTTTGTGTGTATGAGTGTATTGCCTGCATGTCTTAAGTGCACCCATATCATGCAATGCCTGCGAAGGTCAGGAGAGGATGTCGGATCCCCTGAAACTGGAGTTGGGGATGGTTGCTAGCTGCTGTATGGGTGCTGGGATTCAAACCCAGGTCCTCTGCAAGAGCAGAGCCTTCTCTCCAGCCCTGAGAAATCTATTTTTTAATAGTCTACTACATTTTTTCCTAGAAAGTTTTCTGGCAAGGTGAAAAAATACAAATTCAAAGATATCAAAAATTATTAGTATTTATGGTAATATTTCAGTTTATACATAGATAACTCACATTTTAATGATTCAGATGTAAGAATTTATCCAAGCAATATTTTATAAATCAATGAAGAACAGTTGCAGGTAGTATTTTGCATTTATTATTTATTTATTTTTGAGACAGGGTCTCCCTGTAGCCCAAGCTGGCCTGGAATTTGTTATGTAGACCAGGCTGGCCTTGAACTCATAGAAATCCACCTGCCTCTGCTGGGATCAAAGCTGTGCGCCACCACACCTGGCTTTGCTTATTTATTTAATGTATATTGAATGCTTTCCCCCACCCTCCAATGTAAGTGTACCCATGTGCACCATGCCCATGGAGGCCAGAAGAGGGTGTCAGATCTCCGGGAACTGGAGTTACAGATGGTTGTAGCTGTCATGTGGGTACTGGAAACTGAACCTGGGTCCTCTGCAAGAGCAGTCAGTGCTCTTAACCATTGAGCCATCTCTCCAGCCCCCAGGTAGCACTTAAAAACAAATGACCATTGTTCTGACAGATTTCATCACTTACAAAAAAGCAGACTCTAACATTAGAATACCTAGTTTACATACACATTGCACTTGGCAAATGAACTTCTTGAAACACTATTTGTAAGTTGTCAGCTATATTATGGGTTAAATGAGAATTTAATAACTTGGTCACAAATCCTAATGCTCGAAGTTGAAATCAGTTAAATTATAGAATATTTTTAAATACTTTATTTATTATTTTTATGTATATATTGTCTGCATGTATATACAATGCCATAGATGTCAGAAGAAAGCATCAAACTCCCCTGGAACTGTAGTTATGGATGGTTGTTAGCTGCCATGTGGGTACTGGGAATTGAATCCCGGTCCTCTGCAAGAGCAGTCTGTGCTCTTAACCAGTGAGCTCTCTCTAGTCCCAGAAATGTTTTGTTTTCAAGAATGAAAACTCACTTATAAATTGGCAACATTTCTGAATAATAAAAGAACATTTAGACTAGTTGGGTGTACTGGCACACTAGCACATGCAAGCCTGTAATTTGCAGAGGCAGGAGGATCATCAGGAATTTAAGGCCAGTTTAGGTCACACAGTGACTTTTAGGTAAGCAAGATCCTGTCACAAACCAACCCCCCCTCCCCCGACTTACTTGCATGCTGAAAGTAGTGCAGCCGTGGTGAAAAGTGGCCTGGATAAGTCAAGATCTGCTTGCTGGGTCTGGGGAAGACTGGACTCATAGCTAGGAGATAGCAGTGTTTGTGGAATTACTGGTCAGAAAACAGTATTTTTAAAAAATATTTATTATGTTTATTTTTTGTGTATGAGAATATTGCCTGCATGTGTGTAAGTGCACCTGTGTTGTGCAATGCTCACGGAGGTTAGAGGAGGGCGTCAGATTTCTCAGGAACTGGAGTTATACATGGTTGTTAGCTGCCATGTGACTGCTGGGAATTGAACCTGGGTCCTCTGCAAGAGCAGTCAGTGTTCTTAACCACTGAGCCATCTCTCCAGGCCTGAATTTTTTTTTAAGACAGGTCTCACTATATAGCCCAAAATGGGGAGGCAGAGGCAAGTGGATCTCTGTTAACTTTGAGACCAGCCTGGTCTACATAGCAAGTTTCAGGCCAATTAGGGCTACACAAGGAGAATTTGTCTCAAAAAAACCCAATCAATCAACGAACCAATCAACCAAAATTCATGTGTGTTTGCCTACATGTATGTGTACTACCTGTGTACCTGGTGTCCATAGAGGCCAGAAGAGGGTGTTGGATCTCTTAGAACTGGAATTGCAGAGTTATGAACTGCTATGTGGGTACTGAAAACTGAACTTGGTCCTCTGCAATAGTAAGTACTCTTAACCTCTGAGTCATCTCTCCAGATCGCAGAAATATGTTTTTAAAATGTACGACATAGGGGGCTGGAGAGATGGCTCAGTGGTTAAGAGCATTGGCTGCTCTTGAAGAAGACCTGGGTTCGATTCCCAGCACCCACATGGCAGCTAACAACCGTCCCTAACTCCAGTTCTGGACGAATCCAATGCCTTTTGACCTCTGAAGGCACTGCATTACATAAATGCAGGCAATACACTCATACACATTAAAAAAAAAAATGTACGACATAATCATGTTGTCACTTTTAGCATCTTGGTATTTTTTTAAGACCGAAATTGTTTAATCTTTAGTCACACACACACAAAGACAAAACTAACCAGAACAGAACACTGGGTAATTTTGTTGCATCCATCAGTGTAAATTTTCAATTAAGGTTCTATATATCCATACCTTTGCAGCATCTTTGAAGCCAAGTTCACTGCTTCTGTACAGCTGAATTGTACAGCTAGGTCTCTTATTCCGATATTTGAATTCAGCCCTAGCAAACACTCAAAAGATTTAAGACAGCTCTGATACATCTTCTTGTTCAAACCAGAAAGTTTAATTAAATAAGCCTTTGAAAGGAAAAACACAGAAATTGTTAAATTCAATATATTAGTACCCTTAAATACTTAGTAAATAGTAACTATAGACTAATAATTTAATTAAAAAAAGCAATAATCACATCAAGAAGATCGCTGTTATAAAAGAACTCAGACAGAAAGGCTCAAAAGTAAATGCTCCAATATGTTTAAGCTGTGCAAAATAGCCAAGACATATATGGTTACTTATTTTTCAACAATGGTGCAAATTACTGGAAAAAAGAATAAAGGAAGCAGTGGGAGAAGAATGAAGAAGGTGCATGTGGGGGAGAGCAGGAAACTAAGGAAACAGAATCCACCACTGTGGGAAACCAACTGTCTGGGGAGTCAAGGAGAGCTTCATAAAGGATGTAACAGTAAGGCAGTGTCATGCAAGATGAAAAGGAACTTGGCAGAAAAGAATTCCAGAAAAGTGCTGCATTTACAATGCTACAAGTCATTAAGTATCACTGCTTGTGGTCAGGGTAAGAGACTGGAGAATTTGATAGCCACAGAAAGCAAACACAGCTTTAATGGATGCACCCATTATGATACAAGTATTGTGTTAAGTGTATTACATATGTGTATTGCTTAATCATAATAACCAGTTAAGATGAACATTTTTATCCCTATTTTATGAAGAAACGGATAGCTCATAGAGCCAGCAAATAGTATTGACATTTGGTCTCAACATGTGTTTCTTCCTGACTCCAAAGCTGCTTTTCTAACCACTATGATACTGGGGTAAAAAATGCCTAGGTTTTTAAGTATGTGCTTTAGGAGCATGGACGTTGGTTTCTAAGAAAGACACAGACAGGGAAACTAGATAATAAAGACTACAGAACACATTGCTAAACCAACAAAATTATTCCAAAGGTTATCTATATAACATATGAGAAACACCAGGAAAATTCTAAAACATTAAGGATTTTGACCAGGGTCTAGTTCACCTATGATGGTTAATCTCAACTGTCTAACTTGATGAGATCTAGAATCACCTTGGAGAGGGGCCTCTGTACCTGCCTGAATGTTAGGTTAACTGAGGTGGGAACACCTGCCCACTGTGAGTGTTACCATAAACTGGGCTGAGATCCTGCGTATAAAAAGGAGTAAGCCGAGCACAAACATTCACTGCTTTCTGCTTCCTGCTTGTGGATGTGATGGGACCAGCCTCTTCAAACTGTCTTGATTTCTGTGCCACAATGGGCTGTATCCTTGAACTGTGAGCTGAAATAAACCTTCTCTCTTCAATTGCTTCTGCCAAGGTATTTTATCACAACAGGAAAAGAAACTAAGATACCAACCAGAAGATTAAAACACAATAGTTAAGCTTCAGTATTGGGCTTATTCAGACATTCAACGGAACCTTACCCTATCCAAGGGGCACGTCATACAGGAAGCTGCAAGGTCCAGGCATATGATCGCATTGCTGGTTTCTGTTGTATGTGCAGACAAACCAAAGCACTTCACTTGGGACAGTCGCAAGTACTCCTCTGCTTTCCTGGTTATTAAAGGCAGTATGTTCACTAAAATTGTTTCAAGTTTGCCCAACTCTTTGGCAAAGAATGAACACAGCCTGGTGGCCTTCATATTGAACCTGACTACAGTCCAAATTCATTTGGGTCTGGGAATGAAAAGCAGATCCTTTGGAGAGGGGAAGTTCGCAAGATAGGACCAAAATGACTCCAGAGTTTACAGTGCTCAAGTGCTTTTAAAAAGTAAATTCACCCCCCCGCCCCCCCAAAAAACCCTTTCCTCCTACCATTACTTGAACAATTAAAGGCAGGCAGATTAGGTCAGATTAGATAGTCTTTCCTTCTCTTCCTTTAAATGGGCGTTTCTCAATTTTGGGGGATTGTAAAAACAGATTCTGGGTTTCATCCCCAGTCAGTAGGCCTGGGGTGGGCGGGTGCACGAATTTTTATTCCTGTTAAGTGTCAAGCTGACATCCTTGCCGCAGATTCAGGACCACACTTCGAGAACAGCTGTTTTAACGATTACGGAGTGCTATGTACAAATTTTAAGAGCTCTTTTCCTTCCCTTTCCTCACCTGACTGCTGAGGTAGGCTTGGCTGCAGTGGCTTCATTTCCAACCACAAGCTCTCGCAAAGATCCTCCCACTTTTAACGGCCCTCTTCGGCGGCACGCACGGCCACACTTACCTCAGCACCTCCGGCTCTGCAAGGCCCAGGCGTGGAGCCAGGTTGCGAATCATCTCAGACGCCATAATCGGAAAAAACGCGCGCGGAAGCGCAGCGGAGCGTGGAGCGCCAGGATCCGCCCCTAGCGCGTCCAGATTGGCTGGGACAAGACTTGTGACTGTCTCACACACCAATCCTGACCTTCTTTCTGCGCATGTGCACCACGGGTCGAGCGCGGCGGCTGGTTCTCAGGCCCTCAACCATAGACGCCTCCTTTCCTTCCGGTGGTTCACCAAAGCACAGAACCCACTCCTGCCCCGCCCCGCCCCGCCCACTTCAACACACTGCGGTCTGCCCGACGTAAGCGCCCCAAAGCACGCGTGACTTGAAACGGGCCAATCGAGCTACCGTTAGCGGCCCAAGGGCGGAACTATAGAGGGCGGAGCTCGGGAGGATAGAGTCACCTGACTGCGGGTGGCTCCGGCGGAGTCAGTGCTGCTGTCTGCGGGATCCCGAGTAGTCATGGTGAGTGAGTGGAGGCCGTGGGTCCGGCCGACCCTCCCGCAGTCCCGGCTTCCTTCCAGAGGCCTGGAGCTCTGCTGGCAGAGTAGGGGTTCTTGGCGCGCTCGGGCTGGTGCTAACCGGGCTGGACCGGCAGGGGAAGGCCGCGAGTAGGCTGGCCTGGGACGGGGTGGGCGGCGGCTTCAGGCTTTGGCCGGTACTGTGAGGCGGGCAGCCATCCTGAGGAAGAGCTCGGTCTTGCCGCTGGGTTGGGGCCACCTCGGAGCCCGAGGGCTGAGGTCCTGGTGAGCTCTTCTCTGGTTCTGCAGCCGGGACCACCCCGCCATCCCCCGAGGGTGCACGGCCACCTTTGGGCTCCGCGGGCCGCACGCCTTGTTTCAGCTAGACGAATCAAGAGGATCCGCGGCCCCTCCACCCGGCCTCTGAGTCCGTTAATCCGCAGTGGTTCCAGTGCGTTCTAGGGACCTGTGTACGTGAAGTGAATGTCCCGAAGACTCATGCTTTCTCCCCCTAAACCTGACAGCCAGAAAGGATATCGTGTTTTCCCTTTCGCGTTCGTTCCCCTGGGCCTTGTTGGAAACTGGATTCTCCTTATGGCTCTCTGTGATGGTAGCAGATTGGATGTGACATTGGCCTCATAAACACGGACTTCCTCAAATGGAAACCCTGTCGGTTTCCCACAGGGCACGTCGTTTGCATCTTACTGCCATTGAATGTAATCTGCTCTGAATAATGTTTTTGGATGTTGGCGTGCGTGTGGCAGATTTACTTATTCATTATCCATTCATCGGAGACAGAATTCTGTAACCCTGGACACAGTTTGACTATAAGTGGTTAATGGGTAAAACCAAGATTAAATCTGATTTTTGGAGTGGAGGTTTGAGATGGTCTTGTTAGGCTCTGGCCAGTCTAGCACTCATGGCAGTCTTGTCCCAGCTTTTGCTGAGTGTTGAGATTTTGCCTTATATATTGCCCTACAAGGTGATTTTTTTTTTCCCTCAGAATTTTTGTAGTCGAGGATTCATACGTTTTGTGATTGAAAGCATTTGAGGATACACAATACTTCATTTATGTGCTGAATGAACCAGATCAGTCATGTCATCATTTTTATGACGGGCAGGTATTCAGCCTTTGAGTCTCACTTTTGGGTCAGCAAACAAGTGTTGATCTTACTGGCCCTTGAATACTAGAGATCTAGAGTCCAGTTCAATTAAGCTAAGCATCTAGTGTGCACTCAGTGTCATGGATTTTGCTGAATTGTGGGTTGTTAACTGTTCAGTGGATGTAGTGTCCACTGTGAAAGTTGAAAATGTTTTGGAGATGGAAAGTGGTAATTACTGTACACGTGAGTGTGGTAAATCTTACTGTTATAAAATTGTCCTGGGGCTGGCGTAGGCTCATCTTTGAGTGCCTACTTCTCTTCCAAGAGACCCAAATTCAAGTCCTCAACACCCTCTAGTAGCTCACAACCAACTGTAACTCTAGCTCCAGGGAGTCCAGTGCCCTCTTCCTGTCTCCATGGCCACCTGCACTCACTTGTACATACCCACACACAGCGACACATAAACACACAATCTAAAATTTAATTTTAAAAATTAATAAAAATAAATCTCAAGAAGTCCTATATCACTACCTGCTTCTAAGCTGACCTTTTGAACTTAATGAAATCCGCTGATTTATTGTAAAATCTATTGCATTTAGATGAAAAAGCCCCAAAAATTGAAAGTTAGATTGGGTTCACTAAAGTACTCAGAGGACTAGCAATGCATAATAAATTTTATGAATTAGGCCTGGGGATATAGCTCAGTTGGTAGAGTGCCTGCCTAGCATGCATGAAGCCCTTTGGTTCCATCCACGGTACCATGTAACACGGCATAGTGGCATGTGTTTGTAATCCCAGCACTAATAGTAAAGTGGAGGCAGGAAGTTCAAGATCATCCTCAGCAACAAAATGAGTTTAAGGCTAGTCTGGGCTACATCAGACCCTGTCTCAAATTTTTTGTTCAGTAATAATTTTTTTTAAGGTTGAAAGACACCTATTTTTTTCCCCTGGAACTGGAGTTATAGATGGTTGTTAGCCACCATGTGGGTGTTAGAAATCTACAAGAGCAGCCAGTGCTCTTAACCATTTAGCCATCTCCAACCTGACAGTCATTAATTACCTTGTGATATATGCTGTGGTAGTAATGTGTTGATACAACATGAAAGAGTGATTAATTTTACTTAACAGAGAGTGAATTCATTTTGCAAGCAGATTTTTTTCTTACCACAATTATAATTTCCTAAGACGGGTCAGTGTTCTTAAATTCATTCCTTGATGTAAAAATATACTAAAACGTAGGTGAAACCTAACAGTTGAGAAGGGAAGCGTGCTTCTTAAAAGATTTTGGTAGACTTATTACCAAGAATTAGCTTGGCCGTATAGCTATGTTCTAGTTGGATTCAGAGCATATTAACAGAATACAGCCATAAACTACCATCTTGAATTTCTTTGAGGCCAAAACTGTTGAGTCACTTTGATAGTTGTCAAAAAATGACATATCAGTTAGAGATACAGAACTGGAATGAACCTTATGTGAAAATCTTAGAAAAGTAATATGGCTAAAACTATAGAAATAAAAATATTTGCTTGGAGAAAGTGCTTATGAGCCATTAATGAGAGTATTTAAAAATGTTTCTTTTAGCCTACAACACAGCAGTCACCTCAGGATGAGCAGGAAAAACTCTTGGATGAAGCCATACAAGCTGTAAAGGTTCAGTCATTCCAGATGAAAAGATGCCTGGTAAGAATGAAAATATGAGAGACACAATTGTGTACTGTAGATTCCTAAGAAAGCATCTCTAGTTCTAAAGTTATGTTTTTCACTAACCACCAGCATCTGTCTCAAATTCACCTGTGTTTATTTAGCACTATGTAAAAGACTTTCAAACAGTGAGCCTTGCTTTGTTATGTATGTATGCCTAGAGTCTATAAACTCATGAGAACAAAAGATCCTGACTTTTAGTTACATACTGCCACACTAACCTAAATATCTAAGCCTCTTCAGTTTTATACTTCAGATCTGAGGACTTAACATGTAATTTCTATTCAATAAATACTTACTGAATGAAGTACTGAATGTATTTAAATACTTCAGCTATGTTTTTTCACCTGAGTGTCTTGAGAATGTTTAAATAGATACTTTTATTGTAGAACCTAGCTTAAACAACTACACTTATACCTGGGAGTGGTACTATTCACTTCTGGAGGTAAAGATGGGGGAATCATGAGCTTGAAGCCAGCCTGGGTGGCGTAGTGAGACCTTCTCTTAAAACATGAAAACAAAAATTATACTTGTACCTATTTATATATTTTCATATTCTAAAGATAGGAAATAATATGCATAGATACCATATATCCCATGTATTAAAGTTTAAATAAATAAGCAGATACTTTAAGCTATAAGTTGCTGGGGTGATGATGATACTTTACAAAGTGTCTTACATTTTGTGTGTGTGTGGGGGGTGTATGTGTCTGTGCATATAGAAGCCAGAGGTTGATGTCTAGTGTCAGTTACTGTTCATCTTTTTCTTTCTCCTTTTTCTTATTCACTGATGATTTCATACATGTGTATAGAGAACATAATTTTGGTTGTTTTCATGCCCCATTATGCTTTCTTATCCCTCCCCCCATAAATATGTAAATGTAATTAAAATAGAAAATCTTTTAGAATTTGTACTTCTAATAAAATGGCAGGATACAAATTATCACACAAAAATCATTAGTCTTCTGTATATCAACAATAGACAAACTGAGAAAGAAATCAGGGAAACAACCCCATTCACAATAATGAAACAAAATAAAAACAAAAACAACAACTACCACAACAAAAAACAATCCAGACTTTGTATAAACGTAATCAAGAATGTGAACAACCTTTTTAATGATATTTAAGATGTTGAAAAAAGAATTTGAAGAGGACAACTGATGATGGAAAGCACTCCCATGCTCATGAATTAGAAGAATAAATATGAAAATGACTGTCTTACTGAAACCAATCTACAGATTTAATGCAAGCCCAACCAAAATTCCAGTGATATTCTTCACAGAAATATGAGAAATCTTAAAATTCAAATGGAAGCACAAGAGACCTGATAACCAAAGCAATCTTGAGCAAAAAGAATGCTGTTGAAAGTGTCATTGTACATGATTTTAAGTTACACTACATAATTGTAGTAAGAAATATGGTACTGGCACAAAAAGGGTAAGATTAGTGGAATAGAATAGAGCATCCACCTATGATGCCATGCAACTACAGCTACTTGAGTTTTCATAAAAATACCAAAGAATACACACTGGAGAAAAGACATCGTCAACAGATGTTGCTGGGGAAACTGGACATCAATGTGTAGAAGAATGGAACTAAATCCTTGTCTCTCAATCTGCACAAAACTCAACTCCAGATGGATGAAGAACCCCGGCAATAAGACCAGGTACTTTGAAATTTGCCAGAGTCCAGCTCCTGCTGAGTCTGGGGCCTGAAGGGGTGAAGGTAACTGCAACTGTGTCGGTAGAAATGACTATACCAGAAACCACAATTGCAGTTCTAGTAGAGGCTGTTGACTGACCCGCTTGGGGGAGGTCAACCCAAATATCTTCTTGCTTTTTCTACTTCTCTCTCTACTTTTCTTCTGAAAGCAGCCTTCTCCAACCTTTGTTTATAATTAGAAAGCTTACAATAGCAGTAAAGCATCAGACCATAAATGGAACCATGAGTTTGTACAGTATTTCTCAGTGTACAATATTCTTCAATAATCACAGTAAAAGGAAAGTACAAAGTTCAATGATTAACCTTTTCTTAACATAGCCAAACAATGTCTTTATTGTTTTCTTTATATCCTTGCGGTTTCTATTTTACCATAGAAATGTAAGACAGCCTGTCCCCATTTGCCCTTTAATTCTTTGAATTTAATATTTACAGGTGGGTGTGTATATTTGAGAAAATTATTTTTCTCATGGGAACGGGAATAACCAACTCTTTTTATTTATTGTCTAATCAATTTTCCAATTTATCTTTTTCCTCTCCCTTTTGCTATTTCTTCTTGAATATTTTGTATTCTTTGAGTAATATGAGTATTTTCTGTATTTCAATATCCTTTATTATTTGTTGCCATTTATCTTTAAGGGCTTTTTGAATCGCTTTTAGTCTTTGTAAAAGAATAGGCAATTTTTCTTAAGAGGTCATGCACCACCAGTTTTTTGCTGACCTAGCTAATCTTAGGGAAACTCCAAGAAGGAGTTTCCCTAAGCCAAATAGTTTTTCCTTATACCAAACTTTAGTCTCAGTAGTTCCTCGTTTAGGGTTAAAGTCATAAACTCCTGTAAAAGGCAGCAGGACATCTATTGCATGCTATCTTTTCCTTTGGGGGAATACCAAGCCTCATTATTAATCACAAATGCAGGTCCCAATGACATCATATTTGTAGGTGGAACTCGTCTATCTTTTTATTTTCGTTTTGTTTCAATAACATGATAATTCTGCTAAAGGAAGATAATTTCCTGGTTTAGTTTCCCATTCCATCATCAGAGTTGGTTATCAGAATACTTAAGGAAGAGAAGGTTATACAAATTACAAAAACCAGGAGTAACTGGGGAAGGGATATCCACCAAAAGAGCAGTGGTCATCGGCTTTCAGCTGGAACTTTGTCAAGCAGTACTCTTGCCAAGAATCACAGAACTCTTGGAGCCAGCAGAAATTGCTAGGGAAAAATTAGAGACTTTCTTTGACATATAGGCACAGGTAAGTAACTGATTGCTAAGGTAATAAGCTTGATAATTAACATATGGCATGTCATGAAATTAAAAAGCATTTATATAGCAAAAGAAACTGTCAGGTTAAGAAGTGGATTAAAGAATGGTAGAAAAATCTTCACTAGCTCTATATATGAGAGAGGATTAGTATCTAGAATATATGAAGAACTCAAAAAACTAAACATCAAACAACAAAAAGCCCCCACAAAGCAGCCCAATTAAAAAATAGCTGTGAAACTGAACAGAAAATTCTCAAGAGAAGAAATGTAAATGGCTAAAAGTATGTAATAAAGTGTTCGATATCCTTAGCCATCAGGGAAATGCAAATTAAAACTACTTCAAAAATTCTGTCTCACCTTCATCAGAAGAATGACTGTCATTAAGGAAACAAATGAAAATCTGCTGAGGATGTGGGGAACGGGGAATACCCACTGTTAGTGGGAGTGTAAGTTGGTGTAATCACTGGAAGTTAGTCTGGTAGTTTCTCAAAAAGCTAGAAAAAACTACCATATAATCTAGCTAAACCACTCTTTGACATATACCCAAAGGACTCTATATCCTACTATAGAGATATTTAGATATCCATGTTCATTGCTGTTCTGTTCACAGTAATTAGAAAATGGAATCAGCCTAGATCTCCATCAGCTGATGAATGGATAATGAAAATGTGGCACATATAAACAGTGAAATTTTATTCTGATCTAAAGAAAAATGAAATGTGCAGGAAAATGGATAGAACTGGAAATTATGATAGTGAGGTAACCCAGGACCAGAATGACACATACGACATGGTCTCTTTCATATGTGGATCTTAGCTTTGAATTTTTAGATTTGTGTATTTTGGAGTATCTGTAGAGCTCAAGAAACTAGAAGGAGCCCCTGAGTTGGGGTGGGGGGGTGTCTTGAGGATTGAGAGGGTCGTAGACGACACACATGATACGAAAGTAGAGGAGGGGAATACCGATTAAAGGTTTGAGTCGGGGTGGGGATAGGAGCACAGGGGAGAGAAAGGGATGGGGTTTGGGTTAATAAGAAGTAAGGATGTGTGAAAATGCCTCATGGAAACCCACTATTTTGTAAGCTTATTAAAATATATAATTTAAGGGGCAGGAGAGATGACTCAGCAGTTAAGAACACTGGTTGTTCTTGCAGAGGACCCAGGTTCACGTCCCAGCACCCACATGGTGGCTAATAACTGTTTGTAACTCAAGTTCCAGGGGATCTGACACCATCGTCTGACGTCCATGGATGTTACATGACATGGGTGCACTTACATGCAGGCATAGCACTCACATAAAATGAAAATAAATAAATTTTAAAAACTAGGAAAAAAACAATTTAAATAAAAGGTGGGTGAGTGAACACAGGTAATTCTGCCTATGTAGGTCTCTTAGAAGGAATTGGTTATTAATTGAAAAACTCAGGGGCCAGATGTTGGATATCTCCCTTTGAGTTATTAGTCATACTTTTCACTGAACTTTTTATTTGACTTACTGAAATTTTTCATTTCTGTCCTTGTTTCAGTTTGGTTTTTCTTCAGTATTTCTGTCTTGAATTCGTTTCATTATCTGATGACTTCCTTCAGTTATTTATGTTCTCTTGGAATTCATTCAGGAATACTTTAATGTTTTGTTTTTTTTTTGACTACTTTGAATATATTTAAAATTGTTCTTTTGATTTCTTTCCTAATTACTATGGGATTGGTAATTTTTGTAGAGACATATTGTCTTGTTTTTTCATGTGTTTTTGTGCTTAGATATTTCTCTGGTGTCAGACTTACTTACCTTTCTTTCAGTGGAGTGCGGTGTTCAGGAGAGATGAGGTTGTCGTAGGATTGAGGTGACATCTTCCTTTAGGTTGTCAGGGCACTAGGCTGTTATCATCATACCTCCTCTGTGAGCTGAGTGCTGCCTACAACAGTGGTCACTAACAGTAAGCCCACTGTGAAACTAGAGTAGCAGTTTATTGTAATACAGTCACTCTTTTAAGTACCATTTGTTAAAAATCAAGAAATCATGGTGGTATTAGTGATAATAGGTTTTGGGCTTGGAAATACTGGAGTGGGATGTACAGAAAAGGGGAATAGTAGAAGCAGAAAACAAGTTGGGAGTGGGACATGGGGGAGTTTTGGTTGAAGGTAGATTGAAAAAAGGCATGGTAAAGATATGCCTCCAGATAATGTAGAACAGTCTCTTATGTTGTCCTGTACACTGGGGCTGCCTACCTTCTTTGGGAGAGGTAAAAGAAAGAGTAAAGGGTACAGAGAAAGGGAAAGAAAAAAGAAAGAGCAAAAAGAAAAATAAAACAGAAGAGGGCAGATAGGGGGTTACCAGGTGGCCTGCTGTATCACTTAATTTTCTTTCCAAATTATCTGTAAGGAAGCCAAAACAGTAAGATATAGGAGAGTAATACTAAGTTTTAGAAAATGAAAAGAATGGGGCTAGGTAGATAGCTCAGTGAGTAAAATGTTGCCATCAAGTATGGGCACTGAGGATTTGAAGAACCCAAGAAGAAAGCAGACTTAAATGGACAGTCACTACAGAAGGAGCCTGAAGATCTATGACAAAGCCATTGTTAGGATAGTTGTCTTGCTGAAAAAAAATTAGTATGCTTGCTGTCTTGATTGCAGGTCTATGTGGACTATTGGAGGTAGTCTCTATTGTCTAGAGGTTGAAAAGATTGAAGTTATACTAGGAAGCTTATATACAGTCTTAGTTATAGAAACCTTAGAAGCTTTGGAGCCCAGGTGATGAGTTTTCTGTCTGCCTGCCTGCCTGCCTCCCTCCCTCCCTCCCTCCCTTCCTTCCTTCCGAAAAAAACAAAGAAACTTGTGAAACTGATTTTTACGTGACTAAAATAAGTGCCATATGTTCCTAAAACTATACAATGGATTTTTTAATTAAGGCTATAAAACCAAGATAAAATGTTTATTTAAATTAAGCATTCTCATAATTCTCTTGGTATTTCTCTAGGACAAAAACAAGTTGATGGATGCTCTGAAACATGCCTCCAATATGCTTGGTGAACTTCGGACTTCAATGTTATCACCAAAGAGTTACTATGAACTTTGTATCTTTTGAATGTTTTGAAGAATAAACATTTGGGTTATACTTTTTTTTTAAAAAATGTATATGTATGTGTTGCCTGCATGTATGTAAATGCATCCATATTATGCAGTGCTCATGGAGGGCAGAAGAGGGTGTTGGATTCCCTGAAACTGGAGTTACAGAGAGTTGTTAACTGCCATGTGAGTGCTGGGATTCGAACCCAGGTTTTCTGCAAGAACAGCCAATGTTCTTAACCTCTGAGCCATCTCTCGAGCCCCAGTACTTATTTGTTGATAAGACCAATTTTATTGTTTCTGTCTTATTTATTTTCTTAAAGGAGACAAATGTAGATTTATGAAGAAAAAGAAGAGAGTGGGAAGGGCTCCAAGGGAGGAATAGCGTTTGTTTTTTTGAAACAGTCTTTTACTTTGTAGTCCAAGGTAGCCTCAAACTCACAGCAGTCCTCTTGCCTACCTCAGCTTCCTGAGTGCTAGGATTACAGGCATTAGACATCATGCCTGGCTTTCGTTTGTCTACACTTTTTTTTTTTAATATTTTATTTTTATTTTATGTGTATGAGTGTATTGCCTGCATGTCCGTAAGTGAGTGCTGTTGCCTAGTGCCTGTGGAGGTCAGAAGAGGGCGTCTGCTCCCTTGGAACTGGAGTTATGTATAGACCACTGTTAGCCACCAAGTAGGTGCTGGGAACTGAACCCAGGTCCTCTTGCAAAAACAGCCAGTGCTCTTAACTGCTGAACCATCTCTCCAGCCTCTTGTTTGTACTTAACATTTTCTGGAGTTATCATTCTATTATTATTTAGACAAAATACTAGTCTTCTAGGCAGATACACTAAATGAGAAAAGGAAAACTTGTTTCAGAGTATCCTTTTCCAATCTTAAATAACTCCTATTTTTTTCTTTTTTTGCAGTGCTGTCTAGGCAGGCAGTCAGCCTACTGAGCTGAGTACAGCTCTATGCTTAGATTTCTTTAAATGGGTTATTCTTTCTTAATTTTTGATGAGTATTAGCTATTGGTAATTGGTTTTTTGTTTTGTTTTGTTTTTGTTTTTGAGGCAGGATTTCACTATGTAGCCCTTTCTGGTTTGACTGGTCTCTAACTCACAGTAATCCTCTCGCCTCTGCCTTTTATGTACTGGGATTACAGGTGTATACTACCATACCTGGATGATTTTTTTTTTTTTTTAAGATGATGAGGCTGGTCTTGAATTCTTGGATTCAAGTGATCTTCTCTTCTTAGCATCCCCAAGTAGCTGGGAATATTTTTGAGACAATGAGTTGCTATGTAGATAAGGCTGGCCTTGAACCAGTTATCCTTCTGCTTGAGTGCTGCGATTTCAGACATGCAGACACTGGCTTGAAAATCTTAATTTTATAAGCCAACTGAAATTCTGTCTTTAAGCAGTGTTTCTTGTAGGCCTAAATGTAAGATATCTTACTTATGGAAATCATCCTCTAGCCTTAGCGTACTGGTTAGCTGGGATTATAGGCATGTACCATCATGCCAGGAAGCTCAATATTGTGGGGTTTTTTTGTGTGTGTGTATGGTGGTGGGAATTGAGCACAAGCCCTTCTGCATGCAAAGCCAATACTGGTACTACCGAACTATATCCCTAGCCCTGCTCAATAGGTTTAATTACTCCAACAAGTAGTTACAGAATTTTGTTTAGATTAATTTACCTTCATTCTTAATCCTTAATCATAATTAAAAGATATGGCTATTTCTGATGAGTTGCACTACTTGGAGGTTTACCTTACAGATGAGTTTGCTAAAGGAAGGAAAGTGGCAGATCTCTATGAACTTGTACAGTATGCTGGAAACATCATTCCAAGGCTGTAAGTAATGAAGCACTTTTATGTCTGTATTTCCTCAAGCTTCGTGCTGTGGTAGTATGGTAGCCAGTGAAGGTTATCCAATGTATGGTTAATGCTCATTGAAAACTTGTGTTTGCATTTCCTGCCTTGCATTGTATCCTTTTTCTTTTTTTCCTCCCCTCCCCAATCTGTCTCTGTCTGGTTTTTGAGACAGCATATCATTATCCTAGGTTGACCTTAAATCATGATCCTCCTGGCTCAGTTTCCCAAATGCTGGGAATATAGGCATGAGTCACCATGCCTATAAATGGTTGCATATACCTATGCTACTTGGGAGGAAGAGGCATTGCTACAAGTTTAAGGCCAGTGTGAATGACAGCAAATTCTAACTCAGCTGGGACTACATAGTGAGATCCTCAGAGAAAGAGAGATAGAGAGACAGAGGAGAAAGAATATTAAAAAAGCAATTTAAAAGTATTAAAAGTGTTTAATTTCTTAACAAATGAAGATTCACATTTTGGTAGCTACTTTGTTACTTAGTGTTTTGGGGTCAACTCACTACGTAGACCAGGCTGACCTTGAACTCACAGATCTGTCTGCTTCAGCCTCCTGAGTGCTGAGATTAAAGGTGTGTGCCACCATTCCCAGCTTAAGTAAATTTATATTAGAGGAATTTTGCAATAAAAAAAAAATGGGCATCATGTTTTGTTTAAAGTTTTGCATACTAGAAAATAACATGACAGTTAATCTGTTTCTAATATTTTAGAGGTGATAAAGTATATATATATAAATACATATATATGGTTATTAACGTACAGGAGTTCTTTACTTACCCACAAGCAACCATGTGCAAGAATATTAAAGAAAAATTCCAGAAATAATTGTTTTATTAAATAATTTTGTATTACATTCTGATTAGCATGATGAAATTTGGTATTCTGCTGGAGATGTGAGTCATACTTTTGTTGAGCCATTGTCCACCAGCTCTGTTTACCTTGCTTTATTCTCATTGTGTATGCATTGTATCATCTCACATCATTGCAGGAATGATGAATACAGTGTAATAAGATAGATTGCATTCACATGACTGTTATTATAGTATATTTTAAATTATTCTGTCAGTTACTGTTGTTATTCTCTTTGCTGAATTAGTGAACTTTTATCATAAATATGTATGCATAGGAGAAAACAATGGTACATACTGGCTTCAGTTTCATTTATCAACAGGGTATCTTTGATCATATCCTCATGGGTAAGAGGGGTCTGACTACTGGTATCAGTCAGTGATATTATTTATTTTAAATATTTTAGTGATTATATTTAAAGTTAGATGTTTTTTTCCCCATAATACTGGAGAAGACAATGTAGTTCCTGTCTTGTTTATTTAATGTGTGTGTAGTACACAATTACATTTTTGAATATTCTATCTCTAATCAAAACATCTTTTCATATTTCTAGTTATCTGTTGATCACAGTTGGAGTTGTATATGTCAAGTCATTTCCTCAGTCCAGGAAAGATATTTTGAAAGATTTGGTAGAAATGTGCCGTGGTGTGCAGCATCCATTGAGGGGTTTATTTCTGCGAAATTATCTTCTTCAGTGTACTAGAAACATTTTGCCTGATGAAGGCGAGCCAATGGAGTAAGTATCCTCCTTGGTTTGGTTGTAGTGTTTTTTTCATAATAAAATGTCTTAAAAGTATAGAAAAGTATACAGAAATAAGAAACCGAGTATCAGTGATTTTTTTTCCACTCACAGTCCCTGGTAGCATTTTGTGTATAGATTTTCACTGTGATTTAGAACTAACTTGGTGTGCATGGTGTGAGACAAAATGCGCTCATATGCCAATTTGTCTTTGGGTTAGAATCTGCTTTTTTATACAGCCCAGGCTGCTCTTGAATTTCCAGCAATTCATCTGCATCAGCCTCCTGAGTGCTGCTGGCATTACAGCCATGAACTACTATGCCTGGCCATTTAAAATAATGTAGAACATTACCATTTATATTATGTATTCTTCAAAAGAATGACTTTTAAAATGAGTTAGTTTTTTTTGTGTATGAGGCAGCCAGTTTTTAGTAATTGTTCTTGAGTATATATCAATTTTTATAATTTATGGACCACTAGTTCCTCTAGAATATGAATGATTCTAGTGATCTGTAAATACCACTTAGGTATTAACTAGTAAAAAGAAGCAGCAAAAATTATTTATAGAGACCACTGTTTCTTGTGTGATCTCTGTTCTAGCACTGAAGTCCATACTTTTTTCTCACAGCAGTGGCAGATAGTCAGCTAGGAGTGGTGAATGCTTTAAGTGATAGGTCCCTAGACTAAGAATCAAGATTTCCTTTTGTTTAAAGTTTACCCATTTATTTTCTTTTTAAGGTATGTAAAAATCAGTAGTTTTGAGTATCTGCATCAATTCCTTAAAAAAGTTATGTGAGCATGATGTGTATGTGTGGGCATGTGTGCCATGGTGTGTGTGTATGTAGGTCAGAGGACAGCTTTGTGGAATTGCTTTTTTCCTTCTACCTTTCCCAGGCTCCTGGGGAATCAAATTCAGGTCACTAGGCCTTTGCCTTCTGAGCCACTTCACCACATCCCTCCATTTTTTCTTTTGAAATAGGTTCCCGTTATATAATGCTTGCCTTGAGCATGTAATTCTTCTGTTTTTGACTCCCAAGTTCTGGCATGTGTTACTATGCCCAAGATCCTTTCCTTTATAAAAGAAAAATACGTAGTAAAATCATATATGTGACAAAGTTAAACTATACAGAAAAGTTAAAGGTTTAACAGTGTACAGAGAGGATAATGTGTTTGCTTTATTACAGTTTGAATTTTGAACATTAGGTAATCAATAAAAAGATTTCAAAAACTAAGTTCCCTGTCTTAGGAGATGAAAAATAAGGCATTGGTGACTTTCTTATAAAGCTCGCATTTCATTTTAAACCAGAATACTCAACAATAAAATTACATAGTTAGCAGTATACCATAAATGTCACATTTTTTTAGTCTTTTTGTATTTTAGTGGTTTGTTATAAGAGCAAGTCCAACAAGTTGTTCTGGTTAGGGAAGTGGGGAAAGTGATTTGTCCCCTTAAATTGCACCATATTTATTTTTTTCTGCTAGAATCTGTTATTAAAATTTAACACTAAGCCGGTGCAATAAAATTGAAAGTGGTTTCTTCAAGCATGAATATATTACAGAAATAGGAAGAAAATGAACAGAGGGGAATATATTAAATTGGGCCTGTCCTGTGTTAAGATTTTTCCAAATTTTTTTCTTGGCAGTGAAGAAACAACTGGTGATATCAGTGATTCCATGGACTTTGTACTACTCAACTTTGCAGAAATGAACAAGCTCTGGGTGCGGATGCAACACCAAGGACATAGCCGAGATAGAGAAAAAAGAGAACGAGAAAGACAAGAACTGAGAATTTTAGTGGGAACAAATTTGGTGCGCCTTAGTCAGTTGGAAGGTGTAAATGTGGAACGTTACAAACAGGTTCATATCCTTGTTACTTTAGGTTATGAGATATAGACTGAAATCTTACTTTAAAAGCATGCATTTTTGTTAAATATTACGTTAAAAATATTTTTAACTGGTTTTTACTGTAAAAGAGCTGTTAAAGTATATCATGTTCATGGATTAGAAGACTCAGTATTGTGAAGATAAAAGTTTTCTTTAAATCCATCTATAAATTCAGTGCAACTTCAAATCCCTGTTTCTGGCATTTCTGTTTTTTTTTTTTTTTTTTTACTTTTTTGAGATGGGTTTTCACTGTGTAGCCCTGGTTGGCCTAGAACTCACAGAGATCAACCTGCCTCTGCCTCTGCCTCCTGAGTGCTGGGATTAAAGGCATGTGTTACCATGTCTGGCCTCAATCCCCATTTTTTGTTTGAGAAGTCAACAGATTGATTCTAAAATATATGAAAAAGTGCAGAGAACCTGTAATTTCTGCTGAAGTTTTGAAAGAGTAGAGCAGAGGACCTAAATTCAAGATTAATACCAAAATGGGAGATAGTGTGTGGATTGACACATAGTATAGAGAGGTACATAAAGAAAGTGATGAAAGAAATACACACATAAATCATTGAAGGGGAATAAATTAGGGATCCATAAACTGTTCCTGTAAAGTGATAGTAAATATTTTTCAGCTTTGTAAGTCATCAGTTACAACTAGTAAACTCAGTGGGTGTATGGGCAAAAGCGGTCAAAACAGTAGGAAAATGAGTAGGCAGGGCTTTGTTACTTTGGGATATAGCTCAGTGGTATAGTGTCTTTTTCAACATGATTAAGGTGCTTTGTTTGATCCCTAGCACCTTAAAAACAAAACAAAATTTAGTTAGAAAATCAGATTTGCTAATCTCTGGATTAGAAAATCCATTATAGACTTATATGACTTCTTCACTTTCCTTTTATTTCCTCTCTCCTGCCCCTTCTTCCTCCTTTGATAGAATCTTGTGTAGCCCAAACTGTCCTCCAACTCACTTTGTTGCCAAGGGATGACCTTGAACTTCTGATCCTCCTAAATCAAGTACCGGGATTACTATCAAACCCAATTTGTGTGGCACTGATGATCAAACCTAGGGACTTGGGCATGATAGGCAAGCATTCTGTCAACTCAGTTACTTCTCTACCACCCCAGCCCCCTGGCAGTTATTTTTTAGGAGAGTGCAAAAGCAACCTTTTCAACAAATGGCTCTGGAACAATTGGATATCTACTTAATATATGTACATAAACTAATTCTTGACCCATTGCTCAGACTGTAGAGAAATACTCTATACTCTAAAAGTTGATCAGATACTTAAGTCTAAAATCTAAAACACCTAGAAGAAAACACAAGGAAATCTTTGTGATCTTGGATTGGTGAAGGCTTCTTAACACAATTTAGGCACAAACTACTAAAGAAATAAAAAAACCTTTGTTTTATATATTAAATAACAGCTCAGCAACTCAGATTTTTATATTAAAACAAGCTAATTTTAAAAGTTGAGAACTGAAGTGTGGATGAGAGCAATAAAAATACAATTTTTTAACCAGGGAGAGGGTGATGCACACCTTTAATCCCAGCACTAGGGAGACAGAGGCAGGCGGTTCTCTGTGAGATGGAGGCTAGCCTGGTCTACATAGCAAATTCCAGGCCAGCTGGGGCTACAGGGAGATCCTGTCTCAAAAAACCAAATACATATATATGTTTACGATTTTCAAGTTCACTGTGTTATTAGAGGAGTAGTTTGAGATTTTGACAATGTTTTTTAACTTACATGTTTTTCTTTGTTTTTTTTAGATTGTTTTAACAGGAATATTGGAACAAGTTGTGAATTGTAGGGATGCTTTGGCTCAAGAATATCTCATGGAGTGTATTATTCAGGTAAGTAAGAACATTTCTTTTTAAAAACATTTTATTTAATACTTTTTATTTTACGTGTGTGAGTATGTTGCTTGCAGGTATGTAAGTGCACCTGTGTTGTGCATTCCCCTGGAGGTCAGAAGAGGGCATCAGATCCCCTGAAACTGGAGTTACTGTCCATTGATAACCACCATGTGGGTGCTGAGACTCAAACCTGGGTCCTCTGTAAACACAGTCAGTGTCTTTAACTGCTGAGCTATCTCCAGCCTAAGAACATTTATTTCTTAAAAGTGCTTTTATTAATTTTCATTGTTTAAAAAAAATCTGGGCCTCAATGTGGTGACATTTACTTATAGTTCCAGCCACTTAGGCAGTGTAATGAGATTCTGTCTGGGGGGTGGTGGGGGGGGATCTTAGAAAAATTTTTCCTGAATTATTGTCCTTTCTTCAGAAATTTACTTTTTCTAAGCTTGGTCTTGGAATAATAACCTGCTTTGTTTTCCCTCAAAAATGTAGGAAAATAATCTTGAGTTTTCTAAGTCTCATTAGTTTAATTTTAGGTATATGTTAGTTTAGTGGTCTGGGCTTATGTTTTTAGACTATAGGTGTCTAAGATTAAATTATTTCTTTACAAATAAGGACTTGAAATACCAACGTGAGCTCAGAATATTAGGTAATATACTTGTGTCAATCAACTATTATCTGATTTTTAGGTTTTTCCTGATGAGTTCCATCTACAGACTTTGAATCCTTTTCTTAGAGCTTGTGCTGAGTTACACCAAAATGTAAATGTGAAAAACATAATCATTGCTTTAATTGACAGGTAAGATCAGCTAACACTGGAGGGCAAATGCTCTGACATAGGAATAATGAATTTAAACCACTTTCATAAATTGTTATTTTATTATATTAATGATTTTAATGTTATACACTAAAATTAATCTAGCTCTTAATATCTAGTGTTTGCCTAACTTAAGTGTGAAAGAAGCTTAACTTTTGAGGGAGGTATGATTTTAAAATTTTTTGATAGCTGGTTCTTATATAGCTAGCCTCAAGCTCAGTATGTAGGTGAGGATAATATTGAATTCCTGGTCCTTCTCTTCTGCCTTAACTCCTAAGTGCTTTGAGATGAGTATTTTTAATCTAGTGTTTAATTGGCATTATTGCATAGACTTTTCCATAAATTTTAATGAATCAAGCATTCATTGAAGATCAGGATTTCTCACAATGATGTAACCAGATTTTCTCAGCATTATCTTTCAATGGTAACATATTTGATCTAGTTTTCTTAAGTAGTAGTAGTAGAAAAGTGCAGATGATTAGAAATGTTCAGGTAATCATTTTGCAATCGTGTTTTCATAAAGAAGAATTTTATAGAATTACGTATTTAGTAAATTCCCTTTAAGTGTAGTGCTTTTAGCCATTGGCTTTGGTTGGTTAAAAATATAAAGCCTAACCTTTGATAATGACTGTAATGAGGGAGTACTTGGCAGCCTAATACATAACATGTCCTGTGTATTAGTATATATCATTATATAGCCAGAAACAGCAGCAAAGATTTATTTTAACACTTTGTTTTTAACTAATTGTATGATTAGCCTTAAAGTATGAGAATTTGTATAGCAGAGGTCTCTAAATTGTCTATTTTAGACAGCAAACATTGCATGCTTATTGGGCACACTCTTAAAGAAAGCTAGTTAGCCATATTTTCCTGTGTGGGATGTAATGTCGTTTAGCAATCTGAGTCAGTGGGTTTTTTCCTGCATTACAAAATGTGGATATAATTCTAATCTTGACAGAGAATGGAACAGGCATGTTTTTTTAATAGCTTAAGATGTAGGATATAAAAGTTAATTCTTAATTTTGGAATTAGAGCTTCAAGTCTTGTACTAAAAATAAAGTATCTTAAAATAGCCTCATTTTTATCTTTTAAAGATCATTTATTTAAAGATTTATTTTTATTTTATGTATCTGAGTGTTTTGCCTGCATGTATGTATGCATATCACATGTGTGCCCGTGGAGACAAGGAGAGGGTGTTGGGATTCCCTGGAAATGGAGTAATAAATGATTGTGAGCTGCTGTGTGAGTGCTGAGAACCAAACCTGAGTCCTCTGAAAGAGCAGTAAATGCTCTTAACCATCTTTCCATCATTTATTTAATCTAGGTATGATAGCACATGCTTCTGAACCCAGCAGTTGGGAGGTAGAGGCAGGAGTATCATGAGTTCTAGGCCAGTCTGGGCTATATAGTGAGACTCTGAAATAAATGAGTAGATAAATAAATAGATCAAAGAATGCCAATAGGATAAGACATCATTAACAAAACCTTAGTTAAAAAGGAATTGAGGTAATGATTGGTACATTCAAATTCTTGCTTTAAAAACCAGTTTTGAAAAATATTTTTTATTTAAAAAAAATACTTTATTTGTTGCCTACAAGTGTGTAAGTGCACCCATTTTGTGCAATGCCCATGGAGGCCAGAAGAGGGTGTCAGATCCCCGGAACTGGAGGAACAGATGGTTGTTAGCTGCCATGTGGGTGTTGGGAATCTAACCTAGGTCCTCTGTGAGAGCAGCCAGTGCTCTTAATGGCCAAACCATCTCTCCAGTCCCATTAAAAGCCATTTTTATCTAAGAGAAATATATTCATGAGAAATAGATTAAAACAATAAAGAATAAAACGATCCTACTTCTTAGATCCCTGTATCTTTAAAAATAAAAGGTATTTTCTTTTTTAGATTAGCTTTATTTGCTCATCGTGAAGATGGACCTGGAATTCCAGCAGAGATTAAACTTTTTGACATATTTTCACAACAGGTGGCTACAGTGATACAGGTTTGTATAGCATTTCCCCTAAGTTCTCAACTTTGAAATTTCTTTGCCTGCATATTGTTTTCTTTTAAATAAATTATATGATTTTTCTAAACATTCCAGTCAAGGCAAGACATGCCATCAGAGGATGTTGTATCTTTACAAGTCTCTCTCATTAATCTTGCCATGAAATGTTACCCTGATCGTGTGGACTATGTTGATAAAGTTCTAGAAACGACAGTGGAGATATTCAATAAACTAAACCTTGAACAGTAAGTCAAAGTTACATTAAGACAGTTTTTAAAAATTACATTTTTGTGTATGTGTTTGTGTGTGTATGCATACATACATGTGTGCCACAGGGCAGCTGTAGAGATCAGAAAATAACTTGCCGGAGTTGACTTTTTCCTTCCACCATGTGGGTCTCAGGAATCAAACTCAGGTTGCTGGGCTTGGTGGCAAGCACCTTTACCTGCTGAGCCATCTTGTAAGCCCCATTATGTTTTGTAAAATTTCTTAGTGGTATTTTTGTCCTGGAGTTGCCTTTCTTTCTCAGTTTTCTTTGAAACATGAGCATTTGTCTTGTTCGAGTATGCTAAGATTGTCATAATTGGTGTTAATCAAGATTGCCCTGATTGGTGCTAATCAGAGCAGAAAATTTCACCGGTTACATGATTGTGCACTGCAGTGAAGTAGTGGCCCACATGGCCCATAGGTAGTACCTTCAAGTTTCACTGTCTTCAATTCAGATCCCATTCTGCCATGAATGAGCTAGTTTTTAAAGTGCTAGAGAAACTACATCAAGCCAGTTTTTCCCTAGAAAGGGTTTCCTGCACATGAGTAAATTGTGAGAACAGATCAGTTTCAATATTTTTCTAATTTGAGTTTTGGTTTTGATACTATTGGGGAAAAAATAATGCTTTCTACTTGATCTTCAGTCATACCTTCCTAGACCTGTGGTACCCTCTAGTGGCCACTTTGGGCAATTTTGATGCTATTGTCTTTTCCCCAACAGTTTTCCCCTCTCTGGAACTGGATCAAGTTAGGCTTCCTTCTTTTTTCCAAATTATTTTTAATTCCACCTCATATAATCTTTTTCTTTTCCATCTCCCACCCATTGGTTTAGCTGCATCAAAAAAACTTATTTTCTCTACCTCTTTATTACATTTTGCCTTTGGGGTATTCCCATTTTCTAGTGAGCTGAAAAACACAAATCTTTAATGATAAATGTGAAAGAAAATCAAATGATATATCTATATCTTGTACGATAAATGAGTTTTACATTAAAAATTAGAAAAGTAATCAGAAACTCCAGTCTCTAAAGGTCTTGTAAATGCTAAGCTGTGTCTCTGCCTCCACAGAAGTTTCTTCAAGCTGTTACCTTACATTCAGCTTGCTTTTTCTTAATTGCCAGTAAAGTAATTGGAAGTGATACAGAAGAAATAACGTATGTGTTTTTCTGTTCTCATGCTTACTTTCATCTTGAATGTATAATACTCATTGGCTGCACTAGGAACCAAAGTACCACTTAAAACAATTTGCTGAGAAGGGTGAAATTAGTCAGTGACCTTAATTCTACCTACACAACCTGTTCATTAATTGAAAACTATTATCAGCAGAATTTCAGTAGATAAGTATATATGTTTAAATAGACATCTTTATCCTCATTTTGATGTTTTTGGTTTTGCTTTTTCCTTTCACACTTTTTATTATTTATTCCAAAGAGAGATACTTTTTAACATATTTTGCCAGAAATAACTTGAAGCAGGTTACATAAAAATATATATACAATGAAGTATAAGGGGATAATAGGAATAAGAAATCAAAGACCAAAATCCTAATGAGTTTATTGGACTTGCTAACAGAGCATAGAGTGGGGGTTTATTTACAGAAGAATGTCCCCCTCCCCCATTTATGGCTGCTCTGGAAAGTTCACACTCAAATATAGATCCTATGCCTTCCTGACAGCCCCACAAAATGGTGAGAGAGGTACCTTCTGGCATTCTTGGCTTACTTAGCCCCTCCATCACATGCAGCTAAGGTCAACTGGTTGGGTGGGAGGGGTAAGTGACTTGCCCCTTGACTCCTTGATGAGCTTGAGAAGAAGGTGTGACTATAGTTTGCTGGTATAGTGGTCAGAGGACACTTCCAGTTAACACTCTACCCCTTCCTCCAGCTCTTACGTTTTTTCCTCCAAACTCTTCCGCAATAGCTCATGAGCCTTGGAGGGGGTGATAGCTGTGGGATGATCTTTGTCCCGTTGTGGCAAGGCACTGAACTTTTGGGTCTCTACATCATCTGTTTTCCATGGGCTCTTGGCACAATTCAGTGGGATTCCATATATTGTAAGGATTTGGTGCTAGGACCCACGAATGAGAGAGAGCATATGTGTTTTGTTTTTCTGAGTCTGTGTTACTTCACTTAGTATAACAGTTTCTAGATCCATCTATTTACCTGAAAATTTCATTATTCATCTTTCTTTTACTGCTGAAATGGAAAACTCCATTGTGTAAATTTTCCACATTTTTGTTAACCACATGTCAGTTGAAGGGCATTTAGGGTGCTAGGACCCACGAATGAGAGAGAGCATATGTGTTTTGTTTTTCTGAGTCTGTGTTACTTCACTTAGTATAACAGTTTCTAGATCCATCTATTTACCTGAAAATTTCATTATTCATCTTTCTTTTACTGCTGAAATGGAAAACTCCATTGTGTAAATTTTCCACATTTTTGTTAACCACATGTCAGTTGAAGGGCATTTAGGTTGCTTCCATCTCTTAGCTCTTGTGAAAAGAGCAGCAGCAAACATGGTTGTATAAGTGTCTCTGCA
>NW_008350130.1:205303-214720 GCF_000622305.1 Nannospalax galili | reverse complement strand
TAAAAATATTTATTATTTTTATTTTATGTGTATGAGTGTATTGCCTGCATGTATATGAGTGCACCTGTGTCATGCAGTGCCACAGAGGTCAGAAGAGGGCTTTGGATTCCCCTGAAAATGGAGCTAAGGATGGTTTGTAGCCGCCATGTGGGTGCTAGGAATTGAACCCGGCTCCTCTGCAAGAGCAGTCAGTGCTCTCAACCATTGAGCCATCTTTCCAGCCCCCATTTTTAGTTTTTTAAGAGTTCTCCACACTCCTTTCCAAAGAGGTTGCACAAGTTTGCAGTCCCACCAGCAGCAAATGAGCGTTCCCTTTCTTTACATCCTCACAGGCATTTCTTTTCATTTGTTTTCTTGATCTTAGCCAGTCTGGCTGGGGTAAGGTAAAATCTTCAGTGGTTTTAATTTGCATTTTCCTAATTGCTAAGGATGTTGGACACTTTAAAAGATGTTTCTTAGCCATCTTTATTTCTTCATTTGAGAGCTCTCTGTTTAGATCTTTAGCCCATCTTTTAACTGGGTCTTTTGTTTTCTTGGTTCTCTGTTGAGTTCTCTATATATTCTGGATGTTAAACCTCTGTCAGATGTGTCACTGGTGAAGATTTTATTTCCCACTCTGTGGGTTTTCTCATCATTTTCTTGATTGTTTCTTTTGGTGTACAGAAGCTTTTTAGTTTAGTGAGGTCCCAGTTACTGATTGTTGACTTTAATTCCTGAGCAATTGGTGTCTGATTTAGAAACTTCTTTTATTTATTTATTTTTTTTTGGTCTTTTTGAGACAGGGTCTCCCTGTAGCCTTGGCTGGCCTAGAACTCACTATGTAGACCAGGCTGGCCTCGAACTCACAGAGATCCGCCTGCCTTTGCCTCCCAAGTGCTGGGATTAAAGGCATGTGCCACTACAGAAACTCCATTTTTACACCTATATCTTGTAGGTTACTTGCCAGTGTTTTCTTCTGAAAGTGTCAGAGTTTTGCGTTTCACATTGAGGTCTTTGATCCATTTGGAGTTGACTTTTGTGCAAGGTGAAAGATAAGGATCTAGTTTCATTCTTCTACAGGTGGAGATCCAGTTTTGCCAGCACCATTTGTTGAAGATGCTGTCTTTCCTCCATTGTGTGTTCTTGGCACCTTTGTCAAATATCAGATGGCTGAAATTGCATGTACTCAGGTTTGGGTCTTCAGTGATGTTCCATTGATCTATGTCTATTTTTGTGCCAGTATCATGCTGGTTTTATGAGTATAGTTCTGTAGTATACTTTGAGATCTGGTATAGTAATCCCCCCAGCATTGCTTTTTGTGCTCAGGGTTGCTTTGCCTATCCGGGGTCTTTTGTGCTTCCCTACAAATTTTAGGATTTTTTTCCTTCTGTGAAATATGTCATGGGGATTTTGTTGGATTGCATTGAATCTATATTGCTTTTGGTAGGGTGGTCATTTTCACAAATATCACAAATACTAATTCATCCAATCCATGAGCATGGGAGGTCCTTCCATCTTCTGGTGTCTTCCTTAATCTCTTTCTTTAAAAGATTTAAAATTTTTATCGTAGAGATCTTTGATGCCTTTGGTCAGGTTTATTCTGAGGTTGTTTTGTGGGTTTTTTGTGGCTATTGTGAATGGGAGAGTTTCCCTGTACTCTTTTTCTGCTTGCTTATTATTGATATAGAAAGGCTACTGGTTTTTATAGATTAATTTTGTAACCTGCCACTTTACTGAAAATGTTAATCATTTCTAGGAGTTTCTGGTAGAATTTTTGGGATCTCTTAGGTATAATATATCCCGCAAAAAGGAATAAGTTAAACTCTTCTTTTTCAATTAGTACTCCTTTAATTTCCTTCTCTTATTGCTCTAGCAGGAGTTTCAAGCATTATATTGAAAAGCAATGGAGATGGTGGACTTCCCTGTCTGGTTCATTATTTTAATGGGAATGCGCCAATATTTTTCCATTTAGAATGATGTTGGCTGTGGGTTTGTTGTATATAGCCTTAATTATGTTGAGGTATCTTCCCTCAGTCCAGTCCCCTTTAGAGCTTTTATGAATGCGTGCTGAATTTTGTCAAAAGCCTTCTTCTATTGAGATGAGTATGTGGTTTTTGTGTTTGAGTCTGTTTATGTAGATTGATGATGTTTATTGACTTGTATATATTGAATCATCCCTGCATCTCTGGAGTAAAGCCTACTTGGTCATGGTGAATGATCTTTTTGATGTACGTCTGTATGTGGTTTGCAAGTATTTTATTGAGATTTTTTTTTTTGTCTTTTTGAGACAGGGTCTCCCTGTAGCCCCAGCTGCCCTGGAACTTACTATATAGATCAGGCTGGCCTCAAACTCACAAAGATCCCCTGCCTCTGCCTTCCAAGTGCTGGGATTAAAGGCGTGCGCCACCATGCCCAGCTTTGTTGAGAATTTTTGCATCTCTGTTCATTAGGATATGGGTCTATAGTTTTCTTTTTTGGTTTTGGTTATTAGAATGATGTTGGCTTCATAGAAGGAATTTGGGAGTTCTTTCTCTGTTTCAATCATTTTGATTAGCTTAAGTAGTATTGGTTGGAGATCTTCTTTAAATGTCTCACAGAATTCTGCTGTAAATCGATCTGGGCCTGGGCTTTTTTTAGTCAGGAGGCTTTGTATTGCTGTTTGGATTTCCTTAGATATTATGGGTCTGTTTAAACTGTTGATCTCCACTTGGTTTAACTTTGGCTCCCTCAATTTTAGATATCCATTCATTCTTTTAAGGTTTTCAAATTTAGTAGAGTGTAGATTTTTAAAGTATTCCCTTATAATGTTCCGGATCCTTTGGGTGTCTGTTGTGATGTTTCCCCTTTCATCTCTGATTTTGTTGATTTGGAGTTGTTCTTTCTTTGGTTTGGTTAATTGGGCTAAGTAAGGGTTTATCTTGTTTAGCTTTTCAAAGAACCAGCACTTAGATTCATTCTTTGTATAGTTTTCTTTGTTTCTATTTCATTAATTTCTGATCTGATTTTTGTTATTTCTTCTGGTCTGCTGGGTTTTCGTTTCATTTGTTGTGCTTTTCAAGGTCTTGAGTTGCAGTGTTAAGTCATTTATTTGTGCTTTTTCTGTTTTTTTAATGTGGGCACTTAGACCATCTTCCCTCTTAGGACTGCTTTTACAGTGTCCCAGAGGTTTTGCTGTGTTATATTGTCCTTTTTGTTGAATTCCAGGAATTCTTGTATTTCTTTCTTAATTTCTCCTTTGACCCACTCATCGTTCTGGAGTGTGTTGTTTAATCTCCTTGATTTTGTGCAGTTACTAGGCCTTCTTCCAGTATTGATTTTAAGCTTTATTCCATTATGGTCTGATAGAATGCATGGAATTATTTCAGTTTTTTTTTTGTATTTGTTGAGGTTTGTTTTGTGCCCCAGTATGTGGTCAATTTTTGAGAAAGTTCCATGGGGCTCTGAATAGAAAGTGTATTCTTTCATGCTTGGGTGGAATATTCAGAAGATGTCTGTTAGGTCCATTTGATGTCTAGTATCATTTAATTCAGACATGTCTCTGTTTATTCTTTTTTAGTTGACCTGTCTAATGGAGATAGTGGGATATTGAAGTCCCGTACTGTTTGTGAGTTGGGATTAATCAGTTTGTTAAAGTCCTGTAGTACTGTTTTTATGAATTTGGGTGCACCACAGTTTGGTGCATATATGTTCATGACTGTAATATTTTCTTGGTTAATTGTTCTTTTGATCAGAATGAAGTGACCCTCTTTATCCCTTCTGATTAGTTTGAAGTCTACTAAAATGACACCCCTATCCTGGTTTCTTAGTGCCATTGGCTTGAAATATTCTTTTCCATCCTTTCAACTTAAGGTAGTGCCTGTCCTTGAAAGTGAGATGGGTCTCTTGCAGACAACAAAAAGATAGATTTTGTTTCTTAATCCATTCACCTAGCCTATGTCTTTTGACTGGGGAGTTCAATACATTAATATTTAAAGTTATAATTGAAAGACATGTATTGGCTGCCATCATTTTGATTACTGTTTGCATTTTTGGTATAATTTTTTGGTTCCACAATTCATTTAATTTATTTCTTTTGCCCCTGAGGGGTAATTGTTCCTTTTTCCATTCTTTGTATTGCTTCAAGTATTCTTTGATGGGCGGGTTTTGTGGACATGTATTCTTCAGCCTATTCATGTTATGGAAGATTTTCCTTTCTCCTTTAACTATAATAGACATTTTTGCTGGGTAAATATTCTGGGTTGGCATCTATGGTCATTTAGAACTGGAAATACCTTGGTCCAGGCTCTTCTGGCATTTCATAGTTTACATTGATAAGTCAGCTGTAATTTTGATGGGCTTTCCTTTATATGTGAGTTTTTGTTTTTGTTTTGCAGCTTTCAGTGTTCTCTTTTTTTCTGTACATTTAGTGTTTTTTTATGATATGCTATGGGGAGTTTCTTTTCTGGTCCTGTCTATTTGCCGTTCTGTGGTCACCAGCTGTGGCTGCTCTCCTCCGGCTATGGCCACTCTCCTCTGATCAGTTGTCTGGTTTGGACCCCAGGGCTGGTGAGGAGTCTGCACCAGTGTCGCCGCAATTCAGACGCAGGAGACCAGGTTCAGTGACACAGGTCTGCTTTATTGCAGGAAGGCACAAGCTTATATAGGGGTAGTGGTCCAATCACAGCACAGCAAGTAGGGTGCCTCATTAGCATACTGGGTTTCAGATTACAGAGCCTTGATTCCTGGGAACCATGTGACCCTGACTGTTGCAATATCTGAGTGTTGCAATTGTGGGTTCCAAGGGTGGTGATTAGCGAGTGGCGAGCTCTAGACATCCATCTCATGATCTGCCAATGGGAGCAAATGTCACAAGGGCCGTTGCCTCGGGCCTGCTGTATGGCTGTCAATAAGACTTTCACCCTAGACTCAAGCCTGTCTTCCACCGTGTTCTATGTGCTTTTATTTGTATGGGGATGTCTTATTTTGGGGAAATTATCCTCTACAATCCTGTTTAAGATTTGGTGAGTCATTAACTTGAAATTCTTCCCCTTCCTCTATTCCTATAATCTGTAGATTTGGTCTTTTCATGGTGTCCCTCTTGCCTATTCCTTTCATGGTGTCCCTCTTGCCTATTTTTTAAATTTTCCGTAATCTTTGATTGAGTGGTCCAATTTTTCAACTTTATCCTCCAGTGTTGATATTTTTTTCCATTTCATTCATTCTATTGGTGAGACTTTCTCCTGTTGTTTCAAGTTGGCTGAGTTTTTCACTTCCTTCTTCACTTCAGCCTGAGTTTTCTTCGATTTTTCTCTTTTGTGAATTTAGTTAAAAGTTTACACCTGTATTCTTTTAGTTCTTTGATTTGTGTATTCTTTTCATTTGTTGAATTCCTTGATCATGTTTATTCTTTTAAATTCTGTGTCTTGGGTTATCTCTAATGTGTTCTCCTTGTACTAGACTGGTGGGGTTTGGTGGCATGCTTTTTTGGTTTTCCCTGTTATTATTTTTGTGTTGCAATTTTGACGTGTGGATTTCTTTTGTTGTTTTTTGTCCGTACATGAAACTCAAACATTCCTTTGTTGAGTTGAATTCTGCTTCTGTTTGTATTATTGGTGTTTCTTGCTTGTTTTCTTATTCAATATTTAAAGCTGCTTGGTCTAGGTTTCAGGTTCTCTCAGATTTTATTTTGGAGGGACCAGATTGCTTCAGATAGCTATTCAGGAGCTCCCACAGAGGCCCACATCAGGCTCTAGTTAGGTACACTCAGGCTTCCTTCTAATGTTTGCTCAGAGCACAATTTGGGAAGCTCATTAGTGGGAGGCCTGATTTTGGCACTCTGAGGCAGCATGCTGAGTTCTCAGTCCCTATACCAGGCAGAGGCCAGATATGGTACTCTCAGGCTGTCTGCTTAGGTCTCTGCCCTACAGTAGGGTAGGTCTACCCCTGGGGCATTGGGAGGGGCCCCATGTAATCCCAATTAGAGGGTTGGGTATGGTGTGATTTGGGGAAGCTTCATCACCACATAGAAGCTGGATCAAGCGCTCTTAGGCAATGTGATGAGTTCTCTTTTTGTTTTAAGATGGGGTCTTGCTATGTAGCCCAGTCTGGCCTAGAACTTCCCATCCTCTTGAATGCTGTGATTACAGGTGGCTACCAGGCCTGGTTATCTTTATCTTGAAAGGAGGTCATTTAAAGATAGAAGAAATTGGATATATTGCTCATTTTCTGGATTTACTTTAATGATTGTAATTGAAGATACTAAATGTTATATGAAACAAATGCTATTTGTCTATATAAAAGATTAATTTTATTCATAAAAGGATTGCTGTTTTTCTCTTTGTAGTATTGCTACCAGTAGTGCAGTTTCAAAGGAGCTCACCAGACTTTTGAAGATACCTGTGGATACTTACAACAATATTTTAACCGTCTTAAAGTTAAAACATTTTCACCCACTCTTTGAGTACTTTGACTACGAGTCCAGAAAGAGCATGAGTTGTTATGTGCTTAGTAATGTTCTGGATTATAACACAGAAATTGTCTCTCAAGACCAGGTAAGAGAATACAAACATGCTATTTTAGAGAAATAGACAATGTTAGGATTTTAGACCTTGAGACCTCAGCACCGGAGATAATTGGGGAGGGTACTTTAATAATAAAAGTTAAAATGGCTCATTTATTATAGAAGTTAAAAGATTAGAGATGTATATAGAATTATTAAGCACCTCTGATTTCACCAGAAAGAGAATAACCACTACATATGGCATATTTCTTTCTAGTTCCTCTGGAGCAACTTCTCATCTTCATGTCCTCTGATTTTTTTTTTTTTTAAAGCTCTTTGAATTCAGTTAGTGCTGCCAATATGCTCATGTGCGTAGGTCATCAGCTGGAGCATAGGCAACCTTCCAATGGCCACACGCCTGAAGAAAAGTGACTGTCCCCTCTTTCTAGCAGCCATCAATTGCTAAAGCTCCTCAGCTAGGGTTGGAGCCTTTTGAGCCTTTTGCCCTGCTGATATTGGAATGTTGATTGGTTTGATCTTGTGAAGGTTTTATGCCTGCAGCCACAGCTGCTGTGATAGTACACTATTTTGCAGCAGTGTTCCTTGACCTCTGGCTCTTAGAATCTTTCTGCCCCATCTTCCTCAGTGTTCCCTGAGCCTTTTGGGGAAGGGAGTATGTCCTGTTTGGCACTGAATGTAGTCATTTATTCACTGCCCTTTGACTAGCTGTGAATCTGTATTAACTTTCATCCACTGCAAGATGAATTTTTCTGATGAGGGGTGAGATTTGCACTAATCTATGGAAATAGGGATGAATGTTTAGAAGGCAGTCCATTTAGCAGTAGCAAAATAGGAATAGTAGGTTCTCTGCCTAGCACCTCTGTCCTCCCAAGCCACAGGTTCTTGCTTCTGTAGAACAAGTCTGAAGTCCAATTAGGAATATATTGGCTACCCTGTAATAGTCATTCCACTCTTGTACCAATAGGCATACCTTGCCTAGTTGGTTATTATTGTAGCTTGCAGTGTTCACAACTGAGTAAGACTATTTTTATCAGCTTTGGGTCATATAGATTATATCAACTTTCTTACGAAAAGCTGAGTTATTGATATGATTTCATAACTTACAGAATTAAAAACAATTACCTTTACATGCTGATGATTTTATCTCAGTGTTTCCTGTCTCCCATGTTGCAGGTAGATTCCATAATGAATTTGGTGTCCACATTGATTCAGGATCAGCCAGATCAGCCTGTAGAAGACCCTGATCCAGAAGACTTTGCTGATGAACAGAGCCTTGTTGGCAGATTCATTCATCTTCTACGGTCTGATGATCCCGATCAGCAGTACTTGGTCTGAGTTACCTCTTTTTTGTCTACCTCTTTTTTTTTTTTTTTTTTTTTAATTTGTTTTTATTGAGTTTTTGTGTATTTCATACAGAACATCTCAAACAATCTTAATCAACTTTATACCCCTGTCCCCACTGGCACCCTCTCATAGTCTGTCATCCCTATTAAGGCTCACTGTGTCAAGTCAGTGTCCCCAGACGTTCCCCCGTGCAAGTCCATCCACTGAGGTCTAGTCAGCCTATCTAGAGTTCCTTGTTTTAGGAAGATCAGCTCTTCACCTAGCAGCTATCACTTGCCAGTATTTCTTTAGATAAGATTGGGGTCTGCTCTTCATTTTCCCAGTTCTGTTCGGGGTTTTTGTCTGTTTCAGTTTGCATGGGACTTGTGTATGCTGACACCATTGCCATATATCATATGAGCGGTTCCCAGGATCTTGTAGGACTCTATTTCCATGTGGTCATGCATCTCTTCCCTGGCTCTTACAGTCTTTCTGCCCCCTCTTCCTCAATGATCCCTGAGCCTTGGGTGGGTGAAGTTCATAAAAAGAGTTCTGTTCAAGGACCAGCAATCAGCAGACTCTTGATCTCTATACTCTGGCTATTTGTGACCTTTTGTTTCTGGCCGTCAGTTGCATGAGGGAACTTCGTTAATGAGAACTAAGAGATTCATTAGTGTCCTCTTCTTTACTCCTTGTGCTGGATAGCTTTAGTGTCAACTTGACACACCTGGGTTGAAGGGGCCTCAATTGGGGAATTGTCTCTATTGGACTGGCCTGTGGCCATGTCTCAGAGGCATCTTCTTGATGAGTTATGTGGGAGGGCCCAACCCACTGTGGGTGGTGCCACCCCTGGGCAGGTGGGCCCGTGTTGCATAAGAAAGCAGGCTGAGCAGGGGCCAGGGGAGCAAGCCAGGAAGCAGTGTTCCTACATGGCCTGTGCTCCAGCTCCTGCTTCCAGGTTCCTGCCCTGAGTTCCCTGATGAACTGCAACCTAGGAGATGTAAGCTGAATAAACCCTTTCCTCCCCATGTTGGTAGTGGTCAGAGTATTTTGTCACAGCAATGAAGAGCAAACTAAGACAAATTGGTGCCAGGATCATGGGGTATTGTTGTGACAGACCTGACCTTCATGTTTTTAGGACTTTGGGCTGGAAAAGCCACTGAGTGCTTAGAGTTCGTTGCTGTGGAGTTTGAACAGTTATGCTGAAAGAGTTGTGAACAATGGAGACCTGGCTTGTGAAGCTTCAAAGGGAAGCAGAGACCATCAGGGCTGTTTGTGTGATATTTTGAATTGAGAATCTGTGGGTTCTGGTCAGCTTGGGCTGAAGAATCAACTGTGATTAAGAAGAGCCCAGAACCTGAAGTAAAACCTTTGCTTTACTGGGACAATTGATGCTGGTTAGCTGGGGCTGAAAAATCAGCTGTAAGTAACAAGAGACCAGCATCACTGAGGTGAAGTCTACTGGGAGGTATTTCCTCAGGGTCAGCACACAGATGGGACCCGCACCTCTATTTCAAGCTGGAAGCAGGACTTGGTAATGTGTAGGAGTCTCCTGCATGGTTCTGGTGTTGAAAGCATGAAGGGGTCACAGAGAGCAGCTGAGGCTTGGCACTCTG
>NW_008350130.1:196023-205135 GCF_000622305.1 Nannospalax galili | reverse complement strand
GAAGACCAAAGACCACCAAGGACAGCAGTAAGTGTGGAATGGAGCTGGCCTGGGTCTGCGAGATGAGCTGTGTGTGCTGTGGATCAAGAGTCAGAGAAGTGGAGCTGCCAGAACTCTATGGAGCCCAGAAGATCGTGAGTGAACCCCAGATGTCCAGCTTTGAGCTACTTTACTGGACTTTGGTTTTGCTTAGGTGTGCCTGATTCTTCCCTTTGAAATAAGACAGTACTTGTTTTGGATTTTACAGAAGCCCACCCACAGTTGAGACTTTTAAAAGAGACTATGGACTTTTAAGTGTTTGGATATTTTTTAAGGATTGTGGGGTTTTTAAGGTTGTACTGTCTTATGTTGTGATATTAATGTTAATGTTGTGTCTTGGGGACAAGAATTGGAAAGGTTATGATTTAATAGTGATGCATTTGTGTGTCAAGTTGACAAGGGGTCAGTTGGATAGCTTTAGTGTCAACTTGACACACCTGGGTTGAGAACCTCAGTTGGGGAATTGCCTCCATTGGACTGGCCTGTGGCCATGTCTGTGGGGCATTTTCTTGACTGTTGAGTGATGTGGGAGGGCCCAGCCTGCTGTGGTTAGTGCCACCCCTGGGCAGGTGGGCCTGTGTTGGATAAGAGAGCAAGCTGAGCAGGGGCCAGGGAAGCAAGCCAGTAAGCAGCATTCCTCCATGGCCTGTGTTCCAGCTCCTGCCTCCAGGTTCCTGCCCAGTTCCTACCTTGTGCTCCCTGATGGGAGATGTAAGCTGAATAAACCCTTTCCTCCCCAAGTTGGTCGTGGTCAGAGTATTTTGTCACAGCAATGAAGAACAAACTAAAACACCCCTGTTCTGTGTTCCATGAGCCTAGAGGTTACATTGTAGATGTGTCACTTAGGCCTGCGCAATTCATAGACAATGTCCGTGTGTGATCAGTTGTACTGATATCAGTTGTAATAGTCTTTGACTGGTGCAAAGTGAGCTTTTTTGATGAGTGGTGACTGGGATATTTGTCTGTAAATATAAGGATATGCATTTTGCACATAGTAAGAAATCACATTTGTCTGGGCGGGGTTTCTCTAAGATCTGTGACCCCTCCAGCCATGTATATTTGGTTATGTTTACAGTACCACACTTGTGTTTCCTCCCAATGAGTAGGCTTTTAGTTCACTTGGGTAGCTTTTGATGGACCCCAAGATAAAAGTGCCACTACTGCACCAATGATGTATCCTGTGTTGGCCATTGATGTGATTATTTGGTCTTGAAGCTGGTGTTGGACCATTGATTGATTATTTTCCCTGGCACCTTCATAGCACTCTCCAAAGCTATGAGAGCTAGCCTTCAGAGGAAGTGGTTTCAGGTCAGTTGCAGCTCTATTGCTCCAAATCCTTTGTCCAGGTATGTTCTATCCTCAGCAGTAGGGTCTTACCTTCAAGTTCTGGGAGGCCATTAAGGGTTGTGGCAATAGCCTGAATAATTTTGGTAGTCTCTTGGACCACTCTGGCCAGCAACTCAAAGGAAGGTATCGCCTATCTGGCACTGTTTCTTGTTATGTAATCTTTAGGTATACATAAGGACTTGTGTAGAGACAATGGATGTATAATTTGTCATTAGGTTGTTGGACTAATATGATGCTTCTTGGTTTTTTAAAACTAGGTAGGCATTATTTATCTCTCCTCTCTCTCTCATTGTCCTAGTTTGTTTCTTCATTGCCATGACAAAACACTCTGACAACTCTCAACTTGGGGAGGAAAGGGTTTATTTATCTTACATCTCTCAGGTCACAGTTCATCAGGGAGCCCAAGGTAGGAACTCAAGGCAGGAACCTGGAGACAGGAGCTGGAGAATAGGCCATGGAGGAACACTGCTTACTGGCTTGCTCCCCTGGCCCCTGCTCAGCCTGCTTTCTTATGCAACACAGGCCCACCTTCCCAGGGGTGGCACCACCCACAGTGGGTTGGGCCCTCCCACATAACTCATCAATCAAAAAGATGCCCCATGGACATGGCCACAGGCCAAGGTTCTTGTATAACCATCCCCCCTCCCATTTAAATAACCCCATTTTTATCCATTTCTCCCTTAGTAACACCTTTTTCCTACTGTTCTTTTCTCTCAGGTTCTTTCCCTTACCTCCCTGGTTCCTTTTCATTATTCTGGTTCCTACAATAATGTCTGGATACATACAAGGATTTGGTGCTAGGATCCACATATGAGGGAGAACGTACGTTGTTTGTTTTTCTGAGTCTGTGTTGCTTCACCTAGTATAACAGTTTCTAGTTCTATCCATTTACCTGCAAATTTCATGATTTTGCTTTACTGCTGAGTAGAACTCCATTGTGTAAATGAATCACATTTTCATTATCCCCTTGTCAGTTGAGGGACACTTAAGCTGTTTCCATCTCTTAGCTATGGTGAAAAGAGCAACAACAAACATGAATATGCAGGTGTCTCTACGATAGGATGAGTCCTTTAGGTATATGCCAGGGAGTGGTATAACTGGGTCAAATGGTAGGTTCATTTGTAGTTTTTTAAGAGTTCTCCACACTACTTTCCATAGGGGTTGAACAAGTTTGCAGCCCCACCAGCAGTGGATGAGCATTCCCTTTTCCCCACATCCTCTTCAACATTTGGTATCATTTGTTCTCTTGATCTTAGCCAGTCTGACTGGAGTAAGATGAAATCTTAAAGTGGTTTTAATTTGCATTTCCCCAATTACTAACGACGTTGAACCCTTTTAAAGATGTTTCTTAGCCATCTTTATTTCTTCTTTTGAGAACTCTCTGTTCAAAGCCTTAGCCCATCTTTTACTTGGGTTACTTGCTTTCTTTGTTCTTTGTGCAGTCCAATTTGTCAACTTTATCTTCCAGTGTTGATACTCTGTTTTCCATTTATTTCATTCCATTGGTGAGACTTTCTTCCTGTCATTTCTACTTGGCTTATTGAGTGTTTCACTCCCTTCTGCATTTCAGCCCGAGTATTCTTCAGTATTTCTAACCCTCGGGAATTCACTCATATGTTTATACCTGTCTTCTTTCAGTTCTTTGATTTCTTTGTGTGCTCTTTAAATGCATTGAATTCTTTTATCATGTTTATAGTTGTTCTTTAGAATTCTGTGTACTGGTTATCTCCAGGGAGTTCTCATTGTATATATACCTCATCTATAGGACTGTTGTTGCTTGGTGGGGACATACTATTTGGGTTTTTCATGTTACTACATTTTTGTTGTGACTTTAGCATGTGGATTTCTTTTTTGTTTCTGATTCTTGTGTGAGACTCAAACCTTCCTTTGTTGAGTTTAGGTCTGTTTCTGTTTGTATACTTGATAAGCCTTTGTTGTTTCCTTACTGGGTATGGAAAGCTGGTTGGTCTAGGCTTCAGGTTCTCTCTTTTGATTTTATATTGGAGGGGCCTGATAGCTGTAGTCCAGCTTCTCAGGAGTTCCCACAGAGGCCCAAGTCCAATGAGGAGCAGGTGCTCTTTCCTCCCAAGGTCTGGGTCAGCAGGCACAGTACAATTTGGGAGGTTTGCTAGGTGGAGGGAGGTAGGATGCAGGTGATCTCAGGCAGTCAGGGAAGGAGGCTGGTCTCAGGAATCCCAGGCAGAACAGTATGTGGGGGCTGGAAGATTGAATCAGGTTGTGGGAGTCAAGGCATAGTGGGTGGGCTCAAACTTAGCAGGGAAGGAGGCTGGTCTCAGGAATCCCAGGCAGGTTGGGGGTGGGGACAGCCAGGGAAGAAAGCTGGTCTTGGTGTGCAAAGGCAGGTTGGGGATAGGAAACTAGACTGAAGAATTGTGTTGGTCTGGGTGCAATGGATCAGGATATAGTGGGCGGATCTGGGCCAAGAGGGTAGTCCAGAGGTCTGGGGTGCTAGAAGCGGGCTGCCCACAGCTAGGAGAACAGGATGTGGGGAAGTTATCTCTTATCTTTCATTACTCAATGAGCACAGAAGTGCTTATAGTGGTTTAGTGTAGCTTTGGGCCTTAGTTTAAGGTGTTGAAAAAATTGCAACTGAATTAAACTTTTTGGACTTTAAAAGTTTTTTGACTTATTTATTTATTTTTTGAGACAGGGTCTCACTGTGTAACCAAGATGGCTTCAAACTCATGATCCTTCTGCCTCAGCTTCCAGAATGCTGGGACTTTAGGTGTGTACCGCTCTGCCCAGCTGGGATATATCTTATTTATTTTTACTTTGTGTATATAAGTGTTTTGCCTGCGAGGATATAAGTGCACCTTTATATGCAGTGCCTGTGGAACTCAGAAAAGGGTGTCAAATACCTTGTGTTGATGCAAAAGCAAAACTCTCACCTCAAAGGGGATAAGAGATAGTTTAAAACAAAGCTCTCACCTTAAAGGGGATAAGAGATAGTTTATTCTGGAGCCAAGTATGAGTGACCATGGCCTGGGAACAGATTCAGGTTACCCCAAATTCCATGTTCCAGTGTGGTAACAGTTGCCTTACATTTTATAGTAACAGAATAAAGAAAAGTTACAAATCAAGACACTTTTCAAATACATTGGTAGATACATTCAGAAGCAGGTCTCAGCAAAGTGGGAGGGTTCTTACTATAGGTCTCAGATGTTATCTGATGATATTCTTAGCTTTTGGATTGGTGAGACCTCGTGGACTGCTAAATTAATACATTCTAAAAGGTTTTTATCTGTTAGTCACAGGATGTTAGATGAGAAACAGATGGACAAGGAGTGGCTGTAGGGGCTAAAGATGGCCAGAGGAAAATGGTAATTAGACTCTGGACCTGCAGCGTTCCAAACTCTCCACATTCATTGACGTTCTAATCAGTTGATCAGCCTTGCAGGAGATTGAAGATGGAAGGTTTTTTTCTGGGGACTTTTATTCACACTTGGAACTGGAATTGAAAGTGGTGGTTAGCTGCCATGTGGATGCTGGGAACCAAAGCCAGGTTCTATGTAAGAGCAGCCAGTGTTCTCTCAACTGCTGAGCTTTCTCTCCAGTCCCCCTGGGATTTAATTAATTAGCTAATTAATTATTGGTTTTCTGAGACATGGTTTCCCTGTAGCCCTAGTTCACCTGGAACTCACTGCATAGACCAGGCTTGACTCAGTCTCACAGAGTCTGCCTCTGCCTCCAGAGTGCTGGGATTAAACATGTGTGCTACCACACCTGGCTTTTGATCCTCATAAGGAATAAATAAGGATGTTCTAGCCTCTTTTGGAAACTTAAGAATTGCAGAAAAGCTTACCTTCTCTTTGTTGGATAGTCTATAATTGTAGTGTGTTTAGTTTCTTTTTGAACAATGTATTGCTTTTAGAAATATTCAGTTGCTTATTATCATAACCTGGATATCAAGTTGTATTTATTTATCAGATGGAAAGATGTATGAAAGATTTTAAAATTCAGTATGGTTTTTCATTAAACCCTATTTCCTTATAAACACATGAAGTTTTTTCTTTATCATTAGTCCTCAATTGTTTTGAAGTGAATTAAACGTGGCTTGAGTAGATATGTCAGCATCTGATAGTAGGTAGTTATCTTAATGGATGGTAATAAGGTTGGCTAGTTATTGTTTAGGCAAAGTAGTTTAAGCATTTGTTGAATGAATACCTACTAAAGACATCATAGAGTATTATTTCCTTCTATGATTTTTGTCAGAGTTGACATTTTTATAGTTTTTCATTGCTGATGTAAGCCAAGAGACTAGTTTCTGTTAGTAGAGTGATAGTCTTTGCGTTAGCTTAGGGAAAGTGTTGTAAGCACTTAGTTATGGTCTGTGCACTATGTCATCAGTACAGTGAGTGATTGCTGAAGAAGTCTAAGTGATTCCCTTATGTTTCTCTCTCTCTGTTTCTCCCTCTCTGTGTCTCTCTCTCTCTCTCAGGTGTATGAGACAGACCGTGTGTTTGCATGAGAACATTTTCATTTTTTATTGCATACCACATGTAGTATTTAGGAACTGGGCCTTTTTTTAAAAATTTATTTATTTTTTAATTATTTATTTAATAACCACATGATTAGAAGAACCATTTCATTACAACAGCATTGACATATTCAGTAACAATTTAGAGCTAAAATGCATCTCTTTCAAAACTGGCTGTAAATTTTTAGGTTTACAGTTGAATTAGTACATTTATACAATATTGTACTCACTGAAAACCCTATAAGATATAAAATTAAATGAGGTTTTAACCTTTAAAAAAGATCTCCATTTCATTATTAAAATACACAGATTGATACAGAAAAATTCATTTTTAATGCAATGATGCTAAGATGTTTGCACCTGCGTTTCTAATCTCTGTATATCTGATTATTACTAGTCACAGTCAGTTACTTTCTGAGCTCCTTGGCATCTGAGCATGGATATAAAGTCATCATGTAGATTTCAATGGTAATGTTTTTCACATCTAATTATTAAGGAGCAAATTTTTGTGCTTTGAAGAATTATTTTTTAAAAAATATAACCACATACAAGAAGCATTTCATTACAGCTTTAACATATTCAGTAACACTCCAGAGCAAGGATACATCTCTTTCAAAAGTGGCTATAAAACTTTTAGGTTTGTTGTTGAATTAATAGGGTTATAAAATATTGAATACAGTATAAGCCCTGTAAGACATAACATTGGGTGGGTTTTTAACCTTTAAAAAAGATCTCCACTTCATTTTAAAATACAGTGCTTCTTACAGAAAGACTCATTGTTTTTGCTACTAACACTGACATGTTAGTGCATGCGTCTCTAATCTGTTTGTATCTGATTATTACTAGTCATAATCAGTTGCACTCAGATCCTTGGTGCCTGTGTATGTCTATAAAGTCATCGGGTAGATTTCAATGGTAATGTTTATCACCTCTACTAATTAACATGACATAAATTGTTATGCTTCTTCCTCAAATATAATACATTTTTTTTATTTGTGTGTGTGTGTGTGTGTGTGTCACACAGAACATCCCAAACCATCTTATTCAACTATACACCCACTACCCAGATGGCCCCCTCCCATAGCCTCCCTCCCCCAACTAGAGCCATTATACTCTATTATCCGTGCTACTGTCTGCTGTGTTGTCGGCTCCACCAGTCGTTCCCCACTACTTGTCCATCTGGTGAATCTGGTCAGCCTATCTAGAGGTCTTTGTTTTAGGAGGGTCAGCTGTTCCTCATCTAGCAGCAATCAGTTGTCAATATTCTTTTAGATAAGATTGGGGTCTTCTGTTCATTTTCCCAGTTCTATACTGGGTTACTATCTGGGAGTCACTTGGGCCACCCTGGCCAACAACCCCTGGCCAACAACTCAAAAGAAGGTATCTCCTATCTGGCATTGTTGCTTATTATGCAGCCTTTAGCTATACGTATGGACTCTTAAAAAATTATATTTGCACTTTTAAACTTTAGTTACACTTTCCTTTTGGGTGTTTAAGGCCATACAGTTGTCCCAGATAAACCAATTTATTTTTACTCTTAAGGTCATTTGAGGATCTGTTCCTCAGGGGTCACATGGGCTTGGAAGGAGCCCCTGGCTCCTTTTACCAGTTCCACCTATGTGAAGATAAGTCAAAGGTCCTGCTCAACCATGGTTGGCTTTGCTTGGAAGCATGGAGGAAATGATTCCTCTGTGTTGACCCTCCTCTTTGTAGACTGGACATTGGTTCAAGTCCATCTCGTAGAGCCTCCTCAGCCTCCTTGATCAAGAGGACAGGTGACCCACCACAATTACAGGACATTTTGAGAGATGCTCATAGTCCCCTGGAACTAGTCGACCTAGGAGGGCAAGGAGCAAAAACTGTCCTTTATGTCCCTCTGACCAAATTAGTATAGGCCTCAAAGTATGTCTGGTAAACATCCAAGAAGGTTAGTTCCACCAGTCTGGTACTTTTAATTACTGTGTGCCATGTAGATAAATCTTGGGCAAAGACAAATTATTCTCAGATAAACCTTACCTAGACATATACTTCTTGATCTGCTATGTATAATTTGTCAGTAGGTTGTAGGAGTAATATGGTTCCCTCTGGTTTTCAAAACTAGCTAGGCATTATTTATCTCTCACATTGTCTAACCCCTCCAAAATGGATTCCCCAATTAAGGTGCCCCCATTTTCCCCCTTAATATTCTTCTCCTATGGTCCTACCTCTATTGAGCTCCTTTCCCTTTATCCCCTAGGTTCTTTGTATACCGTTCCCTCCCCCCTCCCTAACCCAATTTTTATCCATATCTCCCTTATTAATGCCTGTTTCCTACTGTTCTTCTCTTTCAGGTTCTTTCTTTTCCTTTACTTCCCTGTTTCCTTTCCATTATCCTGGTTCCTGTAGTTATGTCTGGATGAGGGAGAACATACATCAATTTTTTTTTTTTCTGAGTCTGTGTTACTTCACTTAGTATAACAGTTCCTAGTTCGATCCATTTACCTGCAAATGTCATTATTTCATCTTTACTTCTTAATAAAACTCCATCGTATAAATGAACCACATTTTCATTATCCACTCGTCAATTGAGGGACACTTAGGTTGCTTCCATCTCTTAGCTATTGTGAAAAGAGCAGCAACAAATATGGATGTGCAAGTGTCTCTACAGTAGGATGAGTTCTTTGGGTATATGCCAAGGAGTGGTATAACTGGGTCAGATGGTAGGTTCATTTGTAGTTTTTTAAGAGTTCTCCACACTGCTTTCCATAGGGATTGAACAAGTTTGCAGCCCCACCAGCAGTGGATGAGTGTTCCCCTTTCTCCACATCCTCTCCAACATTTGGTATCATTTGTTCTCTTGATCTTAGCCAGTCTGACTGGGGTAAGATGAAATCTTAAAGTGGTTTTAATTTGCATTTCCCTAATTATTAGTGATGTTACATATTTAAGATGCTTCATAGCTATCTTTACAAGATTCTTCTTTTGAGAACTCTGTTCAGCTCCTTAGCCTATCTTTAAACAAGGATCAGGAAGCAATAGTGGTTCCCCAGGTGTCTGGGGTCCCAAGACAAAGAATGGGACAGGACCCAGGCTAGGAGGAGAGTCCGGAGCGGGAGATGGGCGAGTGAATTAGGCTGGGGGAGTCAAGGCGCAGAGGGCGCGATGGACTTACGGGGAGAGAGGCCTGTGGGTTGGAGAGAGGCCTGTGGGTCCTGCAGGCCCAGGGAAGCAGAGCTTTTTATTTTTTAT
>NW_008350130.1:193020-195550 GCF_000622305.1 Nannospalax galili | reverse complement strand
TTCTTCCGATCCATGAGCATGGGAGGTCTTCCATCATCTGATGTCTTCCTCAAACTCTTTCTTTAAAGATTTAAAAATTTCATTGTAGAACTCTTTAATATCTTTGGTCAGCTTTATTCCAAGATATTTTAATTTTTTTGCAGCTGTTGTGAAGGGGAGTGTTTTCATGTGCTTTTTCTCTGATTGCTTCTTATTGGTATATAGAAAGGTTACAGACTTTGGTAGGTTAATTTTGTAACCTGCCACTTTACTGAACGTGTTAATAATTTCTAGGAGTTTTCTGGTGGAATTTTTGGTGTCCCTTAGATATAATATATCATCTGCAAAAAGGGATAATTTGATCTCTTCTTTTCCAATTATTCCTTTAATTTCCTGCTCTTGTCTTATTGCTCTTGCAAGAGATTTAAACACTATGTTAAAGAGAAGTGAAGATAGTGGACAGCCTTGTCTGGTTCCTGATTTCAATGGGCATGCTCACAGTTTTTCTCCACTTAGAATGATGTTGGCTGTGGGTTTGTTATATATGGCTTTAATTATGTTGAGGTATGTTCCCTCCAGTCCAGTTCCCTCTAGGACTTTGAACATGAATGCATGTTGAATTTTCTCCAAAGCCGTCTCTGCATCTATTGAGATGACCATGTGGTTCTTTGACCCCATTTATATGATTTATGACATTTATTCACTTACGTATATTGAACCATCCCTGCATCTCTGAGATAAAGCCGACTTGATCATGGTGGATGATCTTTTTGATGTGTGTCTGTATGCGGTTTGCAAGTGTCTTGTTGAGAATTTTTGCATGTATGTTCATTAAGGATATGGGTCTGTAGTTTTCTTTTTTGGTTGTATTTTTACCTGGCTTTGGTATTAGAGTGAAGCCAGCATCATGGAAGGAATTTAGAAATTCTCCCTCCATTTCTATCTTTTTGAACAAATTAAGTAGTATTGGATGTAGATATTCTTTAAATGTCTGAAAGAATTCTGCTGTAAATCCATCTGGTACTGGGCTTTTTTTAGTTGGGAGATTTTGTATTACTGTTTCAGTTTCTTTTGTGTTATGGATCTGTTTAAGTGGTTAATCTCTTCTTGGTTTAGTTTTGGTGGTTCCCTTGCCTTTAGATATCTGTCCATTTCATTTTGGTTTTCAAATTTAGTAGCATATACGTTTTTAAAGTATTCCCTTATAATTTTCTGTATTTTTCTGGTGTCTGTTTTGATGTTTCCCCTTCATCTCTGATTTTGTTGGTTTGAAGGTGCTCTTTCTTTTTTTTTTCGTTAACAGGGTAGTGGTCTGTCAATCTTGTTTATCTTTTGAAAGAACCAGCTCTTGGATTTGTTGATTCTTTGTATTGTTTTATTTGTTTTGATTTCATTAATTTCTGCCCTGATTTTTGTTATTTCTTCTTATATGCTGGGTTTGCGTTTCATTTCTTGTTGCTTTTCAAGTGTCTTGAGCTGCAATGTTAAGTCATTTATTTGGTTTCTTTCCGATTTTTTGATGTAGGTACTTAGAGCTGTAAATTTCCCTCTAAGGACAGCTTTCAGCGTGTCCTAGAGGTTTTGTTGTGTTGTATTGTCCTTTTCATTTACTTCCAGGATACTTTTCTTTCTTGATTTCTCTTTTGACCCATTCATCATTCAGGAGTGTGTTGTTTAATCTCCATGTGTTCATGTGGTGACTAGAGCTTCTTCCGATGTCAATTGTAAGCTTTATTGCATCATGGTCTGATAGAATGCATGGAATTATTTCAGTCTTTTTGTATTTGTTGAGGTTTATTCTGTACAGCAGTGTATGGTCGATTTTGGAGAAGGTTCCATGGGGTGCTGAGTAGAAAGTATGTCCTTTGGTGCTTGGGTGGAATACTTGGTGTCTAAGTCCATTTGATATATGTATTTGGTATTGTTTAATTCAGATGTCTCTCTGTTAACTCTCTGCCCTGTTGACCTATCTAATGGAGACAGTGGGGTATTGAAGTCCCCTACTGTTAATGAGTTGGGTTTAATCTGGGTCTTAAAGTCTTCTAGTATTTTTATGAAGTTGGGTGCCCCAGAGTTTGGTGAATATGTTTTCATGATTGTAATATCTTCTTGGTTTATTGTTCTTTTGATCAGAATGAAGTAGCCCTCTTTATCTCTTCTGATTAGTTTTAAAGTCTATTTTGTCAGATATTAGAATTGCAGCGCCTTTTTTTCTTAGTACCATTCGCTTAGTACATTTTTTTCCATCCTTTTACCTTAAGCTAGTGCCTGACTTTAAAGTGAGATGAGTTTCTTGATGATTTCTTTACTTGAGTGGTTTTGTTTCTTAATCCATTCACCCAATATGTGTCTTTTGACTGGGGACTTCAGTCTGTCAGCATTTAAAGTTATTAATGAAAGATGTGTATTGAATCCTGTCATTTTTATTTCTGTTTATATTCTTGATATAGCTGTACTTTTCCGCAGTTATACCTTCATTGAATTTCTTTCCACAACCCCTTGGGTATAGTCATTCCTTTCTTCAGCTCTTTGTATTGCTTCCAGAACTCTC
>NW_008350130.1:183505-192882 GCF_000622305.1 Nannospalax galili | reverse complement strand
CTTGTTTCTCTTTTGCAGCTTTCAGTATTTTCTCTTTGTTCTGTATGTTTACTGTTTTTACTATGATGTGCGTGGAGGGTTTCTCTTTTGGTCCTGTGTATTTTTTGTTCTGTATGCTTCTTTTATTTCTATGCGCATGTCTTTCTTAATTTGGGGAAATTTTCTTCTATGATTCTGTTGAGGATCTGGTCCATGCCATTATCTTGGGATTCTTCTCCTTCCTGTATGCCTATGATTTGTAAGTTTGGTCTTTTTATGGTGTCATACAATTCCTGCATATTCCATTCTTGTGCTTTCTTAAATTTTTCATAATCTTTGCTTGAGTGGTCTAGTTCATCCACTTTATCTTCTAGTCTTGATATTCTCTTTTCCATTTCATTCATCCTGTTGGTGAGGTTTTCTCCTATCGTTTCTAATTGGCTTACTGAGAGCACTTCCTTCTTCATTTCATCCTGAGTAGTCTTCAATATTTCTATCTCTTTTCTGAATTCATTCAAAAGTTTATCCCTATCGTCCTTCAGTTCTTTGATTTCTTTGTTTGTGTGTTTTTTAAATTCAGTAAATTCTTTTATTATGTTTATAATTGTTCTTTTGAGTTCCATGCCCTGCATTATCTCTAGGGGATTTTCATTTGTACTCCTCTAGAGGACTATTGGTATTTGGTAGGGATATGTTATTTTGGTTTTTCATATTATTTTTTTCCTGTGATTTTGACGTGAATTTCTTTTGTAGCTTCTGATTCTTGTGTGAGATGCAAACCTTCCAGTTTAGGTCTGCTTCTTTTTGTAAACTTTATGTCCCTTTGTGGTTTACTTTTGGGGCATGAAAGCTCATTCATCTAAGCTTCCGTTGCTCACTTCTGATTTTATATTGGAGTGGCTGGATTGCTTTTGTCTTCAGGAGTTCCCACAGAGGCCCAAGTCAGATCAGGATGAGATGCTCTCATGCTTTCTCCTAAGGTCTGGATCCCTCCAGGAAAGATTTTGGCCTCAGAAATTTGGGGCTTGCACTGGCCTAGGAGCAGAGCCTAGGAATGATGCTGGTCTAGGGCAGCTGGTGGTCATGCCACCCATAGATGCAAAGGAAGATGGGGGCGGGAAGAGACTCCAAGGGCTCCTGGGGACTGCACTGAGGAACTGGGTTGGTCTGGATGCAAAGGATCAAGAAGCAGTTGGGGTTCCCCAGTGTCTGGGACACCAAGGCAAGGAATGGGACAGGACCCAGGTTAGGAGGCGAGATGGGAGGGTGAATGAGGCTGAGGGAGTCCACAGTTGACTTACCTCACAGAGAGGCTGGCGAGTGGTGCAGGCCTAGGGAAGCAGAGGGAGGTGAGGGCAGGACCAGGCCCAGAGGGCTCCTGGGGAACTTGAGAAGTAACTGGGTCTGTCTGGATGGAAGGGATCAAAAAGCAGTAGTGGCCCCAGGCCTAAAGGTCAACCCTGGCATTCACTAAAGAGGGTGGCAGGCCGTGCAGCCCAGGGAAGCAGAGGGAGGTGAGCAGGAACTGTGCCTTCTACATGTGACGCTTGGTTGTGCTTGTGTGTACACATCCTTAGGAATATAATCATTGGCTTTGACTGCTAAAAGGGGAACTTCGTAAGACCCAAATATATCACACATTGCATTTTACATAATTAAATGTTTATTTCACGAATTCTTTGGTTCTTTATTTTCTTGTGTTCACATATGCATATAGGTGTACCTAGAGGCCAGAGGTTAATGTCAGATATCTTTCTCAATTGTTCTCAATCTTAGTTTTTTCAGAAACAGTCTGTCGCTGAATTTGGAGCTCATCTATTTGCTAGGTTGGCTGGCATTGAACTCAGATTCATATGTCTCTGACTTTCAGAGTCATGTGGCTACACCTGACTTTTTATTTAAATGCAGGGGCTCTGAACTCAGGTTCTCATGCCGCACGGAAAGAAATTTACTTACTGATCTCCCCAGTCCTATGCTTTTCTTCTTTTTCTGAGCTATCCATACATTTGTTTCACAATGTGTCTTTTAAAGTATACTGACATTTCTCTTGATCTAAGTAGACTTAGATGACCACACCTGTGTGTGTGTGTGTGTGTGTGTAGTTTTTGTCCTTTAGTATCCAAAAGTTTCTGAGCATATGCCTTGTGCATGGCACTGATGATACTGTATGTATGTTGTTTGCTCTTCCCAACAGTTTTAGGAGTATGTTGTCTCATTTTTCAAGTGAACCTTGGGGCTAAGAGAAGGGCAGTTATCATATGAGACTTTTTTGGAGGGAGATGAAACATAAATGTCTTTTTACCTTTGTAAGGAATAGACTACAGACCAAAGTAATGATTCTGTTAACTTTGCCTACCAACGAGTTTATTGGGATTACTTACAGGAGCATGGCTGGGGATAGAGATTTCTTACAGGAGCACAGTCAGCTTGCATGAAGTCTTGGGAGCTTTTCTCCAGGATGGTGTGTACAACAAATTATTATACAACAGCAATCAAGGATAGAAAGGACTAGCATCTATTATTAAATAAAACCTGACTTCATAGCCTGCATTCTTCACCAACAAAGTATAATATGAAGTCAATGAAAATATACTTACATATATCTCTACTCTTGATTAAGGCCAGTTACCTAAGGCCAGTTACATAACCTGTCTGATCTGACTTCCTCATTTATGAAATAGGTTAGTATTTATCTTTTGGTTGATTGACAACCCAGGGAAATAAATATGTGGTGTCTACCTCCATAAAACCTGGTCTGATGTATATATTTATAAAATGGTAGCAAGAAAGATTAGAGCTCCCACTTAATTTTACAAATGACTAATCCTACTTTGGAAAATAGTTTAAAAATTTTTTTTTCCTTGTCAGATCTTGAACACGGCACGAAAACATTTTGGAGCTGGCGGGAATCAGCGCATTCGCTTTACACTGCCACCTTTGGTATTTGCAGCTTACCAGCTGGCTTTTCGATACAAAGAGAATTCTCAAGTGGTGGGTTTACTTTTAGACATGTCACTACATTTTTCTTTACTCTGTGTGTTAGTTCTGTATTGCAAAAAAATTTTAAAATACACAAAAGTAGATGATATAGTAAAACTGCATTTTCAGGAATGCCTAATTGATTCATTACTCATCCTGTGCTCTGACTTCCTAATAGTAATGCTGATAAATCACACAATAGTAGAGGACTCACATAGAAACACTTGGAAATGTGAGATTAAATCAGTTCAAACTGATGCTAAAACTTTTTCTTAGGTTTTCTAAGTCAGGTTTACTTTGCCTAATTTTATACTACAACTCTCAGAAAGCATATAATTGAATAATGTCACAAATTGTGAGCTACTTTTCTGTGAGTTTCTTTCTTTTTTTTTTTTGGTCTTTCTGATACAGGGTCTCCCTATAGTCCCAGCTGTCCTGGAACTCACTATGTAGACCAGGCTGGCCTTGAACTCACAGAGATCCGCCTGCCTCTGCCTCTGCCTCTGCCTCTGCCTCCCGAGTGCTGGGATTAAAGGCATGCACCACCACGCCTGGCCAAGTTTATTTCTTAAAACAGAGTCATGGCTTGTCTTCAGTGGTATAATTGAATTAATTAAAAAAAATTTGTTTTCGTTTTTTGAGACAGTCTCATTTACTGTAGCCCTGATTGGTTTGGATCTCTATGTAGACCAGGTTGGGCTCGACCTCACAGACATCTGCCTGCCTTTGCCTTTTGAGTGCTGGGACTAAAAGCATGGACCACCATACCCAGCAATATAATTTAAAAGAAAATGCTTCAGTCTCATATATATGAAAGCTGAACAGCCAGGTTTATGTTAAAGAATAAAACTTAGTAAGCTTAATTTCCTAATAATGGAGAAAAAAGGTTTTGTTCATTATTCCTACTAGCATGAATACCAGATTTTGGCTAGTTTGTGTTAGGATAGCTTCCTATCCTAAGTTCTAGCACCTTTTGACTAGGTTGGTATAACATTAAAAGTAGTCATATTACAAAGCTGCAATAATCAAAATGGAATAGTACCAACAGAAATACACATAGATCAATGAAACAGAGCAGTGAGTCCAGAAAGCAAGCCAAGCACAGATGTCAGGGATCCTGCCCCGACACAGGAGCCGGGGAAAGGGCGATGAGCTGTCCACTAGTCAAGCAGGAACTCGTTTATTGTAGGCGTTACAGGGCTTATGAAGGCAAAAACCACAAAGGAAAATCCCCTCCCCAACCAAGTGTCCAATCATATTAAAGGTGAACTTGAGCATGCAGTCTCCTCTCCATAGCACAGCATAGCGTTCGCCAGTTGATCACGCGCTGCCAAGATGCACAGAAATGATACGAGCCAATTATAATGTGATTCTTCAAAACAAGTCTGGCCATGTTCCAGCTGTTTCCTCTAGGCACCAAACAAGTTTGATCACGCCCCGGCCATTTCCTCTAGGCGCCAAACAAGTCTGATCATGCCCTGGCCGTTTCCTATAGGCGCCATACTGCCTTGCCCATGGCCTCAGGCCCCCACACACATATGATCGGTTTATCTTGATACTTATCATGATGCCCAAAATACAAGGAGAGAAAGACCATCTGTTCAATAAATGGTGGTGGTAAAACTAGATATTCACATTTAAAGAAGGGAATTGGATCCTTATACCATCACAAAAATGAGTGCAAAATGGATTAAAGACTTAATCAACAGAGAAATGCAAGTGAGAACCACAATACAAATCTGTGAAAAGATGCTCAATATTATTAATCAACAGGGAAATGCAAGGGAGAACCACAATATGATCTCACCGTTCGTGGGCTATTATCAGAAAGAAAAGAGAATGACTGGAAACTTAGCTCAGTTGGTAGATTGCCTGATTATCATGCCCAGGACTTTGGGATCAATTCCCAGTATCACAACAACAAAGCACAAGAGGTGACAAGTGTTAGCTGTTGTATGGAGAAAAAGGTACACTTATACACTGGCAAGCATATAAATTAACATGGCTGTTACAGAAGTAGTATTGAGAATTCCTCGATAGCTTAGCAATAGGGCTTATAGCTCAATGCTGGGGCACATGGCTTAGCATGTACCATACCAGGTCCTCAGTTTCCTTCCCAGCAACTGGTCCCCCCAGTAGAACTTCTATTCAATCCTGAGGTAGCGTTACTGGACACATATTCAAAGATTGAGCATAGCAATATTGAGAATTTATTTTATTAGTGGTGTAGAGGGGCTGGAGAGATGCTCAGAGGTTAAAAGAACTAGCTGCTCTTGCAGAGGACCTGGGTTTGGTTCCCAGGACCCACATGGTGGCTGTTTGGCTAACAACCATCTGTAACTGTAGCTCCATGGAATCCAATGCCCTTTTCTAGCCTTTCTGAACACCAGCCACACATGTAGCTCACATACATACTTGCAGGCAAAAGACTCATATTCATAAAATAAGTAAATCTTTTTTAAAAAATAGTGGTAGAAATGTGAATTAGTACATTTTTAGTATACTGTCAATGTGTAACTATAGTGTTAAAAATACAGGGATTTCGGGGCTGGAGAGATACCTCAGTGATTAAGAGCATTGAGTGCTCTTGCAGAGGATCTGGGTTTGGTTCTTAGCACCCACATGGCAGCTAACAACTATCTATAACTCCAAGAGAATCTGACATTATTCTTGCCTCTGGGCATTGCAGACATGGTACACTTACATATATGTAGGCAAAACACTTAAATACATAAAGTAAAAATGAATAAAAAAAATTTAAACCTTATATAAAAATAGTGATTCTACTTTTAAGACTTTATACTAAGGAATTAGGGTTTAAAAATTTTTTTATTTACTAATATTGCACATGTGTGTATATGATGTATGTAGGGGGTGGGGGATACACATACCACAGTGTGCATGTGAAGGGCAGAGGACAACTCAGTGAAGCTGGTTGTTTGCTTCCACCATTATGTTGGTTCTGGGGATTGAATTCAGGTTGTCAAGCTTGTGTGACAAGTATTTTTATCCACTTTACCTCACTGCTCTCATAATTAGGGTCTTAATATATTTTGTGTATATTGACCATTTTAACGTTTCTATACGGGAACAAGGTAACAAATTACATGAACTGGTGGAGTATTTTCTCATTAAAACAATATCAAGTAGCTTTTAGTACTATGAGGAAAGCTGTTATTACAAAAAAGTGAAAGAAGGAAGTTGCATATAAATTTGCACTGTGAAAAATTTTAATTTTTTTCAGTGATTTGCTTTAAAGTAAGAGAAAACAGAACCATTCATAGGTATCTCCAGTAAATTTACAGAGAGTAAAGGACAGGCTCTATTAGACATTTTCAGGAAAATGGATAAATTTTGAAATTTAAGATAATACAAGTTTTTTTTTTTTTTTTTTTTTCTTGTTTTAGGATGACAAGTGGGAAAAGAAGTGCCAGAAGATTTTTTCATTTGCTCACCAGACTATCAGTGCTTTGATCAAAGCTGAGCTGGCTGAATTACCGTTAAGGCTTTTTCTTCAGGGAGCACTAGCTGCTGGAGAAATTGGTTTTGAAAATCACGAAACAGTAGCATATGAATTTATGTCCCAGGTGAAGCTCTGTTCTTCCTGGATTGTCTAGTTAGTTTCAGGGGGCTGAGTCACTTGTTTGTTATTCTTGTGGTGATGCATGTGGTTCTTGCTCTTTTTTTCATTTTGAAACAGGTCCTTGCTCTTTGTCCTGGCTGGCCTCAAACTTACAGAGCTCCACCTGCCTCTGCCTCCTGAGTGCTGGGATTAAAGGTATGCCCCACTATACATGCCCAGTTGGTCTTGCACTTCTTATCATTTAATATGTAACTAACATTTTTTTTTTTTTGCTGTGTTGGAACTTAATCCTATAATAGTCATATTGTTTAGTGCTAGGAACTGAAAAAAATCCTGAGATTTCCCAGTGGATAATGGTGAAAGTGTTTCATGGAAAAAAGTTACTTTGGTTAGTTCACTTTGGGAGGCCTGAGTTAAAGTTGGAATAGGTTTCTTGGTTGAACCTGTCACCAGCCTTCTCACCTTGGCTGTACCTTAGACATCTTCACTAGAAGTATGGCCTTGCTCTGATATGAACAGACTATAGACCATCCTACAGAATGGGATTTAGAAGACTGTTGCAAAATGCTTTAGTAGATGGTTGGCCCCTAAACATCCTGTTTTGTGTCCACCAGGCATTTTCTTTGTATGAAGATGAAATCAGTGATTCTAAAGCACAGCTGGCTGCTATTACCTTGATCATTGGTACTTTTGAGAGGATGAAATGTTTCAGTGAAGAGAATCATGAGCCCTTGAGGACTCAGTGTGCACTTGCTGCATCAAAACTTCTGAAAAAACCTGATCAAGGTCGAGCTGTGAGCACTTGTGCACATCTCTTCTGGTCTGGCAGAAATACAGACAAAAATGGAGAGGAGGTAAGGTTGTCCTTGACCATGTTAGAGGAGATAGGATTATTAATGGATTGGTTATCCTGGCCTTCTGCTCTGGAAGTGTGAAATGTACATTGGAAATATATTGTGAAATGTATAGGTGATTAGAAATCTGACAAAGACAATTGGTTTACTGTATTAAAGGAAATGAATGGGTAGTAATGTTGAGCACCTCACCCTGTGGTAAAGGTTCCATTTTGAGGCTGCCATAGCAAGCTTTTGGGGTTTTTTTTGTTTGTTTGTTTGTTTGTAACCATCAGTTTTGTGCTTTATAGTTAGGTATTTTTTTAGGATTTTAATTTGTCTTTTACAATGTAAAAGACTCCCAGAATGTGTCTCTTTCCTGGTGAGAAAATGGAATACTTCTGGATTGTTAATCTCTTCGATATTTTCCTACCCTTTAGCTTCATGGAGGCAAAAGGGTCATGGAGTGCTTGAAGAAAGCTCTAAAAATAGCAAATCAGTGCATGGACCCATCTCTCCAAGTTCAGCTTTTTATAGAGATTCTGAACAGATACATCTATTTTTATGAAAAGGAAAATGATGCGGTAAGTGAACTAGTGAAATGATATCCTTTCTGCTCAGTAGATCTAATACTTTGTTTCATTTGTACAAGTCTGACTTTGTAGAATTCACCTGCCTGCTTCTTCCATTCTCCAGAGTCCTTTCCTGTCTGCATAAATTTGTCTCTCACTGTGCATGTGAAAGATACCAAATACACATCACCAACTAGTAGGCATTGTTTGTCATCATGCAGTAGTTCACAGTAATTCCTAAGGGCATTATCCTTTTTTCAGCATTACAGTGTTGGTCAATATTTTTTGTTTGAACACAACTTTGCTGGGGTTTTTTATTGCTTTGTATTTTAAGTTGGGTTTTAACTTTTGTTTCATTCTTAATGAATAGCTAATATTGTTGCTTAAACTCAAAAGCATATTTTCATCCTTTTGGGGGGTTTGATGAGAATAACACAAGTTTCTCAAAACACTTATTATTAAATATCTTCTGAGGTACGTGCTTGATCACGCAATTGTGCATACTCTTTTGTAGGTAACAATTCAGGTTTTGAACCAGCTTATTCAGAAGATTCGAGAAGATCTCCCAAATCTTGAGTCCAGTGAAGAAACTGAGCAAATTAACAAGCATTTTCATAACACACTGGAGCATTTGCGCTCAAGGAGGGAATCACCAGAGTCTGAGGGGCCAATCTATGAAGGTCTCATTCTTTAAAAGGCAGCTCACCATATTTCTTTGTACACATCAGAAAGGGTTTATTAATAGATCTCCCCTCCATAGATTGTGCCTTTCAGAAATGCTGAGGTAGGTTTCCCATTCCTTACCTGAGATGTGTTTTACCCAACACCTCCAGACACCTTCAAGACCTTAGAAAAGTTATTCATTTCATAATTAAGTCTCTCTGATCACCCCAAGTAGCATGACTGATCTACTCTTTATGCTTCCTGTGATCTGTGAAAATAAAAATCAAAACCCTCTTATCTTACTCCTTATTTTTTTGTAGATTGTGTATTTTCTTTATTACTGGGGAGTGCTAACACAAAAATATGTTCTCTAGTCCTATTTGAGATTAATTTAGAGGGCAGGAATACTTCATGTGAAATTCAGCTTGGGCTTTTCCCTGAATGCAAGATATGCCTATGTGTAATATATTCCCTAAAACTAGAATATATTAATGCATGTTTGAGAATTTTAAAGCACATGGTCAAAAGCAGAAGCTATATTTTGCATATGTGTATTCTGCCATCCATTAAGAGCATATGTATTGTTTGGACTCATCAAAGTAATTTGATTCTAAATAGTATAAAATAGAGAATTTGTGAACTGTATAATTTATGTATAACCTCCACCATTGTAAATTTAATTTACAATGTAATTTTTTCACAATTACAACTTTTTCATCAGTGAAATAAAAGTTGCTATAAACAATTTTGGATCTTCTTTTTCCGTAC
>NW_008350130.1:161800-183435 GCF_000622305.1 Nannospalax galili | reverse complement strand
ATATAATTCACTTATTAACTCTAGTTTTAAGTACTTAGTTAACCAGGTATCATCTATTCTTTCAGAAATTTACAGCTGTTTGCTTTCCTTAGCCACACTTTGCTTTTCTTCGGGCATGTCACGTTCTTATATATTCTCCAAAGGTTCACTACATGTCTGTAGTTACCTACTATGTAATAGATTATCATTAAGCTGTGTGAAAACATTCATCTCACCATGTGAGATGTGAGCTGTGTGGATTAGGAATTTGGGGGCAGCTTAGCTTGGGGTCTAGCTCTGTATATTTCATCACATCTTTGGCTGGGGCTTCTGTCAATTTGGTTTGATTAGGACTGGCTTCTGAGTGCATTCACATCACTGTCTGCTGGGGGCTTCTGTTCCTATCCTGTCGTATAGGAGAGGAAGTGCCAGGCGTAAGCACAGGCCACACTAGAGAACACAGCTTCCGCCTTGAGAGCACAGCTGTGCTTCCGCAAAAGAGCCAACCTAGACCCCCAGACCTAGAGAATGATGATGTGAGCAGCCTGGATGAGGGGATTTATCAGGGAGCAACACAACAGCTTATGGGACACTGGGGGCAGGGGGAGAGAGATATAAGCCTGCCCTTTCCAGCAATAAATGACTCTGCAGCACCTCGCCTAGTGCCTGCTTCCACCCGACTCCCTGTGTGTACTGACTCTGCGCCGCTCACCTCCACCTTGGCCAGAAACCTTGCTCCCTGCAGTCCCTCATGGGCTGGACCCACAAGAAAACCTGCAACAACTGGTGCCAGAACAAGGGTCCTGGTCCCCCAGCCTTGGCGACGCCCCCCAACCTCAGTTCCTTTGGTGAGTATGCCCTGGGTTTTGTCTGTCCCTTCAGCTGCTCAAGAGTGAGTGAGTAGCCCCCTCCTCTGTCCCCTCTGCCCTGTTTATCATATTCGTTGGTAAATCAGGAAGGCACACTCTGCCAGTCCCGAAGCCCACGTCTACACCTTTTACTCCTTGGCTCGTCCTGGTGAGTTCCATAAGGGCTGATCCACCCTGAACTCAGAGTCCAGGCTTCGGGTCATCCTGTTGCCTGTCCTGGTGACACCGTGTGAGCATACGGCCGAAGGTGTCACGGCCTTTGGAAGTCCCTCACTAAGCATAAGACTTTTGGATCCGATACACCTCTTCATGTCGGGACAGTTTACGTCCGAGTGGCTCACGGTCCTTGTTTGCTTCATTTGTTCCTTCTTGGTAGTCACCCTTGCCTTTTACATTTGTGGTGAGTTTCCCTTTGCAGGGTCTTCCCACAATGGGCAACTTACCAGCACAGTGCAAGGAGCCACAAACGGCAGTGCTCAAATCGCTCCTTAGAACTCGGGGGACTGAAAGACCAAAAGGTATTGAAAATTTCTGGGATGAAGCCACTAGGCCCCTTGGGACTCTCCTGAGAATATGTGGGATCCTGACCTCTGGATGCGGGTCCTTTTCTTGGCCCAAAAAAGGGAAGTAGGATCGGGAGTCATTCCCCCTGCCTCATTTGTCCCAATCCTTTTAGCCATCATTGCCAGCCTTAAGTCCTCCTCCCCTGAAGAAGTCATTTCAGCCCACAATAAGCATTGTCAGGATCAAGCCAGTGTAGACCTTGCCATTACTTCAACCCCCGCTGACCTTGATATGGGAACCAGCCCTGAGGTTGATCCAGACGAGGAAGGGGCCCCCTTGCCTCTACCTCAGACCCTGCTTTCAAAGCCACAACACTTGGAGACACCACCACCTCAGTACCCCTGGAAGGAACTACGTTCCTCCTTCTGCAATGCACCTCCCGCTCACTATACCCACCCCAATGGCCTGCCCACCCCTTGCTGCCCCTTGCTGGCCATTGTCTGCCTTACCGGTTAATGTTGGCTCAAACACTGTGCAACAGCCATGGGTGCCCACCACTCTCTCAGACCTTGCACTCACCTGCAAAGCCGCCGACGAATCAGAACCTGATTCCCCATATTTTGAGCAAGTTCTCCGCCAATGGGCCATGCAGTTACAGACCCATTACGATTGGTATAACTTATCAAAGGCGGTTTTGGAGCCCTCAGGCTTCCTGAGCTGCCGTTCGGCTTGCAACAATCAGGCTGAAAATCAGGCATGTCTTACCCTTCAATATGGCCTTAATAGTACTCTGGATATGCTCACAGGACATGGACAATATATTGACCCCATTTCCCAGTCCACTGTCGGGCTTCATGCTTCCTACCAACAAGTTAGTGACCTGGCCTTCAAGGCCCTTAAGTGTTGCTCCCCCGGTGACCCAGAGGCATTCTTCTGCAATTTGATTCAGTAGCCAGGGGAGTCCTTCACGGACTTTCTCACCCGTGTAACCGGGGCAGTGGAACGGAGGGTGGAGTCTGGACCCACCTGCAATATGCTTATCAAACAACTGACATGGGAGGGCCTAAATACCCCTACCCGCAATGCTATCACGCCTGTCCACAATGATGATATTCATAAATCAGTACTCGACACTAGAGACCTAGACCCCAGGACAGGGCCCATCGTGGCCCTGACCACCTCCTTAGAGGTGCTCTTATTACAAGGAAGGCCCACCCCTCTGATTCAAAAGATGGCTGCTGGAACTGCGGGAGGACAGGACACCTCCACAAGGACTGCCCGAACAACACAACTTGTCCCAAGACCCACTGCCCCAATGCAAAAAGGGATTTCATTGGGCAAAAGATTGTAGGTCACAGCCCCAATCAAGACTCGGCTCCTTTAAGCTCCACCCAGGGCACCCCTCAGCCCCATAAGTAAGAGGGGGAACAAGACAGATTTTATGGACCCTTCCGATTCTTAATCACTCCCCCCCAATGACCTTATTTCTGGATGGGATCGCTGTGAAGGGCCTAGTGGACACAGGAGCCAATGTTACCATCATCACTGAGAGTGAGTCTCTTCGGTTCCCCCATTGGAATTATTGGCCTGGCCCACCCATTAAGGGAGTAGGGGGTAGCCAGGACACAAAGCTGGTCGCCCGCCCAGTACACTGGAAGGATTTAGATGGGAGTAAGGGCACATTCATTCCCATAGTGGGCGACATCCCCCTGCAACTTGTGGGGTCGCAATGTCCTGGAAGACATAGGTGTGGTCCTTACCACAGACGATCAGGCCTTTTATAATGATGTCATAGCTCGCGATAAATTTGGCCTCTCTGGGGGAAATTGGAGCCCTGACCAGCACTCCCAATTCTAAGGGCCACTGCCCTCCATGGGACATCCCCTAAGGAGTCTCCCACACCAATCACACTTACCTGGCTCTCCACAGATGCGATCTGGGTGGAGCAGTGGCCTATTACAGAACCTAAATTGTCTAACCTCAAAAATTTGGTCCAGGAACAGCTGGACCTCGGACATTTGGAACCATCCACTAGTAAATATAATACTCCAATATTCGTTATAAAAAAGAAAAATGGCCCTTTTAGATTGCTTCAGGACTTATGGGCCATTAATGACCAAATGGAAAAAATGGGCTCAACACGGGCCGGCTTGCCACACCCTGGTGCTATTCCTCCTTCTTATAACACTTGATATTAAAGATTGTTTCTTCTTAATCCTGCTGCCCCCCACCCCAAGATCATGATCACTTTGCCTTTATGGTTTGGGAACCGAACTTCAATAAGCTGGCCCTCAAATATCAATGGAAAGTCCTCCCCCAGGGAATGAAAAACAGTCCTACTATTTGTCAGCTTTTTGTCCCACGAGCCACTTCAGCCATCCCTCATAGTGTACAATTTATTCACTATATGGATGACATTCTGTTGTCCCACCCTAACCCACAATTTCTCTGCAAGGTAACCAGAGACTTACTCTCCCGCCTATTGTCCCTTGGCTTGTCTATCGCCTTAGATAAGTTACAGGAAGTGCCCCCTTATGCCTTTTTTGGGGCACACCATTTTGGACGGTGTATGCCCTATGGCCCCTGCCTTTAATTCAAAGCTGGTCTATACACTAGCCTATTTTCAACAACTCTGTGGCACCACAAATTGGCTTAAACTGTTCTTGCCCATTCCCTTGGAGGAATTGAGGGTGCTGTTTTCTCTCTTGGAGGGCCCCACCTGCCCTTCAGCAAAGATTAACTTAACTCCCACATCCGTAGCCTTATTACAAAAGATCACTGGTTTACTCTCATCAACAATCCTCGACGAATATGAGCCCTTACGATCCCTACAGGCTTTAGTGCTATTGACTTCTGGCTTCCTTGGTGCCCCTTGGCAGACTGGGCCACTTATCTGGGTCCATCTCTCATACTTGGAGCTCCAGCAGGTTTCCTCCAAGTTTGATCTGGCCTTTAACCTGACAGTCAAACTGCGCACTCAAGCTCAAAGAACCTTCAATAGAGTGCCTGACGCTATTGTGCTCCCCTTTCCCCTCCATAGCCTACAGGCACTCTGGGCTGATTCCATAAGTTCTCAGACCAAGATGTCAGGCTTTTCTGGCACCATGGACAATCACCTGCCTCAAGATGAAAGAATTCAGGCCTTTCTCACATTATTGCTTAAAGTTAAGCCCCACAGCACTCCTTCCCCAATTCCCCAAGTGACATTAATAAGAACTTTGGGCTCCTGACATCGTCCTGGAATAAAAGGACGTCACCCACTTCATCCCTAATCCTTGCTCTGTCCAGTTGGGAGAACTTCTTGCTATTCTTAAAGCTTTATCAGAGTGCCAGGACGAACCCCTAAATCTCTTTTCTGATAGGGCCTATGCTGTTCAGGTTGCTAAGGTCATCGTCTTTTCTCGTGTTAAAAACTCCTCCACCCCACTCCACCTCACTATGGTCAAGCTACGGGATTGCCTAGAAAATAGAAGTCACCCATGGTACATCTCACATATCTGCTCACATACCACCCTTCCCGGAATCCTAACTTGCATGACAGTCCAATCTAGCCTGTTAGAACAAGCAAGAGCTTTACATCAACAATTCCACCTGCCCCCTCAGAGTATTCATAAACTCCTCCCAGAAATCCCCATATCCCAATGCAAGCACCTTGTCCGCTCATGTGCTACCTGTACCCCACTCATGTCTCTCCTTAACAGGGGAGGAGTGAATCCCTGTGGCCTGATACCCAATACCGTTTGGCAAATGGACGTGACTCACTACCCCCCTTTTGGGAAATTGAGAATTGATCATGTTATTGTTGACACATGATCCTCCCTTACTTATGCTTTATCTTTCTCAGGGGATAAGACTATACATGCCATTAAAGCTATAAAGTCCGCCATGTTAATCATGGGCGTACCCTGGGTGCTTAAGACTGATAATGGGCCTGCTTATTCCTCTCAAGAATTCAATAAATTTGTTTCCTCCTGGGGAATCAGACATACCTTTGGTATTCCCTACAACCTGCAAGGACAAGCCATTGTTGAAAGGACCAACAGGACACTTAAGTCCCTCCTGGCTAAAAGCCCCTCAGCTGAGGCCAAACACGACCCTCTTACTGAGGCTTTGTTCTACCTTAATTTCTTCATGTTTGACGACTGGGGTCTCAGTCCAGCATACAAACATTGGTCCTTCTTGCCTTGGGCTACGCCTCTGCCACTAGTTAGATGGAGGGATCTTATTTCATCCCTGTGGCAGAAACCAACTCCCATCCTGACACGAGGATGAGGATATGCTTGTATTTTTCCACAGGATGCTACGACCCCCATCTGGATTCCATTGAGAGACATCCGACCAGCTACAGAGGCCCATCTGGAGACCGGGTCCGACTGCGAGTTTGATAAGCCATGACATCCTTTTCCGGCTTCGTTATCTTTGGCACCCTTTTGTCCTTTGGCTGTGCTTCTCCCCAGGCTTCAGCTATCTGGGCACTGGTCCCCTTATCACCTCTGATCCTCCCTGCAGATGAACAGTCACCTGCTTTACTGGTTCTCTTTACTACTAATGAATCCCTTGGTCTTCCCACCATGGAATTGATTCATGCGTCCATTCCCATAAATGGCACATGGTCCCTTGCAGGATCACTCTGCTTCAGCCCAGTCCTTAATCCCTCCTCCCCTAATGTCTCTCACTGTCACTCCCTCTTTAACAACAGGCGACTTTCATGGAAACTGGAGCCAGGGATCCTTATGGGGCCTCAAAATCTGGTCTCCCTTAGTAAAAGAAACTTCAGAGACTACAGTGTCCTTCGTGTCCCCTGGGGCCAATGCCTCCAAGGGTCAGGCATCCTCCATGGACCCGGTGCCCACCAACCCATAAACTTCCCACCACATTGTGCTTTCCTATTCTAGTCCATGGGAACACTGCCTCCTGCTCACTCCTGGAGGTACGCTCCTTTTTACGGATTATGATGGACACTTGCAGGCTTCCTCCCTGGCATCCTGGAGACAACTTGTCTCTACAAAACCTTACTCCTATGTCTACCCTGACCCCAGGCATAAAGACACTGTAGGAGGGCCTGGAGCTCTGCAGGCCGGCAGCTTGCCTGGATTTGCGTCCTCTCTTCTTTGTTAGGTGGAGCCATCTTTAATGGTACATATACGGGTGATAACTCAGAGACGGATTCCTCGGGTGTCACAGACCCAACTTGGATACCTAATGAAGTCTCTGTTAACACTTCCCATTCAATCTCCTCGCCTGTTTGTGTTTGATCACTGTTTGCTCTGCTCCTTGCTAATTTCTCGAATGACCCGGGGGATACCCTTAACTGCTCCCTTGTAAACTGCACTCTCTCGGAATGCTGGATTTTCCCTGCCTCTCTCATTCTCTTTGTGCATGAACCCGCAGCAATCTGGGTTCCCATTCCTAATGCCACTCATTTCTATGCTGTCACCCTCATGGAACAGAAAGCTATCCAGCCCTTCCCCCGGGTCAAGAGAGATTTTGGTATTACCATGGCAATTGTCTCTGCCATTATCCTTTCCTTAGGGGCTGCCGCCACTGCTGCTGTGACTATCACTCAATCTTCCACTACTGTGGAAACACTCAATGTGGTCGCATCCAAAACCTCTGCATCCTTACTCAATTTCTTATTAATCAACACCTCTTCCAGGCCATTTCTGTCATCCAACAACAGGTAGACCTCCTCGGGGAAGAGATGGTGATTGTCGAACAGATGACGCTAATCATGGTTCAAAGCCCTGTGTCTCACATCTTACAAAGTAGATAACCTCACTAGGGCCAGGGTGGAACTCTCACAGTACATCCATGGCCACTGGAGCCGAAAGTTTCTCAACTACTCCACCTTGCTCACTGACCAGATCATCTTCCTAAATTATACATGGGCTCAGACATTAGATATAAACTCTGGGTTTCTCAACAAACTTTGCTCAAACTTAAAAGTTTTGTTTGACCCTTCATGGATCATTACTTATTTACTCTTGGGTATCATAGTCTTAATTCTTTTCTTGCTCATAATATGCCTTGTTCTACACTTACTCAGACAAAACCAAGTAAATTACTCAGTGTATCTGGTTCTCAAGATGCTAGAGGATCCAGACTTCGACCCCCCCCCCGCCGAGGTCTGGCAGGTCTGGCTTGCTGACATATGAGAAGTGGCTGTATAACTTGCCCTCCTCCTCCCTCACATGCTCATGCCAGAGGTCACACCCTTTGAGGGCTGGTTGTCAATGATGGATAACATCCTGATGGTCAGGATGACCTAAGGCAGGCACAGTCCATCAAGCTGGGTGCCCTCTGAAGTGGGGTCAACTATGTAGAGGCAAAGAACCTCAGCTCCCACTGACCTTTCTATAATAAAAAGGGATGGATATGTAGGAGAGGAAGTGCCAGGCCTAAGCACAGGCCACACTAGAGAACACAGCTTCTGCCTTGAGAGTGCAGCCCACACTTCCGCAAAAGAGCCAACCTAATCTGCCCCCAGACCTAGAGGCTGATGACGTGAGTGGCCTGGATGAGGGGATTTATCAGGGAGTGTCACAACAGCTTATGCAGCACTGGGGGCAGGGGGACAGATATTTAAGTCCTGCCCTTTCCAGCAATAAATGAATCGGCAGCACCTCGCCTAGTGCCTGCTTCCATCTGACTCCTGGTGTCTGTGTGTTGACTCCGTACCACCCACCCCAACCTCAGCCAGAACATTCGTTCCCTGCAGTCCCTCGTGGGCTGGACCTGGGAGGAAACCTGCAACAGTGTGCCACCTCGCTTGGCTAGATATTTCTTCTTAATCTGATCAGCTGATGATCAAATGAGCATCCAGTGAGACAGGACTAGGAGACCAGGGCTCCATCAAATGGACAGAAGGCCAGGCCACTGCCTCAGTGACTTCTCAGCTCTGTCTCTGTATGATAACATGCCCAACAGAGATTTCCCTGTGGTCCTAGTGACTGAGTGGCATCAATGGGTGGGCCAGGAGCCCCCATGCCATGCGCTGTATAGTGATAGAAGCTAGGGTTGAGAACTTCCCTATACCAGCCACCGTTACTCTAGTACTCTCCCAGGCTAGGCCCCTGAGGTAAGATTAGTGGAATGGGAAGTCCTGAGACATTAAAAATCTGCCTTCAAGGAAGTGCAGTCCTGTGGAGAGCAGCTGCTCTATACATCTATAGTTATCATCTATCTCCTAAGATGAGGAAGGGAGATGCCAAGATCATTACCAAGTTTTGCAGGGAGTTAGGCAGGGAAAAGAGGTACCTGAACTCTGCTGCCCACAACAGTCATAAAGGAAGTTTTTCTTCCTTTAGTACTCAAGATGAGTGCTAACTGCTACCGTGACATGCAGGTGGGTCAGCAAAGAGGTAGCCAGGCAGAGCCAGTGGCCCCATCCTGGCAGTACACCCATTGTAACATGGGAAGGACAGTAGAGTGGAATGGACTCTCTGGGATAGCCCAGGCTGTCCTGAAGAACTCATCCTTGTAACACTGATGGAGTTGATAGGAGCTGAGGGAGTGATCTGGCCAGATTCCACAGCTAGATTTCAAAAGCTTGCATTGGATAGGCCTGCAATGAGCCTTCTGTTCCTCAGATGACCAGAGTGGGCCACTGTGATGCACAACAAAGCCAGGTCTGCAGGTCATATACAGAAAAGAACAGAATAAAACACAGCATTACCCAGCAAGCAAATAATCACCATTCTAGTTCCTTCTTTTTCCCAACTGCTGGAGCCTGTGAGGAGCCAGCAGCTAGCAGAGATGGAGACGAGGGAGGAGGCCTGCTGGGGTGGATCAAAGCAGTGCTCCCCAAGGCTTAGCCCTTATGTCTGCCCCCTCCCACTACCATCACCACACCGTGAGCTTACTGAGCCAAGGAGAGACAAGGAAAAATACTTGAATCTGGCAGCATAGACGTTTATAAAAACACATAGTGCTATTCTAGTTTAAAAGCTAAAGATGAGCTGAAAATCTTGAGTATTTATTTATGAGGGAAGAAGAGCACACCCACAGAAGTATTTGAAGGCAATCGCTTATTGGAAAAAATGAGGTATTTTCTCTTTGTATGAAAGGAATGGAATTGTCTGAATGAGCTGGGGGAATTTGTTACTCTTCTTGTTGCTGTGAACAGACGCTCGTGGTTTGAGGGGATCTAGTCCATCCTGATGGATGAGGTGTGGAGACATGCAGCTGAAACTCCTCACCCTTTATTTCAGGAACTGTAGGAGAGAGGGATGAATGCTCCTACCCAGCTGGCTTTCGCCCAATCCCCACCTTTTATGTGTAAATGATGTGTATGTATGTGTGCATGTGTGAGTGTATGTGCTTGTTTGTGTGGACAGAGGTTAACATCAGGTGGCTCCCGAAACTCTCCTCCATCTTATTATTTGAGATAGAGTCTCTACTGAATCTGGACCTTGTCCCTTGGCCAGCAAAGTGCTGGACTCTGCCTGTCCCTTCTCCCTGGTGTTGCAGGATCTCAGGCCAGCTGTGAAGACCCTGACCTGGATTGGGTGCCCTGCCAATTTGGGGGGGCAAGAGGCACAGAGTCAACACACAGACCCCAGGAGTCGGGTAGAAGCAAGCACTAGGCGAGGTGCTGCAGGTTTGTTTAATGCAGGAGGGGGCAGGCCTTATATTTCCCTTTTCTCCACCTCCAAGTCCCTTTAGTCAGCATATCGTTTTCTGATTGGTCCACACCATGCAGTCTGTCAGCAGTCACTGGGCTTGTGAGCGGGGTACGGAGGCGTGGGCTCCTTTTGGCAGGCTATTTGCACACCAAGAAGTGAAGTGAATTCTTGCTGAGTCCCAAGGCTCTGGGTCCGCACCATCTTTGGAGGCCTCCTGCTACATTTCCACCCTTTTCCTTTAAAAATAACTGTCCAGCGAGAGCCTGTAGGCAACTCCGCCTCGGGATGATCCCAGGATCATGGACTGTGCCTGTTTTAGTTTGTCCTATTAGGGTATGAACCTTACCCGTCATTGGAGCATGGGCGTACACATCCATGTCCTGGCTTAGGTTGATTCAGCCCAACAGGAGCTTACCTGTCATTGACTACCAGCCCTCTAAGGGGTATCATCCCGGGGAATCAGTCAAGGTGGGGAATTATCTGTAGGAGGCCTCATACATTTGTGCAAGCCAAGTCTGTCGGGCTGCATAGGGCGGGTTGAAATCATCTTCGTGTATTGCTCTGAGGGCCTGATACACCAAATGATTGAATTTTCTCTGACATTTCTGAGGGCCTGATACACCGAGTGATTGAACGAAGAACAAGGCATTTAAGAAGTAGAAAGAGAAGAATAATTACGCATGTCAGGAGTAGTTAAGTAACGATCCAAGTCAGGTCAAACAGTGCTTTTAGATTAGACCAGATTTTCTCTAAGAACCCTGAATTGATGTCCAGCATGGGGGTGTGGGTATAATTTAGAACAATAATTTGATTAGTTAGTAATATAGAGTAATTAAGAAACTTTTGATTCCAGTGGCCGTGAATATAGTGCACGAGTTGTAGGTGCACTTCAGTAATATTCTGTATTTATGGGGGTGAGACAAAGTGACCTAAAGTGAGGGTCACAAGCTAGCAGAGCCATGTCTTTGGTAATTGCCGGCTCTTCACTTAAGAGATCAGTTTGTTATTGTAACACATTAATTGCCTGGTGAAGATGCTGGTTGATAAGGGACTGAGTGTGAAAGGTAGAGGAGGTTTTGGACACAGACTCGTTGAGTGTCTCCACAGTAGTGGAGGATTGGGTGATAGCCACTGCAGTGGTGGTGGCCGAACCTAATGCAAGGATGATGGCTGAGATGAGAGGCAGTGACCCCGATATCCCATTTTAAGCGGGAAGCTTGTGACAAGGCTGTAAACCGTGACAGCATGGAAGTGGGTTGCATTGGTGAGTGGAACCCAAAGGGCCATGGGTTCATGCATAAAGAGAACTATGTGAGCTGGATGGTTCCAGCAGGCCACCAGTATACAGGTGGTGTTGGTATTGGAGCAGATGAGTTGTCTCCAAGGGTCGGAGGTAACATTGGCTAGCAATAAGGCAAACGGGGGCTGCATGCAAATGGGGGTAGGGGGCCAGGATGTCGTGGGATCAATGGATGTAAGGATTTTGTTTTTGGCACAAGTAGAGGGATTGGTGTTAGTGTAAGTGCCATTGGAAAGCTGAAGGCCCTGCTGTGCCACTAACGGCCTCATGTCCATGCAGGCGTGTGGACCACAGAGGTCCTAGTTACTGAGTATTGATTCGCAGTTGGTATGGGAGATCTTAATGCTGCAGGGAAAGGTGGGGGCCAGTTGTCTCCAAGATCCTAGGGGGTGATTAGAGGGGGAGTGGCTGAAGCGGCAAAAGGGAGGGATGGCATGGTTGGGCTTAGGGTGGCATCTCTGCCACAGTATAGGGAATGTGAGGAAAAAGGGTGCAAGGGAGCATGTGCGTGGGCAGTTGGGGAGCGGTGGGCATAGAATGGCAGGGCAAAATGGGGGCAGAGGGCTTGCGGTCCCCTCTGCCTCCCCTGTTATTATTGTCCCCAGTGCAGTGAGGACCGAGGCTACATCAGTGTTGTTGAAGGTAGCGGAAAGACCCTTGAGTTTAAGCATGTAACCTGAGGAGGTACTACCAGCATAATCTTGGATGGTCAGGTTGAATAGCATGAAGATGTGTTGTTGGTAGTGAAGCACAGAGAGTTTTTTAGGGACCAGGAGCCATTGAGTGATTCCCAGGAAGTAACTGGGTCCATGGTGGGGAGGCCAAGCATAGAATTAGTTGAATAGAGGGTGGGGTAGGCTGTGAAATGAAGCGATAAGGGCAAGAGTATAGGCAGGGAGGGGACCAAGGCCCAGAGGTCATGGGCCATGGCAGGGGCAGGGAAGAGAAAACCAATTATCCAGATAGTGGTGAGGTCTCTGGGTCCTGAGGTCCTGTTGGTCGGTTGCTGGTCTCACATCTCTCGCTGGAACCCATACTGGCTTTCTTTCTGTCTGAGGAAACACACAAGCTTAGCCTTGCCCTCTTGTTAACAAGGGGGTGGGTGGATGTCATTGACATGTTATGGGGTCCTTCCATGTCACTAGTGGCAGGGGTGTACGCCTAGGTATGGTAGCCTGGTGTTTGTAGGCTGGGCTCAACCCATTTTCATTGAAGGACAGGAAATTAATGCTGAATAGAGCTTCAATTGGAGCCAGGTGTGGGTCCCTTTTAGACTCAGGGGTAGCAAATTTTTGTAATGTTTCTTTGAGGGTCCTATTGGCCCACTCTACAATGGCCTGTCCCTGTGGATTATAAGGGATGCTGAGGGAGTGGCTAATTTTCCATGTTGACAGGAATGATTGGAATTGTAGAGAGATGTAAGCTGGCCCATTATCAATTTTTAGGGTCCATGGCACTCCCATTGCCAGCATTGCTGATTTGACCACCTTAATGGCATGTGAGGCCTTTTCACCAGTTTGAGTGATGGCGAAAAGGAGAAGTAGGTGTCAACAATGACATGGACATACTTAAGATTACCAAAGGAGTTATAATGCGTGACATCCATTTGCCAGATGGCATTGGGTAGGAGACCACGTGAGTTAACTCCATATCGACTGAGGGGACATAAGGGAGCAAGGAGTGCACATGTAATGCAAGACCTGCTCAGATGTTTGCATTGAGAGATGGGTAGGTCGGGTAGAACACGGTGCAGACTGCGAGGAGAAAGGTGAGATTGTTGGTGTAAGGCTCTGGCTTGTTCTAGCAGGGGAATCTCTACAGATATAATAAGTTTATCTACTTGGTCATTTCCCTTTGCCAAGAACTCGGGAAGCTTGGTGTGTGATCTTATGTGGGAGATGTGGCAGGGCCATTGTCTGTTATCTAAGATAATCTGGAGAGCTCTCATGGTTCTAGTAATGGGATTCTTGTGGCCTTTTACCCGAGCAAAGGGAAGACATCTGAGGGCCTGAACTGCATACTGGCTGTTGGAGAATATATTGAGCGGCTCGGTCTGGCAGACTTGAAAGATTTTTAACAAGGCCAGGAGCTCCCCCAACTGGACAGAGCCAGATTGGCTTGTACTAACAGGTGTCATCCTTTCCTGTATGCTGAATGACAATGCCATAATGGGATTTATTGGCATCTGAGAAGGCTAGCATGGCTAAAGGTAGGGGGTTTTTGCAGGGGGAAGTGTGTGGCTGAGTGGTGATTTTCAAGCAGGCCAGGCTGGCCAGTCTCTTATCTGGGGGTGTGTGGTTATCCAACTCCCCCATGAATGTGGACATCATTAGTTGGAAAGCCAGAGAGTGTGCCCTTAATGTTTGGGAATGCTTAAGAGGAAAGGGCAGTATAATTTTGTCAGGTTCCTTTCCAAATATGCGCCTGACTGTTTGTTGAGCCTTAATTGCCAACTTGAAGGCAATATCATACTTAGAGCTAAGCCTAGTTAGGTCCGAGGTAGCCAGGTGGATCCACACCAGGGGGTCTTGCTGCCATAGCGCCCCCAAGACACCATGTTCAAGGCCAGTAATGGTTCTGCTGGGTCATGACGTCGGAGTGACACAGACCGGAGTATATGATCTATCTTATTAAGAAGAGCTTTAGCTGGCTGGGTGAGGGGGATCCTTGAAGTTGGTGAATTATGGTCTTCCAGCAGGGAGAACAAGGCCCGGAATTCCAAGCCAGGGACTGGTATAATTGTTTGAGCCAGTTTATAGTCCCACAGAGTTCTTGGAGCTCAGTCAAGTTATATACAGTTTTTTGGAAGATGGAAGGGTTAATGGGTTTAATTACAGTATCTACATGGTAGCCAAGGAATGTGAAAGGTTGGATGTATTGTAACTTGTCTTGTGCAATGTGGAGACCTAGACATTCTAAATCGGCAAGCAGACTGGGTATTGCAGCCTGTAAAGTATTGTGAAATTTGTGTGCTAGCAGTATGTCGTCCATATAGTGGATGACAATTAGGTCCTTGGGGATGTTGGTTAAGGCCTTATTAACATATAATTGACAGATTGTGGGGCTATTTTTCATACCCTGTTGTAGTACCTTCCATTGGTATCTCATGGCTGTTCTTTGAAAGCTGGGCTCCCATACTGTGAAGGCAAAGTGAGGTCTGTTTTGTTCTGCTAGGGGGATTTGGAAGAAACGATCTTGAATATCAAGTACTATGATATGGTGGGATCGGGGGATGGCTGTAGGGTGTGGTAAGCCCGCTTGTAGCAAGCCCATCTTTTCCATCTGGGCATTGACTGCTCTAAGATCTTGGAGGAGTCTGTATTTCCCCAATTTCTTTTTAATAACAAATATTGGGGTATTATGTTTACTGAGAGAGGGCTCGATGTGGCCAAGCCTCAATTGTTCAGCTACCAAATTTTTGAGGGCAGATAATTTAGGTTCTGTTATAAGCTACTGGTCCACCCAAATGGCATCATTAGAGAACCAGGTGATGGGGATTGGCTCGGGGACCAAGATTTGAGTCGATCCTGGGCGGGCAGTGGCCGTTAGGATTGGGGGTGTTGGGGAAAGTGTTGTCCTTTCCCTGATATTCCCAAGTTATCGTGGAGCATGATATCATCATAAAAGGCATGGTCATCCATGGTAAGGACCACGCCCATGTCCTCTAGGATGCCTCAGCCCCATAAGTTATGGGAAACGTCCGCTACTATGGAGGTAACTGTGCCCTGGTTCCCATCCAAGTCCTTCCAATATACTGGACCTGTGACCAGCTTGGTACCTTGTGTGCTGCCAACCCCTTTTATTGGTGGGCCTGGCCAGTATTTCCAACAAAGGAATTTAAAGGATTCAGTTTCTGATATAATGGTGACATCAGCCCCTGTGTCTACTAGGCCCTTTATGGAAGTTCCATCTAGGAAAAGGGTCATTAGTGGGGAGTGGTTGAGGATTGGGAGAGTCCATAATATCTGCCTCATTTCCTCTCTTGTTGGCAGGGCTGAGGGGCGCCCCAGGTGGAGTTTAAAGGAGCTGAGTCCGGTTGAGGCTGTGACCTACAGTGTTTAACCCAATGGAACCCTCTTTTGCACTTGGGGCAGCGAGTCTTGGGGTGGGCTGTACCTCTTGGGCAGTGGCTATGAAAGTGGCCAAGCCCCTCACAGTTCTAGCAGCCTTCCTGTGGGCCAAAGTGGGCGGCTTTTCCTTGCTACGAAAGAGTCTCCAAGGAGGCAGTCAAAGCCTCAATAGGGCCCGCCCTAGCGTCTAAGTCTCTAGTAGGGAGTACCCATTTGTGAATGTTATCATTGTGGACAGGCACGATAGCATTAGGAGCAGGGATGTTTAGTCCCTCCCAAGAGAATTGTTTGATAAGCACCTCTCAGGTGGGTCCAGACTTCTCCCTCCGCTCTACTGCCTCAGTGACATGGGTAGGGAAGTCTATGAAGGACTCCCCTGACTGTTGAAACAAATTATGGAAAAAGACTTGTGGGTCATGGGGGGAGCAACATTTAAGGGCTTTAAAGGCCAAGTCAGAAACTTGTTGGAAATAGGCATGGAGGCCAATAGTAGACTGGGATATGGGGTCAGTATATTGTCCATGTCCTGTGAGCATGTCCAATGTAATGTTCACGCCAGATTGGAGATTTAGGCAGTCCTGGCTTGCAGCCTGATCATCATAGGCTACACGCCAGTTTAGAAAGACTGAGGGTTCTAAGACTGCTTTTAGTAAGTTATACCAATAATAGTGGGTTTGTAAATGTAAGGACCACAGGCAAAGAACCTGTTCGAAATATGGGGAGTCAGGGTCTGATTGCTCAGCTGCCTTGCAGATAAGAACGAGGTCAGCAAGTAGGGTGGGCAGCCATGGATGCTGCGCCACATCGGAGCCAACGTTAACTGGAAATGCGGACAATGTCGGGTGAGGCTTTAAGGAGGGCCATCTAGGAGGGAGGGGCACGCTAGCAGGGGAGGACCCAGGATGTTTACTGCATGGGGAGAGTAACTCCTTCCATGGATAATGGGACGGGGGAATTTATGGGCATGCTAGCTCTAGGAGAGTATCCTGAGATATAGGCAAAGGAGTTCCTTCCTTATTGGAAGTGGGTGCAGAAGCAGCGTCCACTTCTGGGTCCAGGGGGTCTGGGTGGTCCTAATAGCCAGATCTACAGTAGATTGCTCCCAGCAGTGTTTGTTGTGGGCCGAGATGACTTCCTCAGGAGAGGAGGATTTAAGGCTAGCAATGATGGCTAGGAGGATCGGTACAAACGATGCGGGGGGAGTGATCCCTAACCAGACCTCCCTTTTTCGGCCCAGGAAGAGGACCCGCATCCATCTGTCAGGGTCCCACAAGAGGACCCGCATCCACATGTCAGGGTCCCACATGTTTTCAGGGGAGACCCCCGGAGCCAAATTAGTGGCTTCATCCCAAAAGTGTTCGATATCTTTTGTTTTTTCTGGTTTTAAGGAGCAACTTGAGTGCTGCCATTTGTGGTTCCCTGCATTGTAGTGATAAATTGCCCATTGTGGGAGGGTCTCACTCAGGGGAATTCGCCACAAAAGTAGAAGATGAGGGTGACTATCAAGAGGGCACAAAGAAAGCAAAGAAGCACTGTGAGCCACTTGGATGTAAGCTGCCCCAACATGTAAAGGTGTATCAGATCCAAATGTCTTGTGCTCACTGAGGGAATTCTGGAGACCATGACACCTCCAGCTGTATGCTCACACAGTGTCTCTGGGACAGGCAACAGGGTGACCCAAAGCCTGGGCTCTGAGTTTGTGGTGGATCAGCCCTTATGTGAACTCACTGGGATGATCCGAGAGGGGGGAGGTGCCGACCTGGGCTTCGGGACCATGTGGCAGAGTGTGCCTCCCTGATCTAACAAACTAGTCCAACAATAAAGACGACAGATAGGGTGGAGGGGACAGAGGAGGGGGCTACTCGCTTACCCTCGAGCAGCCGAAGAAACAGACAAATCTGGGGTCCTACTTACCAAACGAACTGAGGTTCTGGGTGTTGCTAACACCGTGGGTGGGTCCCTGTTCAGGTGCCAGGTATTGTGGGTTCTCCTCAGGCCAGCTGTGAAAACCCTGACCTCGTTCGTGTCCCCTGCCAATTTAGGGGTGGGCAAGAGGCACGGAGTCAACACACAGACTCTGGGAGTCAGGTAGAAGCAAGCACTAGGCGAGGTGCTGCAGTCTTGTTTAACACAGGAGGGGGCAGGCCTTATACTTCCCTTTTCTCTGCCCCCAAGTCCCTTTAGTCAGCGGATCGTTTTGTGATTGGTCCACGCCACGCAGTCTGTCAGCAGTCACTGGGCTCGTGAGCAGGGTACGGAGGGGTGGGCTCCTTTTGGCGGGCTATTTGCAGATCAAGAAGTGAAGTGAATTCTCACTGAATCCGAGGGCTCTGGGTCCGCGCCATCTTTGGAGGCCTCCTGCTACACCCTGGCACTAGGACTGCAGATGAGTGCTGCTGTGCTGCTTTTGTGTGTGGTCTGAATCTGAGTTCAAGTCTCTGTGCTAGCACAGTAAGCACTGTATCTACTCCATCATGTCCCCAGTCCCTCTTTTCCTGTTTTTTAAATTCATTCTGGGGCACTAGTCCACGAGCTGGTCCTCCCCCATTATTTGGGAGGGGGTCTTTCCCCTTAATCTTTTCTGTAAGCAAATATTCATGAAAATGTCTGCCTCGCTAATTCCCCAAGTGTTTCTTAATCAAGTTGACAACCAGAATTAATCCTAACACTGGGGAAAATATAATGGAATACCCTCAGAGGAATAATGTGTTCAGTATCCAGGCCCAGTGAATGAGATGGGAAAAGGAAGAGAGATGAAAAGAAAGTGCAGGATGGAAAGAAGGGAGGGAGGGAGGAGAAGGAGGGAAGGAAGGGGAAGGGAAGGAAGTAGGGAAGGAAGGAGGGAAGGAAGAAATGAAGGGGAAGAGGAGGAAAGAAGGGAAGAAGGAAGGGCAGAAGGGCAGAAGAAGGCAAAGGGAAGGTCAGGAAAGACGTGTACCTCTTTATCCCCTCCTTGCAAGGAGAGGTCTGAAGTGTGGGGTTAAATATGCCCTTCACCGTGCCCTGTGGAAGAACACATCCTCAGTCTGTGGGCTGCACACAGTCACTGGACAATAAACAAATCTGAGGTCGGCTCCCTGCATAACTGTCACTTAAGAATTTTCCTTCAGATGGAGCATTTGTCTCCGTTTTTTGCCAAACTCTAATCTTTTTTATTCCTTCCCCTTTCTCCTCAATGTGAACATCTCTTTGGCTTTTCTCGGTATTTTAACATGACTCTTTTGCTAAGTCTGTTGTCTTTTCTTTGAGTGCATGATCATCATCTGGTCTCACGCCTGGAATGTAAGAAGCCATGAGAAAATTAAATTTTAAGCTTCCCTATACACATCTATGGATGAATTGGCATAATAAATCTTCTTCTCTCTGGTTCCTAAAAATTAAAATGAGAATGGGTGCCCTCCTCTAGAACAGGAAGGGTTTATTTATCTCCATTCATTAGAGTCAGTTCCAAAGAAGGGTAATGTCTGTAGTTATTTATACTAAAATTGCCTCCTCAAATTTAAAAAAAAATTGTGGTTATTTATACTAAAAATTTGCCTCCTCAAATGAAATCACAAAGGCTAATATTCACATCTGTATTTCTGAGCTCTCAGGTGTTTTTAGATGATTTTCCTCTAGATCCTTTTTTAAAAAGATTCATTTATCTCTATTTAATCTATGAGTGTTTTGCCTGAATGTATGTCACATGCCTTCAAGGCCCATGAAGGCTAGAAGGGGTTGAAATATCTGGAACTAGAGGTTAGAGACAGTTGTGGGCTGCAGACATGGGAGTTACAGATATGTGGGTGCTGGGAACTGGACCCAGGTCCTCTGCACTTAACTGCACAGCCATCTAGATCCTTCTTCAAAAACTTTTTTCCCTAGACACTATAGAGGATGATTTTTCTAAGATCATTTGCAGTGAGTAATAAGTTCTTCAAAGACATTGTTTTATTCCTCTGCTTTTGAGTGTTCTTGAGGAGTGTCTGCTGGCCCTGTACAGAGGTCAGCTGGCCAGGTGAAGGCAGTGAGGGTGATCTGCCCTCTGTGTGCTGCAAAGCTGGAGACAGTTACAGGTGAAAGAATTGGTGTCATGGAGCTATAGTTCCTCTACAAAATAGAGTAGTGGGTTGTCACATGTGTCAGCTTTCCATTACCATAATAAAATATCTAAGGTGATCAACTTACAAAGAGGAAAGGTATATATTTTAGCTCAGAGTTTCAGAGATCTCAATCCATGGTTGGCTGGCTTCATTCCTTCGACTCTGTGGGGAGGCAGTGCCTGATGGGTCTGTAGGGAGGCAGTACATGACGGCTGGTAGTATGTGGTGCTGCAAAGGCATTCTCTTCACAGCCCAGACATGAAGACAGAGGAAGAGGAAGGTGCCAGGGCCCCATAGCTCTCTTTGAGAGCATGTCCTATTAGGCCCTCTCTCTTAAAAGTCTCATCACCTTCCATAGTTCCCATCCAGGGCCTTTAGCACATGGACTTCTGAGGCATTTGACATCCAAAGTACTGTCTTAGCTAGGTGTGATGGTGCATGCCTTTAAACCCAGCACTTGGAGGCAGAGGCAGGTGGATCTCTGTGAAAGCAAAGCTAACCTGGTCAACACAGCAAGTTTCAGGCCAGCTGAGGTTAAAGGGAGACTGTCTCAAAGCAAAACAAAATGAAAATCAAAGTACTGTATGAAATTTAACCTTAATGGGTGCAAGTAGGAGCTAGGAGGCTAGGAGGTCCCATGTCATCAAGAAAACTTCATGAAGGCTGTTGAAGGAGAAAAGTCACCAGCAGTCCTCCCCAGCTGTGAGCCCTGTGAACTACAGTAATGATAAGCCTATGAGTACAATGGTTGCACGAAGGTTCTAGCAATCACCAACCACTTTCTGATTGGGTTTGAGATTCACTCCACAGGAGGAAACAATGCCTGGTACTTTAAGTCTGGTCAGAAACCCATGGCTTGGGAGCTCATAGGCTCCAAAGAGGAACCAAGTATTATAATTTTGCTAAGTGGATGTAGTATCAAACTGCTTTCTAAATTCTTATCTCTTTATCCATAGATTAGTACAGCTCACAGACCCTGTCAGAGAAGTTTCTTTGTGCAATGGGTGGTAATGGCAGAAAGTCACAACTGGTCAAAGTGCAGAGAATCCATGTCCATGGAGTGCTCACCACAAATGGGACATCTATGTCACACCCTCTCCCCAAGGATCACGGACCTCACAAAAGAGGGAGTGGAAAGGTTTAGAGCGAGAAGTCAGGCAGGGTCAGAGTGACACAGGGTCTTCTGGACACAACAGGCCCACTGCACTGATGAGCTCTCAGTAGCTGTAGCTCCCTGCACAAGACATGTACAAATCACCTCAGTCAATATTCTGATATGGAGAGGTGGGAACTAATGAGACCCCCATCCCTAGTTGTGCAGATACTCACAGTTGATGGCTTCTGGAGGAAGCAAAGGCAGTGTTTTTTAAGGGTGAGGTTCCTGGTCGGTTGACCATGCTCCAATGGATGGCTCCACACCCATGAGGGAAGAATGAGAAGTGAATTGTGGAGGAGTTAGGGGGACAAATACTATCAAAATACAGTATATCCATGTATGTAATTCTCAAACAATTAATAAAAATTATGATATTGTTTTTAAAAAGATTTGATTAATTGTAAAAGGAACTATCTTTCCCTGCATGCCTTTATGTTGGGGACTTTTACAGTCATAAAGCTGTTTAACAGTAAGATGTGATATGCTGGAAGGACGTCTGTCTTCTGTGAGGTGGGAGGAGGCCATGGAGAGTTAGTTTCATTCTCAGGCAGTTAAGAGCACAGACACTGAAGATCTGGAAATTGCCCTTTAGAACTGGACATTCAAGGGGGCCCCAACACCTGGGGAACCAATACTGCTTTCTGATCCTTCTCACCCAGACCAACTTAGTGCCTTTCTTCAGCCCCAGGAGCACCACTTCTGGTCCTGGCCCCGCCCTCACCTCTCTCTGCATCCCTGGACCTGCACCACTGGCTAACTCTCCTAGCCTGCACCCCTATCCTCAGACCTCCTGGGGTAAGTCTATAGCGCAGCTCTCCACGTCTTGACTCCCCAAGCCACATTCACCATTCCATCTCCCTCACTGTTCGCTACTCCTAGTTTGGGACCTGCGCCATCCCTAGTCTTGGGACCCCAGACACCGGGGGAGCCAATACTGCTTCCTGACCCTTCTCACCCAGACCAACTTAGTGCCTTTCTTGGGCCCCGGGAGCACCACTTTTGGTCCTGGCCCCACCCTCACCTCTCTCTGCATCCCTGGACCTGCACCACC
>NW_008350130.1:136018-156069 GCF_000622305.1 Nannospalax galili | reverse complement strand
TTTTAATAAAAAAAAAAAAAAAAGATGAGCAAGGGCCATGATGTAAGCAGTGTTCCTCCATGTCCTGTGCTCCAGCTCCCACCTCCAGGTTCCTGCCCTGAGTTCATGCCTTGGGCTCCTTGATGAACTGTGACCTGGGAGATGTAAGATAAAATAAACCCTTTCCTCCCCCCCCCCAAAATTTTTCAAAGCCCAATGCCAGATCACATGCACATGCACCATCTTCCTCACGTCCACTGTGGTTTGAATGAGAAGCATCCTCCACAGGCTCGTGGTTTGAATCCCCAGTGTCCAGGCAGTGGCATTGATTTGGGAGACTATTGAAACTTCTGGACCTGGGAGCTGGCCTGCAGATTGAGGGCCATAGGGGTAGGGCATCTAGGGCACAGCCTGACCCAGGTTCTGACCAGAGCTCTCTGCTTCCTAGTTCACCAAGATGTGGGGAATCCCAGCCTCACACCCCCTCTGCCTGGAACTCCACTGTGCCATGCCAGTCATGATGGAACTAAAATAAACCTTCCTCTGTTAAGTGCTGCTGTTGGGCATTTTGTCACAGCAGTGTGAAAAGTAACTAGTACCTGACCATTTGCCGTATCTTACAGTCTTGGTGGAATCTTACAAGGTCTAGGAGAATGAGTCTTGACCCAGTCCTAGTCCCTGGCATCCTTGCTAATATGAGGTTGACTAATTAAAGGGATGAGTGAACATAACATCATCATGATTCGGTGTTGTGATGGCAAACTCTTTGGGAGAGGAGGAGGCTCTGGTATACTGTTTTCTGTATCTGTGGCCTAACTACCCCGCCCCCTCGTCCCCCGGGCCCTATTTCAGACTACAAGGTGAAGACTGTGGATTAGTTAGTAGTTGACTCTGAGGCTGTCATGAGCTTGTCACAATCCAGCCTGAGCTATCATTGGTTGTGATTTACTAAATTCAGCCATGTCTGGGACCCAAGTTGGCTGGAAAGGCAACAGCTTGGCAGTCCCTGGAATTTTCCAGTATGCCTGTAACTGTTTACACAGCTGTGTAAGTCCAACACCTCTTTTCTGGTTCCACTTGACATGTCCCTTGGTCCAACTGTACCATTCTTTGCTGTGTATCAGCAAAGGACAATATATCAGGACCCCAAAGGTTTTCTTATTAGCATCCGAAAAGGCAATGGTCGCTTGGGGAATTAGGGAAGAAGAAGGAGTGCTGTGGGGCTTAACTTCAAGCGGCAATGTGAGAAGGGCCTGAATTCTTTTATCTTGGGGCAGGTGATTGTCAATGGTGCCAAGGAAGCCTGACATCTTGGTCTGAAAACTTATGGAATCAGCCTAGAGTGCCTGTAGGCTGTGGAGGGGAAAGGGGGGCATGATAGCGTCGGGTTCTCTATTGAAGGTTCTTCAAGCTTGAGTGCGCACTTTGACTGTCAGGCCAGATCAAACTTGGAGGAAACCTGCTGGAACTCCAAGTATGAGAGATGGACCCAGATAAGTGGCCCAGTCTGCCAAGGGGCACCAAGGAAGCCAGAAGCCAACAGCACTAAAGACTGTGGGGATTGTAAGGGCTCATACCTGTCGAGGGTTGTTGACGGGAGTAACCCAGTGATCTTTTGTAATAAGGCAATGGCCGGGGGAGTTAAGTTAATCTTTGCTGAAGGGCAGGTGGGGCCCTCCAAGAGAGAAAACAGCACCCTCAATTCCTCCAAGGGAATGGGCAAGAACAGTTTAAGCCAATTTGTGGTGCCACAGAGTTGTTGAAAATAGGCTAGTGTATAGACCAGCTTTGAATTAAAGGCAGGGGCCATAGGGCATACACCGTCCAAAATGGTGTGCCCCAAAAAAGGCATAAGGGGGCACTTCCTGTAACTTATCTAAGGCGATAGACAAGCCAAGGGACGATAGGCGGGAGAGTAAGTCTCTGGTTACCTTGTGGAGAAATTGTGGGTTAGGGTGGGACAACAGAATGTCATCCATATAGTGAATAAATTGTACACTATGAGGGATGGTTGAAGTGGCTCATGAGACAAAAAGCTGACAAATAGTAGGACTGTTTCTCATTCCCTGGGGAAGGACTTTCCATTGCTATCTGAGGGCCAGCTTGTGGAAATTCGGTTCCCAAACTGTAAAGGCAAAGTGGTCACCACCTTGGGGGGCCAGCGGGATTGAGAAGAAGCAATCTTTAATATCAAGTGTTATGATATAAGAAGGAGGGATAGCACCAGGGTGTGGCAAGCCTGCCTGTGTTGAGCCCATTTTTTCCATTTGGTCATTAATGGCCCGTAAGTCCTGAAGCAATCTAAAAGGGCCATTTTTCTTTTTTATAACGAATATTGGAGTATTATATTTACTAGTGGATGGTTCCAAATGTCCGAGGTCCAGCTGTTCCTGGACCAAATTTTTGAGGTTAGACAATTTAGGTTCTATAATAGGCCACTGCTCCACTGCTCCACCCAGATCGCATCTGTGGAGAGCCAGGTAAGTGTGATTGGTGTGGGAGACTCCTTAGGGGATGTCCCATGGAGGACAGTGGCCCTTAGAATTGGGAGTGCTGGTCAGGGCTCCAATTTCCCCCAGAGAGGCCAAGTTTATCGTGAGCTATGACATCATCATAAAAGGCCTGTTTGTCTGTGGTAAGGACCACACCCATGTCTTCCAGGACATCTCAACCCCACAAGTTGCAGGGGGACGTCGGCCACTATGGGAGTGACTGTGCCCTTACTCCTGTTTAAGTCCTTCCAGTATACTGGGCGGATGACCAGCTTTGTGTCCTGGCTACCCCCCACTCCCTTAATGGGCAGGCCAGACCAATATTTCCAATGGGGGAACTGAAGAGACTCGCTCTCAGTGATGATGGTAACATCGGCTCCTGTGTCCACTAGGCCCTTCACAGCGATCCCATCCAGAAATAAGGTCATTGTGGTGGGGAGTGATTAAGAATCGGAAGGGTCCATAAAATCTGTCTTGATCCCCCTCTTACATGTGGGGCTGAGGGTTGCCCTGGGTGGCGTTTAAAGGAGCTGAGTCTGATTGGGGCCATGACCTACAATCTTTTGCCCAATGAAATCCCTTTTTGTGTTGGGGCAGCGGGTCTTGGGACAAGCTCCATTGTTTGGGAAGTCTCTGCAGAGGTGTCTTGTCCTCCCACAGTTCCAGCAGCCATCTTTTGAATTGGAGGGGGTGGGCCTTCCTTGTAATAAGAGCACCTCTAATGAGGCGGTCAGGGCCTCAATGGGCCCTGTCCTGGGGTCTAGGTCTCTAATGGTGAGTACCCATTTATGAATATCATCATTGCGGACAGGCGTGATAGTTTTGCAGGCAGGGGTATTTAGGCCCTCCCATGTCAGTTGTTTGATAAGCATATTGTGGGTGGGTCCAAACTCCACCCTCTGTTCCACTGCCCTGGTTACACGGGTGAGAAAGTCTGTGAAGGACTCCCCTGGCTACTGAATCAAATTGCAGAAGAATGCCTCTGGGTCACATTTAAGGACCTTGAAGGCCAGGTCACTAACTTGTTGGTAGCAAGCAGGAAGGCCAATAGTGGACTGGGAAATGGGGTCAATATATTGTCCACATCCTGTGAGCATATCCAGAGTCACATTAAGGCCATATTGAAGGTTGAGACATGCCTGATTTTCAGCCTGATCGTGTAAGCCTAATGCCAGCTCAGAAAGACCAAGGGCTCCAAAACTGCCTTTCATAAGTTATACCAATCGTAATGGGTCTGTAACTGCATGGCCCATTGATGGAGAACTTGCTCAAAATATGGGGAATTGGGGCCTGATTCGTTGGTGGTTTTGCAGATGAGTGCAAGATCTGTGAGAGTAGTGGGCACCCATGGCTGTTGCACAGCGTTTGGGCCGACATTACCTGGAAAGGCAGACAATGACTGGCAAGGGGCAGCAAGGGGTAGGTGGGCCATGGGGCTGTATAATGAGTGGGAGGTGTGTCGGAGCAGGTGGAACATAGTTCCTTCCAGGGGTACTGGGGTGGTGGTGTCTACAATTTTTGTGGCTTTGAAAACGGGGTCTGAGGTAGAAGCAAGGTGGCCCCTTCCTCATCTGGATTGACCCAGGGCTGGTTCCCACATCAAGGTCAGTGGGGCTTGAAGTACTGTCAAGGTCTACACTGGCCTGATCATGACAATGCTTATTGTGGGCTGAAATGACTTCTTCAGGGGAGGAGGACTTAAGGCTGGCAATGATGGCTAAAAGGATTGGGACAAATGAGGCAGGGGTAATGACCCCGATCTACTTCCTTTTTTTGGGCCAACAAAAGGACCTGCATCTAGAGGTCAGGATCCCACATATTCTTGGGAGTGACCCAAGGGGCCAAGTTAGTGGCTTCATCCCAGAAATTTTCAGTATCTTTTGGTTTAACTTTCAGTCCCCGAGGTCTATGGAGAGATTTGAGCGCTGCTGTTTGTGACTCCTTGCACTGTGGTTGTATGTTGCCCATCGTGAGAAGGTCCCATGAAGGGAAACTCACCACAAAAGTAAAAGGCAAAGGTGACTACCAAGAAGGCACAAATGAAGCAAACAAGGACCGTGAGCCACTCGGATGTAAACTGCCCTTACATGAAGAGGTGTATTGGATCCAAATGTCTTGTGCTTAGTGAGGGACTTCTGAAGGCCATGACACCTTCAGCTGTATGCTCACACAGTGTCTCTGGGACAGGCAACAAGATGACCTGAAGCCTGGACTCTCAGTTCGGGGTGGATCAGCCCTTATGTGGACTCACTGGAACGAGCCAAGGAGTAAAAGGTGTCAATGTGGGCTGCGGGACCACATGGCGGAGTGTGCCCTCCTGATGTATCAACAAATATGACAAACAGGGTAGAGGGAACAGAGGAGGGGGCTACTCACTCACCCCCAAGCAGCTGAAGGGACAGACAAAACCTGGGGCCTACTCACCAAATGAACTGAAATTGGGGGCATCACCAATGCTGGGGAACCAGGAACCTTCTTCAGGCACCAGCTGTTGCAGGTTTCCTCATGGGTCCATCCCATGAGGGACTGCAGGGAACGAGGGTTCTGGCCAAGGTGGGGGTGAGCGGTGTGGAGTCAACACATGGACACCAGGAGTTGGGTGGAAGCAGGCACTGGGTGAGGTGCTGCAGACTCATTCATTGCTGGAAAGGGCAGACCTTAAATATCTCTCCCCCTGCCCCCAGTGTCCCATAAGCTGGTGTGTCACCCCCTTATAGATCCCTTCATCCAGGCCACTTGTGTCAACAGTCTCTAGGTCTGGGGTCAGATTAGGTTGGCTCTTTTGCTGTGTTCTCAAGGTGGAAGCTGTGTTCTCTAGTGTGGCCTGTGCTTAGGCCTTGCACTTCCTCTCCTACAGCACACGCCTTTAATTCCAGCACTTGAGAGGCAAAGACAGGTGGATCTCTGTGAGTTCGAGGCCAACATTGTCTACATAGTGAGTTCCCAGCCAGCTAGGGCTACAGGGAAACCCTGTCTCTAAAGACAGAGATGGAGATGCAGATGGAGATGGAGATGAAGGAGAAGGAGGAGAAGAGGAGAAGGAGGAGGAGGGAAGGGGAGTGGGAGCGGCAGGGGGATGAGGGGAGGAAGAGGAGGAGGAGGCATAAGTGAGGAGCCCCTTTGCAAGTGTTTTCAAGAGCATTTCCAGAAAGGATTAACTGAGGGGGGAGGACTCACCCTGAATTTGAATAGCACCATTCCATGGGCTGGAGTCTCAGATTGAATTTAAAAAAAGGAGAGAGAGAGTGGAGCACCAGCATTCACTGCACTTCCTTTTCTGCTGAGATGTGGTTTTGTTCTGCTACCCGGATTCCCTCTGTTTCAGTGTAGACAGAGACGATGGATGAGGAGGTGCTGGCATTGTTCAGGACTGCAATAGGACCAGTTATTTTTTCTCATAGTCATAAAATGAGAACCCAAACTTCTTTAAACTCAGTTGCTCCCATAACAAGAGTATACAGCCACCCACACAAGGCAAAGAAACCAAGAACCTGCATGCATTTTGATAGCCGGGTCCTCTTTATTTTTCTGAGGACCTTGGCCTGTGTTCCAGTTCATCCCTATCAGAAGTCATCTCAGAGCACTAATGTGTTACACTAGTCCTGTTTATTCTGGAACATTCCATCCCTCTTGTAACCCAGAGAGAAAGGTAACTGTCTTCTCTCTGTTCTTAATGCAAAGGGATGCTTTTTCCTCGGTGATAGTTTCTTTACAAGCTCATCGACTGTGTTAAGTGATTCAGATTTCAGTGTCTCCTGTGTCACAAAAACTGACGGCAAAGTCTCATAGTCACTCTAAGCTGCTCCAGAAATAGTCGTGCAAAATTACTCTTAAAAAAATTTTATTGTATGTATATGAGTGTATTTCCTCTATGTATGTAAAAGCACCTGTTGTGCAGTGGCTACAGAGGTCAGAAGAGGGTTCAGATCCCTTGGAACTGGCATTATGAATGGTTGCTAGCTGCCATGTGTGTGCTGGGATTTAAACCCGGGTCCTGTGCAAGAGCAGCCAGTGCTCTCAAGCACCAGGACATCTCTCCTGCCCCTTGTAGAACTACTCTTACTGTAGAAATCAAAATGCGTGTGGTAACACAAGGACAATATACAGCAAGCAGCAGACAACCACTGGAGGCCCTGTGGGACCACCTAGCACACTAATGCCTGGATAACAACTCAGATACCTACTGGTGGAAAAGACTCAGTAGAGATGGGGGAGAAGGCCTGGTGATCTTGACCATATAACCAAGCTTCAATATCTAACAGAATCACCATGGAAACAGGGTAAGGATGTCCCTTCTTTAAGATGTGCCCTGGGAGGGGGTAATTTATGACTTCTTCCAGCCCTTCCCCAAACCTCCACATGGTTGTAACTCTGTTCTGACTGGTTTTGTTGCCAGCACTCACTATTTCATCCGTTCCAATGAAAACAGAGGAAAGAATGAATAAAGTGATACACTTCTTTGGAAATAACTTCAAAACTCAAAAAATATGGGGATATCATAAATGGACTTCTTGAGAGCTTTTTAGACTCTAGAGCACTTTTTTTCTTTTGTATGTGTGTGCACATTCGTGTTAGTGCAAGAACGTGTGTGGTGGTCAGAGGATAGCCTCAGACCACAGACTTCACTTTCCACCTTGTTTGAGATGGCGTCTTTGTTGTTCACCTGTTGTACATCAGCTGGTTTGAGAGCTTCTGGAGTTGCCTGTCTTTGCCTCCCACCTCCCCATGGGTGCACTGGTAGCAGATGTCTGCCACCACACCAGCTTCACATTGAGTTCTGGAGATTTGAACTTAGATCCCCAAGCTTGCACGACAAGTGCTTTGCAAACCGAACCATCTCCCCAGCTCTGGCTCCAGATTCTATTTTCAACTCTGATTTTTTTTTTAAGTCAAAAAGTTTTTCCATGGCCACATACACTTAGAAATAAAAGTAAATTTCAAAATGTGTCTTTTTCTGTACAAGTCCACTTTCTTAGTTTCTTTTCCTGGTATGATGAATGCACAGACACACATACCCTCAAATTCCCCAACAAAACCAACTCAGCAGAGGAGAAAGAATTTACTTCCTCTCACAGTTCAAGGTGCAGTCCCTCATAGCAGGGAGGTCAGCTAATAGAAGAAAGAGTTTATTTGGTTTATGGTCCAGAGGGTTAGAGTCCATGATGGGATGGGAGGTGTGGCAGCAGGGTGGCTGGAGCGGAAAACTGTGCTATCACATCTTCAAGCAGGCACAGGAAGCACAAATCCAGCAAGGTTTAAGAATTCTCAAAGCCTCCCCCAGTGACGTGCTTCCTCCAGGATGGCCGCACAGCCTAAAGGTTTCTTGACCTCTCCAAACAGCCTACAAACTGGGGACCAAGTATCCAAATACTTGGAGCCTATGGGGGACATTCTCACTCAAACCACCACCCTCATACATGGAGATAATGGTGAGACTGTTGTATGTAAAGCACTGTTACAATTGCTGCTATAGGGATCTTTAGAGAGGACAAAATTCTAGTCAGCCCTTCATAATCTACAAAGCCATGCTACAGGGAGGGATCTATACTTCTCTATGCATTCTGGAGTGGAAGAGACACAGGGTAAAGCAGACCTGAGAATGGTTGTGGGCTGGGTAATTCCAAATACCTGAGATTGTTACATGCTTAGCAGGATCACTGTCAACCTTAAACTAGAGCTGTGTTTGACAGGAAGTGGCACCCTTCCTTCACACTTCAGAGGCTTGTTAGCTGTGTTAACAAGCCCCTGGCTTCAGAGGGTCCTGGAACCCTGGTAGTGCCTCACCATTACTAACTGGAAGTGAAGGGTGACTGTTAAAATGCACGTGCCCCATCAGCAACTCACCAGTGTGCCCCAGGCACTCACCACCTTACCTTCCTCAGGGAAGCAGAGCTGTAGGCCGTGCACCTGCCAGGCCTGGTTTCCATTTATTTTCCACTTAGTTCCCATGATGGCTGCCCTGCAAGATAACTATTATTTTCTTCATTTTACAAGGATAAAATTCTCATTTTCTAGGAAGAAAACTTGAGGACAGAACTCATGATTGGTACCATTGTACCATTTGTTTACACTGATAAGCTGGGGGCTGTGCCTTTCCAAGCACGCACACGTGTGTGTGTGTGTGTGTGTGTGTGTGTGTGTTATGTGTGTGCCTGTCTGTGTATAGCAGTGTTGTGTTGGTGGAGTCAGAGGTCGATGTCAGGCATTTCCTTTATCCCTATCCACCTTATTTCTGAGACAGAATCTCACCAAAACGAGAACTCACCAATTGTCCAAATGGACTGACAGTCCTCCCAGCATGTGTGTATAGACGTGTGCAACCTTACCTGGCTTTTATGTGGGTCCTAGGGATTCAAAGTCAGGCCCACATGCATGAGAGACAGATGCTTTACCCACTGAGCCATCTCCCCAGTCCCCTTTCCAAGCACATTTAAGGGAAATGGCAACTTATTTGTTTGGCAGCTAAAGATAGTGGTTTATCTTGGACTTTCGCCTCCTTTTTTGCACTTATAACCAGGAGATGAGGCACTAAAGCATAGAGCAGATTTCTCTGTTCTAGATCAAGTGTTTATAACTTTTGTCTCTTCAAGAGTCATGTTAGTCTCAGTCCCAAAGGGAGAGGGAAGCAACCTTCCGACTTGGCCTTCTTTGCCTGTCTTTAGCACTGGAGACATACCTGTGGCAACTCCCTCATGAATATGTGAGCGGTGCTCACTCATAACATTTGTCTAAGTGCACTAGCAGTAATGTTGCATCTCCCAGTACAGTAACCTTTGAAACGTTTTCCCCGTGTTATCATGAAGATTTCCCCCACCTGCACATGAAATCTGAGCCTGCAGTGCGTCTTTTGTTTATACATTTTATCCCACTAAATGAAAAGAATTCCTAAGTATGAGTGCAGCTGAGGTAAATACTCCTTGTGGGAGTGATGTCACTCCACAGGGCAGTTGCACTTTACTTAGCATCATGGGGCTAAAACCTGAGAGGGCTAACATTAGGTCAAGGCTGTCAGCAGAGGTCTCCCAAGGCCACATCATATGCCTTTGTCCAGCAGACTGGAAGGTATGCAAGTGAGCAGAAATAAAACATGAAGCCACAGGGACAGAGTCTAGAATGAGAGTTAGATGCAGTTTACTTATCCTATAACTTGGCGAGTGATTCTATTTGCCTAGATATAACACATAAGGTATTCATCTATTATAGTAAGACAAATCACCACAAATTTAACTGCTTACACCAACATCCATTTATTACCTCAAAGTTCTGTACATCAGAAGGCCAGGGTCTTGGCTGGGTCCTCCATGTAGAATCCTACAGAGTCAGAATGTCAGCTGGGCCAGTTCTCGTCTGGAAGGTCAAGGGAAGAATTTGCCCTTGAGTGCAGTGTTGGCAGAATCCAGCTCTTCTCCCTGCAGGACTGAGGTGTCCATTTCCTGATGACTGGCAGCCAAAGATCGATGTCAGTTCTAGAGACCACCCTCATTCTTCATCAACAGTTTCTGCTGCCTTTAGACCAACTGCAGGCCTGGAGAGATGGCTCAGTGGTTAAGAGCACTGGCTTTCTTACAGAGGACCTGGGTTCCATTCCCAGCACCCACATGGAGGCTAACAACCATGCACTTAGATACATGCAGGCAATATATCCATACACATAAAATAAAAATAACAAACCAACAGTACAAGAAATCCTAGTGTGTGTATGGATAATGTGCATGTGTATGTATATGATATGTGATGTGTGTGGTGTCATGCATGTCACATGTGTCATGTGTGGTATGTGCTTCATGCATAGTATGTGTGGTGTGTCATGTATGATATGTGTGCTGTATGTGTGTCATTTGTGATATCTGATGTGTATGATATGTTAGGTATGTGTATCATGTGTGATATATATTCGGTACTGGGGATCAAACCTCAAGAACCTTGCACACACTAGCCCAGTGCTCTATACCGAGCAGCATCCCCAGGCCTTGGGATCCTTCCCAAGCTTGTAGTCTCTCTGCTTTCCTCCTCTACTGCAACAGAAGTCTCTGCCCTTAAGGACTGACATGATGTGATTAGACACTGCTCCATCATCTCCTGTTTGAAGGTTGGCTATGTTCCATAGTCACAGACAATGAGGATAAAGAACTCTGAGATGACCATTTAGAGAACCGTCTAACACATCCAGCCTGTCGAACGGAGGAAAGCACTATTGGGTCCACCATATCCCCAAAAGGTAAAGGTGTTATAAGCAGGCAAAACTTTATTAACCGAAAGTCTTTTCAGAATATCGTGCCTTGGTAGCAGAATGGGTAAGTGGGTTTGCAATTCTGAAGACAAGTAGACCAATACGCACCTCAGAGACCCAAAAGGAGATGCTGAAAGAGCAGGTTTGACTAGTGTTTCCTTTGTAGCTTGGATACATATGCTGTCTTGTGGGAAAGCTTTCCTTTTTAAAAATATCCATTTATTTTTATTTTGTGTGCATGAGTGTATTGCCTGCATGTATGTAAGTGCATCTGTGTTGTGCAGTGCCTTGTGGAGGTCAGAATAAAGCAACAGATTCCCCTGGAACTGGAGTTAGTTATGGCCGTTAGCCACCATGTGGGTGCTGGGATTCGAACCCAGGTCCTCTGCAAGAGCAGTCAGTGCTCTTAACCACTGAGCCATCTCTCCAGCCCCAACCTTTCTTTTCTTTAATTGAAGGAATAAAAAGCTCTAGGAATTTTGAGGGACACCCACACTTCAAGCCCATATATTGTCTTAGTATATTGGCTTTAATCATAATTTTAAACTGATACATAGTGTCCCGACCTGCAGGACACTTCTAGAGTGGCGCGACCAGTGGGGGTCCTAGAAGGAATGACAAACAAGGAACACGAAGAAAGAGAGCAAAACAGTGTTCTGATCAAGCTCCAAAATTTTATTTGAAAGCAGCAGACATATATACTGGTAGTGGAAAAAGAGGGGGAGGTGAGGAGAAGGAAAGTGCTGGGCAGACACTAATTGGTGTTGTTGGATGCTATAGCTAGGGAGGGTTATTCAAGGGGCATTTCTTATCCTAAAGGAACATCTGCTAACTGCTATGGTGAGCATAAAACATTTCTCAAGGCTGACTTAGCCTGGGTCACAAAGTTGTTTTTCTACATTCTTTAACTAAGTGCTATCTTATAGAAACTTACAGAAAACCATTAAGCTGTTTTTTCTCAAGTCCATAAAGATTTGCAGGAAACCATAAAGCTGTCTTTTTCTCAAAGCCATAAAGATGTTTTTCTTCTGGCCTTTTGTCTCCCAACACATAGAAACAAAAATTGTACATATTATACTATGTAATGTATGTCATATGATTAATCAGCTAAATATTAAATTATCTCCTGAAACTCTTGACAGTTTTTTAGACAGAATCTCATGTAGCTCAGGCTGGCCTCAAATTCACTATGTAACTGAGGATGACCTTGAAATTCTGATCCCCCAGCTTCCATCTCCCCAATGCTCAGATTACAGGTGTACATCACCACATCTGGTTTCATATCATATCTTTGTGGTGAAAACTTTCAAAATCCTTTCCTCTAACTTTTTTGAAATGGGTGTTATCATTATCTACAACCATTCTACTATGCAATAGCATAACAAAGTGGTTTGTTCCTCTCTAACTGTAATGTAGTAGCCAGCCATTAGTCAACTTTCCTCTATCCCTCTGTCCTCCTCTCACCAACCTCCGGTAGCCACCATCCCACCCTTGAGTTTATGGGATCAATGTTTTTAGATTCCACATGTGAGTGGGGTCACATGGAATTTGTCTCTCCTTCACGCCTGGCTTACTTCAGGTAACAGAATGGTCTGTTGTATCTGCGTTGCTGTAGACGTCATTATTTCGTTCTTTTTTAAAAAATTATTTTTTATTTTATGTGCATACATGTATCACCTTCAAGTGTGTAAGTGCACCTGCGTCCTGCAATGCTCATAGAGGACAGAAGACAGTGTCAGATCCCCTGGAACTGTAGTTACAGATGGTTGTTAGCCACCATGTGAGTGCTGGGAACCGACCCCAGGTCCTCTGCAAAAGCAGTCAGTGCTCTTAACTACCGAGCCATTTCTCCGGTCCAGGACTTCATTCTTGTAAGAGAGGACTTCATTCTTTTTATGGCTGGAGTATTCTGTTGAATGTACAGCACGTTTTCTTTATGCACTCATCAGCTGATGGGTACGAAGCTTGTTAGTGTCTTGACTCTTACACAAGGGTGTCACAGTGAATACGGTGAATGAAGATGTGTCTTCAACACAGACTTCACCTCCTTTGGATACACACCTTGGTGTGGGAGTGCTGGTTCATATGGTAGCTCTCATTTTTATGTGTTTCAGTGTTTTACCTGCATGTCTGTAAGTGCACCATATGATGCAATGTGTGTAAATTCACCAATGTTCTACAAAGCCTACAGAGGTCAGAAGAGAGCATCAGATCCCCTGGAACAGAGTTACAGACAGTTGTTAGCCACCACGTTGGTGCTGGGAACTGAACCCTGGTCCTATGCAAGAGCAGCCAGTGCTCCTTACCACTGAGTCATCGCTCCAGCCCCTTGAATGTATAATTTTTATTATGATTAATAATTGATATATTCAAGAAAGTAATAAAATTAAGTCTTCCTTATTCATTACATACAGCCAAAAAGCTGTTTTGGCCTACCTTGGACTGATAAACAGAAATTCAAGCCATGTGAATTTTTAGTTTCTAAAATGAGAAACTTTAATCAAAGCAGGAAACTAGGTTTTGAAAACCAACTTTGGAAATATAGACCTAAGCATAATTATTTCAATGTTTTGAGGGAAAAAAGTGATTTCTAAGTAGTTTTACCCCAAGTTAAAAATTGTCTTATATGTCAATGTTTTGCTTTTAATCCATCAATGCCTTCGATTCCCGATAGCAAACGTGAAGCAGTGTGGCGGAGGAAAACACCTCTGACGTATTTTCAGTCTCATCATGATCAGCTTGGTATGTTGGCGTGTAGAGACACCCCACAAGCAACCAGCAAAAGTTTTAATTCACCAATAGTGTCATTCAGACCTTTGCCCCGGACTTCACCCTCTGAAATTCCTGTTAAGTCTTTCCCCCTCCATCTGGATTCAAAATAAAGTTTTGTAGCTAAAATACTTAGTGACAGATGGCTCAGGTCACCACTGCAGTGTCAGACTTTAGGTCTCTGGGGGGAAGGGGGAGTTCCAGAGAGTGGGCTGTGCACAGGAGGGAGGGGCTGCCTAGCAGGATCTCACCAAAACAGCTCTCCTCCAAGCCTCCCTGGGATCAAGAACTTCCCTCTAAGTTCAGCCAACACATGGTGATCTATAGCCAGATGGAGGCATGGGTCTAGCCCCTCCTTTGTTCATGACTGGCTTAGAGATTTTGAACTTGCTTTTAAATTTCGTTATAAGAAAAAAAAAGGACATTATAATAGTACTTCTCCTGGGGCTGGAGAGATGGCTCAGTGGTTAAGAGCACTGGCTACTCTTGCAGAGGATCTGGGTTTGATTCCCAGCATCCACATGGCAACTAACAACCATCTGTAATTTCAGTTCTAGGGGCGCCAATCACCTTCTTCTGACCTCCATGGGCATTGCACAACACATGTACACTTAACACACATACAGGCAATACACTCATATGTGTAAAATAAAAATAATAAACATTTTTTAATTGCCTTGTTTTCTTTTTCTTTTCTTTTTCCTGGGGCTGAGGACTGAACCCAGGGCCTTGCGCTTGCTAGGCAAGTGCTGTACAACTGAGGTAAATCCCCAACCACATAAACGTTTTTTAAAATAATAGTACTTACCTTCCAGGATTTTGTTGGGGCAGTGAGATCAAACTTCTTAAACTGTGGGTAATGTAACTGAAAATGGTCATGAAAAATTCGGCAACAATAAAGATTTCTGAACATTCAAGTTCTAAAAATTCAAAACCAAACATGACACTCAGGTATTTCTGAAAGTGTTCACCTGTGTTATGTTTTACAACTTCACTGCAGCCTGGTTCTGAACATGCAGCGTCCAGAAAACGAAGACTTTGACTATTTCCCATCATTCCTCGGCAGGTATCACATTAGATTGCATTGTATTAGGTGCCTTGTAACTTTCTTCATTAAAGACTATCAAGGAAGCCAGGCTTGGTGGCACTGGCCTTTAATCCCAAGTACTCTGGAGACTGAAATGGGAACATCAGAAGTTCAAGGCCTCTCTGTGCAACTCAGCAAGACCCTATCTCATAAACTAAAAAGATGGCTGGGGATGTAGCTCCTTGGTAAAGTGCTTGCCTAGCATGTGTGAAGCTCTGGAATCAGTCCCAACTAAGGAAAAAAATATTTTTTTAAAAAGCCAGGTTAAGCAGCATAGTTTCCCATAGGTATATTCCTAAACAGCCAGTCAGTAAAGACCAAGTTTCAAGTTTTGTGAAAGTTCATATAAAACATCACTGGCTATCTGACAGCATCCACATTCCATGCAGTAAATTTATCTTATATCAAACACCCACCTCCCCATTGGGCACAGTCACTGCTCCCACCTAACAAATAAAGAGAGTGGAGCTTAGAGAGCTTATAAGTTGGCTGGAAGCAGCACACAGACGCACATTCCAGCCCTAGCTTGTCACAGGAACCTGATTTCAGACTTCCTCATAGGAGGTTGCACCTCTTCACGGAAAAGCTTGGTTCACCATGAAGCTTAGGCAGAAGAACATTTGTGTCTTTGAGGGTGTTATGCAGGCAATTTATATATGGAATAAAGTCAAATAAAAGGTAATTTGTGTGTGTGTGTGTGTGTGTGTGTGTGTGTACATGTACATGTGCATGCATGTGCGACTCTCTCAGGAATGGCTGTGGGGTGCTACCCTTCGAACCCTCCATGAAAACCCCAACTTTTCTACACTTTAAGCTTCTTCTCTATGCTCCCGCAGACTTAATATTCAAAGAGGAGATCCATGTATGATCCCAGACATTCCACTCTAAACAGTGATTCTTCATCTAAAGAGCCTGGATGTCTTCTTTTCTAGCCTGTTTATTATCTCTTACTCGAATTCTCTACATCCAGTATGAAAACAGTAGTTCTTGGGCTCCTTCTATATGGATCCACTAATCAATTTCCTCTCACTACCTTCTGCTGGTTTCATTTTGGGGCCTTTCTACTCTCTCCAATTTCCTCTGCTACAGTGAATATTATCAACCCTTACCCCTGCCCCCTCTGACTGCTACAATCCTTCTGTCTATACCAGCTTTATCCTTCTGCCCTTTTTGTCTGGCATAGCTAAAATAAATTCCATATTACAGGGAAGATACCATTGATACAATCTCTTCCACATACATTTGCTAAAGATATGCAAAGATACATTTGCTAATTCATGAATTTGTTGGCTGAGATTACATTTATTTAACACAGAATTATGTATCTATATATGTGCCAGCATTTAATTAAACATTAAGTGATGAGTTTTAAAAAATATTTTATGTATTTTTATTTTATGTGTATGAGTGTACTGCCTACATATGTGTAAGTGCACCCATGTCATGCAATGCTCACGGAGGTTAGAAGGCAGCATTGGACCCTCTGGAACTGGAGTTATGGGCAGTTGTTAGCTTCCATGTGGGTACTGGGAAATGAACTGGGGTCCTCTGCAAGGGCAACCTGCGCTCTTATCTGCTGCGCCTTCTTTCCAGCCCCAATTGATGACTTTTAAAGAAAAAGAATGGCTATAAGTGAGTTACAATAAATGGAAAATACTAAAAAAAACATCATGAAATAATGACCAGGATTAGAATGTTCTGTGATATTGTCTTGATCCAGACAATAGGAAAGGTAATGGTGATAGTTATGGTAATTTGTGAATTAAATATCACTGTACACGTATCTATAAAAACCCTGTATCATTCTGGGTGAGAAGCCTACACTGCTGGGCAGATGACAGCCAGGCACTAACATTCTGTTTTGCACAAAATATTACTTAGTTGTCTTTAATTCATAGTATTTCCAAAGCCCTTTCCATGTGTTTATCACTACATAAAGAACAGGAAAAATAAAGCCTGGGCCGCTGAAGATGGTCGGATATCAACCTGTTTTCCACTGCTATCTTGAAGTACTTCTTATTTCCCCATGACTATAAATAAGATGGGTTTAAATTAGCTTATTGTGATGACTCACACAGACCATTAACTTGGCTGGATTGAGAGATGCTTAGCTTAGTAAAGCATCCCTCTGGGTGTGCCTGTGAGGCATTTTTCAGAGAAGATAAGATCACAAGGATTCTGACTTAATGAATGGTTTAGTCCATGGTTGAACTGAAAATTTTTTATTTTTAAAATTCTGTGTATGTTCGTATATGTATGTGTGCACATGTGAGTGCAGGTGCCTAAAGACTGCAGAAGAGGGTGTCCCCAGGAGTTACACGTGGCTGTAAGCTTCTCAAAGTGGGTACTTGGAGCCAGACTCTGGTCCCCCACAAGAACAGTATGAGCTTACCTGCTGAGCTATCTCTCTAGTCTCCTGAACTCAAAATTTGAATAGGTTACTAGGAGTGATGGAACTGTGGGAGGTGGAGCCTAGGTGTGGGAAGCCGGTCACCGGCAATGTGCCTTTGAAGGGTGCATCTCAGCCTGGCTTCGTCCTGTTGCTCCTCTCCTCTTCCTGCCTGCCATAAAGCAAGCAGCTTCCTCCACCATACCCTCTGCCATGATGTTTCTGCTCACCAAAGGTCTAGAGGCAATGGAGACAGACAAGGACCAAACCCACAGAATCCATGAGTCAAAACAAGATTTTTCTCCTTTTAAATGGTTTCCCTCAGGTATTTGTCATAGTGACAAAAACTCACACATTTGTGTGCATGCCCTTATCAGAATGGCCTGTGACTGGCATTTATTATTCATGGAGTCAACAAGATGGATGTTAAGACATTGTCCCATTTTGCTGAATTGTGTACAGTCCATGCAGGACAGACAAGATGAGACAAAATCCCAGGAGTAAATGGGTGTATTGAGAGCCTGTATCTGTTTTGGTTTGTTTCTATGGTACTTTATTGTATCACAGGGAACAATATCATCAGTGTCCTTGATCAAAGAAGGATGGGAGGAGAAAAACACAGAGAACATACCAAAGTCAGGACTCATCAAAGAAATGGGAAAGGCTGCCTTCACTCATCTACTATGGCCCTAGTATGAGCAGAAATAAAAGGGAAGCATTGCTGAGTCCCAGAAAGAAAGAAAAAAAGGAGTCTGAAAAATGAATTTTGTAAAGTCAAGTTCGACTTAAGGAAATAAATTGAATAATAGCTACGATTTCCTTTCAAATTTGATCAACTGATTTTTACTGAAGCTTTCTCTTTTCACACCGAAAAATACTTTATGTTCATTTGCCATTAATTTGGTCAAATAACACCGTTAGCCGCCCTCATGTTAAGGAAAAATAATAATAATAATAATATTCCAAAAAATTGAGAAATACTCGTGGAGGCACACGTATCATTGTCAACACTGAAGGAAATAGTAGACAGTGAAAGATCTGCAGTCAAACTGTGTGGGTTCAAGTCTCTGTAACCTGCCAAATGTGTGACTTTAGGAAAACTACCTGCTCTCTCTGCTTCGATTTCCCCATCTAAAAAAATACAGACAATAACAATATCTAGTCCACAAGACTGTGGTAAAATATTATCTCATAAGTGCAAAGTGTTAGATAAGTAACTTTTTAAAAAATATTTTTATGTTATGTGTATGAGTGTATTATCTTTATGTATGTAAGTGCACCCGTGTTGTTCAGTGCCCACAAAGACTGTGTCTGATTCCCTGGAATTGGGAATGGTTGTTAGCCACCATGTGCGTGCTGGGAACTGAACCTGGGTCTTCTGCAAAAGCAGCCAGTGCTCTTAGCTACTGAGTCACCTCTCCAACCACTCTATATATCAGACACTATTTAAGTGTTTGCTGTTACTTGAAGGTCATTTCAAAATAATATTCAATTAGCTACTTTACTCATTTCTAGGTTTAAAAAAAAATCATGAAGCTCATAATAGGAGGAGGTGTGCTTATCCTAGTTCAGAATGAGCCTAGTGGAGAGCAACACAAACCCTCTGAGTGCTCTGATAGACTACAAAAATGTTTTGTGCTTACAAGAATTTCAGAGTCCATCATGAAGGGGGTGGGAGTCCATCATGGAGGGGAGGGGTGGGAGTCCATCACAGAGGGAAGGGGGTGAGAGTCCATCATGGAGGGAGGCGTGGCAGAAGGCAGCTGGCATAGACCTGAGCACTCATGTCTTCAAGCAGGCACAGGAAGCAGAGAGAGAAACTGGAAACGGGGCAAGGCTATGAACTCTCAAAGCCCGCCCCACTCATGTGCTTCCTCCAGCAAGGTCACACCTTCTAAACTTCCCCAAAACAGCACCACCAAGTGGGGACAGAGTGCTCAAATACTTGGAGCCTATGAGGGACATCCTCATTCAAACCACCACACCCTTATGGCATCAGTAGCTAGGTTTCAACACTCAGAGTGGAAGAACAAGAATAGCTGTTGGGTTAACCACAAGCAGTGCCTAACCACGAGCAGTGTCTAACCCATGAGCAATGTCTCGTACATTGATAGACATTTTCAGAAACCAGGGGTGTATGTCACACACAGAGTGAGGCATTGTTGTAAGTATTCTCATTAAAGATAAGAACAAGAATATCTGGTCTACTCACAGAAAAAACATATTTTAATATTAATTTATTGTGTGTGTGCGCACACACACACAGAAACACACGCACACACACAGACACACACACGCACACACAGACACACACACGCACACACGCACACGCACACATGCACACACAGACAGACACACATGCACACACACGCGCACGCACACACATGCACGCACACACGCATGCACACACACATGCACACGCACACACACGTGCACACGCACACACGTGCACACACACGCACACACGTGTGTGCGCACGCACACACACACACGCTCACACACACGCACACACACGCACACACACGCGCACACACACGCACGCACGCACACACACACGCACGCACACATACACACGCGCACACACACACACACGCACACACACGCCCGCACACACACACGCACACACACACACACACGCATGCACACACACACAGACACACGCACACACATACACGCACACAGACACATACAGACACGCATGCACGCACGCACACGCACACACAAACGCTCACACACACACGCACGTACACACACACACGCACGCACGCACACACACGCACGCACACACGCGCACACACACACAGATACACACAAACAGACACACACACGCGCACACACGCACACACACACGCACACACAGACACACACACACGCACACACAGACACACACGCACACACACACGCACATGCACACAGACACACACACGCACGCGCACACACACGCGCACACACACGCACATGCACACAGACACACACACACGCACACACACACGCACACACACACACACACGCATGCACACACACACAGACACACGCACACACATACACGCACACAGACACACAGACACAGACACACACAGACACAGACACACACACACAGACACA
>NW_008350130.1:124699-135054 GCF_000622305.1 Nannospalax galili | reverse complement strand
TTCAACTACAACAAAATTTAATGTAGGAAACTCAAAATTTGTCCTACTGTTGTTTGTCGTTAGTATATTAAGTAGGAAAAAAATCCACCTTTCTTAACTCTTAAATGTAAGCTGTATTACTCTAGGCTGAAGAAAACTTTTCAGTGTGAAAACAAAACATCAGGCGTGGGGGAGTCAAGTCAGCCTGTAACTCCAGAGCGAGGAAGCCTGAGTGGGCAGGAGAGGTCAAGCCTAGCCTAGGACAGAGGAAGACCCTGTTCAATCCCCACTGCCACCCACCAAAAGAAAAAACAAAGCCAAAAGTAGTAGTACAGACCCTGCGTAAGAAGCACTGGTTCACTCAAGAAAGGATGGCTGCCAGATAAACACTGTCTAAGGATGACAGGGAGCCGATAAATCACACTAAATGATTTAACATATGATACCAGATATGCTATCACACAGGCCCCCAAAATGATGCCATTAGAAAATTAGGATTACTGATTAAGATCTTTTGTAGAAAACAGATTTCCATTTATTCTCATTTTACTTACCTGTCCAGTCTTTGCTGAGGTTTCAATAAAAGGAATTCCATAACTTCTCGCTAAGTCCTGAGCCTGTGTTTTGTCTACTGTTCTAGAAGGCAAATCACATTTATTTCCTACTAGGACCATAGGTACATCTTCAGAGTCTTTTACTCTTTTAATTTGTTCTCTGGGGAAGAAAAGTTGTAACAGAAGCTTCAGTAACACAAAAATCCTTCGGAAATCATCCTCAACATTTTTTTTGTCTTACATCATTTTCCTGGGTGAGTTTTTCATACAATTTCTAGTTTCCACCATGCTAAATTTTACTTTAATGAATTTTTCCTTTAGTAATTCTTTCCTCTAAGATAGAAATCTTACGTATCTCTTAAAAGAGCAAATACCTCTACAATCTACAACAGAGAGGGCTCATTAATGCCATTAGGATGGCCACTGCCAAGTAACAAGTGTGCGCACTGAGGAGGAGGTGGACAACCCGGATTCTTCTGCAGTGCTACTGGGAAGGTTAAATGGTACAAGCACCATGGAAAATAGCTTGGCAGGTCTTTGAAAAGTTACTGTAGTGGAATCATATGATCCAGAAATTCAATTCCTAGGTATATATTTAACCAGAAATAATAGCAGAGACTCGGATACTTGTGCCACAGCTAAGACATAGAAACAACCTAAGTGCCTGTGAATAGACAAATGGATGCTCAAAATGTAGTTATGTACATACAACTGAACATGGTTCAGTCATAGAATAACAATATTTTGATACATGCTACAACACAGACATCTCTTGAATACATATGCTAAGTAATATAAGTCAAATGCTAAACACAAATGTCCTCGGGCTGAGGGAAGGAAGACTAGAGCACGGAGTGAAAAGAACTCTAAGTTAAGATAGTGCTGATGGTAACACAATACTGTCAGGACTCTTCCTCTCCAAGTAGCTACCGTATGTCAAGAGCTCCCAGGCTAAGGTTAGAACTTCATGCTCCCTTCCTCCTGATGCTGGAAGTTTGTCTGGCTTGTGCGTGCTATCACAGTTGCTGTGAGTTCCTATGTGCATGCCCCTGTTGTCTGGAAAACACTATTTCCTTGGTTATCTACCAACTCTGGCTCTTACAATCTTTCTGTCCCCTCTTCCATGATGAGATAATTTAACAGAGATTCAGCTCTTGTCTGTCTCTCTTTCGTACTAAATGTTACATTACACGTATGTCTTTCTTTAGCTTTTGTTTTCTTGATGCTGGAGATCAAATCTAGGCTAAGCATAAGCTCTGCCATTGAACTATACCCCAGCCCATTAGCATTCAATTCTAAACACTCTAACATTAGACTTGATCTCTTGTTTATCTCTTCAAGTATATCATATTTTCCAAATTGTCTAGCTAATTAATTATTTCAAAGAACCACTATAAATTATAAACTGCGTATGCTTTGGAAGAATAATGAAAAAGCAAAGTCGGGTATCTTCTCACAGTCAGTCCATTGCCTGGGCCTCAGAGCACAGGAACCTGGTCAGAAGCCTTTCCTCAGTACTGCCACTCCACAGCCCACATTCTTACCAGTACTAACTAAAGTATAGTTTCCTTACTTTTCAAATAAAATTCAACACTTCGCTGGGCACGGTGGCACACGCCTTTAATCCCAGCACTCTGGAGGCAGAGGCTGGTAAATCTCAGTGAGTTCAAGGCCAGACTGGTATATGGAGAATTCTCGGCCAGTTGGTCCTCAAGGAGATCCTGTCTCAAAAAGACCAAAAAATAAAATAAAAATTAACAAGTACAGTTTCTAGAGCCAAGCAAACCTACTTCAAATGTAAGGCACGGCTGCAAGATTTCTCATTATCTGCCCATACACAATGCCTCCAAGATGTACCTCAGTAAATCCCCACTTACAAAAATCTTTTTCTTTTCCTTTTCAGATGATGTCTTGTTTAGCCCAGGCTGACCTTGAACTCTCTATGCAGTCAAGGAAAACTTTTAACTCCTGACACTCTTGCCTCTACCTCCCATATGCTGGAACTACAGATGTGTACCCTGAAACCACCAGTTAACAAAACTTTCAAACACTATTTAACATGTTTACATAACATGGAACATTTAGCAGTCTCTGTTACTATTTCATGTTTCCATGATGACCCCTCCACTGAAGGGATCATGGACCTAGGAAAGCACTCCTGTCTTACCCTTCCTGACCCTAAATAAACAGCAAAGTTTTAAGTCACATTCAGTTGCCAGGAAGAGCAATCCACAATCGACTCATAAACAATACTGCTCATTAAAAACAATGGGTTTACACTGAAAATTCAGTCACTACAAAGTTAATCTAACTAAAGTCCTTATCCTCAGAAGCACAACTAGTTCGTTACTAAGTTACATAAATATAGGCAACTTGGCAAAAACTAAAGTTGATCAGAAGTGCTAAATAAAAGTGTGATCTGGAAAGAACTGAAAGGTTGGGAAAGAAAGCAGAAAGCAAGCACAACAAAAATGATACTTAGGGCTGCAGAGCTAGCTCAGCAGGTTAGGTCCCTGCTGACAAGCCTGACCACTTGAGCTCTGTCCCCACATGCCACACAGGGGATGGAGAGAATTCCCACAAGTTGTCATTCAACTCACACACACACACACACACACACACACACACACACACACACACCATGGCATACATGCACCCCCCCACACGTACACACATTAATTTTAAAATTATTGTGTTCCAATTTCAGGTTGGCCATAAGGAAAAACAGACATAAAAAAGTAGGGAAAAGACAAAACAAAACTCTGCATCAATGTGGCATCTTCCCCGAGAGCCCAACAAAAGATTCAACACACATCCCTGAAGGCCAGGATCTGTCTTACCCACTGCTCGGTATGGCCCAAGAGCCAGGCCCAGCTTCTGTGTGTTTGAATGACTCGGAGACAACCTGAACAGAGTCCCAGAGATGACGTGACAAAGACCCACACGGGAAAATCCACCAACTCTGTGGTAAACCAGTAAAATAATCTCCAAAGTATCAAGTATTTAAAAAACTTTTTATTCCCTTACTTAAAAGTAATCATACCGTCAAAGTATGCATTACCAAAGTCCAGCCGATTTAATAATAGATTCTACAACAAAAAATACTTAATGATGGAACAAAGAAAAGCACCGATATTTACATTTTAAATAGGTATTATTTCCTGACTTTGCAAGAAGGCACACTAGGTAGTAAATTAAGTTGCTAATATCCTTAGGAAACTAAAAGGTCAAAATAAAGTCATTTAAATCCACTCTGCACAATAAGAGAGTAAATGAAGGGAGGTGATTCCATATACCCTCCTCACTACCAGCCAAAGTACTTTTTTTTTCATCTGTGTAATTGTGTAATAAAATGTACTCTGTCAGCAAGAATGAATTACAGAAAGAATTGAGACAGTTCTGGTGATAAAATAAGAAAGTGCATTCCTTCTGGACAGGGACTGCAGTGTTTATTTTGAGGAATACTAATGTATAGCCTGTGACTCAACAATGCCATGGATGGGTAAGTGATTTTAAGGAAATATAGTTGACTTTAAAAAAGATAGTTATGGGGAAGGAGAGATGCTTCAGCAGTTAAGAGCACTGATGCTCTTCCAAAGAACCTGGGTTCAGTTCCCAGCACCCACGTGGTAGCTAACAACCGTCTGTAACTCCAGTTCCAGGGGATTCAACACCCATTTCTGACCTCTGCAAGCATAGGTGTACTTACATACATGCAGGCAAAACACTCATACACATAACAAATAAAAACAATATTTAAAAAGATAGTTACAGTATACACTTAACATGACATCCTAAACTGTCTTACAAAGAAAATTTATGTACGCACTTAATAACTTAGTCTTACACCACTGTGTACTTTCAAAAATACCATGAATCCAAGCACCCACCATCTCTGCTGTCCCCTTAGTTGTCCCATAGATCATATGCAACTACAGATGCAGACACCCCTGGTCCAGGGAACTCTCTGGTCTGAGGCAACCTGCACCCAGGTGTCCCTGCTGTTACTGCTCCTCTTAGGACTTGCTTTCCTCAAGTCAAGCAGACGACCGTTTTTTTCTTGTTTGAGACGGAGTCTCCCGGTAGCCCCAGCTGGCCTGGAATGTGTACATAGTCCAAGTTGGCCTTGATCGCACAGGGATCCACCTGCCTCTGCTTCCTAAGTGCTGGGAGAGTAAAGGTGTGTACCACTCACATTACACAACCATTGGTAAGTCTTGAACACTGCAAAAACCAGCAACTATCTGGTAAATGGATGCACCTACTTAAAATAAATACATGCAGATAGAGAATAACTAAGTGTAAATGGTATACAATTATGTTAATGTAAACAGAATTTAACAGACTGTCTTCACTTGTACTAGCCCCTCTCAAATACTACACACTAAAGATACAGCACATTTGAAATAAAAGTCTATAAAAACTGCTTCTTTCAATGTATTAGTTTGCAAGGAAATTTTTAAAATTTCTCAGCAACTTACTTTAAATTTTTTGTTTGTTATAAAATCTCTTTTGAAAATAAGTACAAGTTTAAGATATCATAAATTTGAAATAAGGTCATAAATTTTAATAAGATATTGAAGTTGTCATTTTAATTTACAAAATATTAACAAGTTTAATACTTGGTATTTGCATTTAAACTGCATATAATGTAAACCTTTGTATAAAAATATAAATCAAAACTCAGGCATGGTGGGGCACACCTTTAGTCCCAGCACTCAGGAGGCAGAGGCAGGCAAATCTTTGTGAGATTGAGGCCAGCCTGGTCTACACAGTGAGTGCCATGTCACCTGGGGATACAGGGAGACCCTGTCTCAAAAACAAAACAAAAAGAAAGTCTCTATATCTATGTAAAATCCAAACAATACACATATTTTTTAAAACATACGATGGAAAGAGTAAGGCTGAGAATAACTGAGTTCTTCAACTTTTAAAATCTGTGGACCTTGAAAAAGAAAGAAAAGCTAAATCAAATGTATGTAGTAAGTTTGAGGCTAGCCTGGACTACATGGGAAGACCAGGTCTCAACAAAAAGATATAACAAAAAAGTTGGTGCACAAAGGATATTCATCATATTACATCTCTGAACAACATTAACAATATACCCATTCAACACATGACTGGTTTGTATTTCTGCTGCTGGTTTTTGAGACAGGGTCTCCCTGTAGCCCCAGCTGGCCTGGAACTCACTATGTAGACCAGGCTGGCCTGGCCTTGATCTCAAAGAGACCCACATGTCACTGCTTCCTGAGTGCTGGGATTAAAGGCATGTGCTACCAAGCCTGGCTCTGGAGTGTGTCTATTTTTTTAAAAAACTATCTATTGGTTTAATAAGCTAAAATCCTTATGGTTTTGCTATCTGTTTCTTTGAGGAGTAATGTTAGTTTTGGGACTTCATATTTATTGTCATAACTGCGCCTTTGCATCTTTTTAGTGTTGACTTGTATGATTTTTTTAAAGAAAGTGTTTATCTGCCTTTAATATTTTGATGAACAAAAACTTATCTGAAGAACCATTAAGATGAATTAGAGAGCAAAGAATAAGTCACTCAAGACAAACTCAGTGAACTGAACAACAGTTTGTAATTTTCTATTATAATAATGCAATTGCATTTAGTATGATCATCTTTTAGCATACTCAGTTTTTCAACTAAGACAATAACCTGACTTAGGAAGACATGCAATAGTAAACAAAAAAACTTAAGCTGATAAAACTTTCACTGAAAGGATCCATACTGCTATTATTAGTAATGACAGCAGTCACCATGCACTGAAGACTCTGTGCTGAACACATTACAGGGATTACTCATTTCATCTCTGCCTTCAGGCTGTCACTTCTACTAGATGCCTTTGTCAATAGGAGGAGGACTACTGAAAATGCAGTTAATGTACTGCTTGGGGATTTACTTCTGCAAATTTCTCCGCCCCCCTTTTGAGGCAGCGTCTCCCTCCCTGTAGCCCCAGTTGGCCTAGAACTCACTATGTAGACCAGGCTGACCTCGAACTCTCAGAGATCCACCTACCACCCCCACCCCAGTGCTGAGATAAAAGGTGTGCACCACCACACCTGGCTTTACAGTTTTTTAAACATGTATTACAAGTATTTTTCACTCATAATAACACCCATAGAAGAAAATATGTAATTTTCACTCTGTAAATGATCGAGCACTTTATACTATTACTCTTCTAGGAGACTATCTGAATCCATTATAGATGTGTTCCACAGTTTAAAGCCAGCTAGAAGTATACACAAGGGTATTAGTGTGACTAATAAGAGGAAACAACAACTAGTAAACTGGGTAGGGGTAAAAGAATGTACAGTATGTAAATAGGTTATGAATTCATTCCTATCTACCTACCTCTCTGTTTGTACCCAAGGACTACTTACTGTAAACTTAAATGTCATATTTTTGTTAGGCATTACAGGCTATGTATATTTCTGAAACCAGAAACGCTCTGAAATCTAAAATATTCAGATTTTTGGATTAGGGATGTTCAATCAGTAAAATATACAGGAGCACTCCCAAATCCTAAAATCTCTGAAATCTGAAACATTTTTAGTTCTAGACATTTCAGGTAAAAGATATTCAAAAAGCAAACAGTTTCTTTTTGGTTTTATTTTTCTGAGAGAGTATCACCATGGAGCCCAGGTTGGGCTCAAACTCATAATCCTCCTGTCTAAGTTCCCAGTGATAGAATTACAGGTGTGTACCACCACACCCAGTTCAACCTGTATACGAAGGGAGCAGATCCAGTGGAAAAGAAATGAATGTAAACAAAGTAAATGGAAATAGAGTCTAACGCTCTACAGGACAAAGTACAATAGTACCATCCAAGAGACCAACTTTGCCAGGAGAGGGACGGCCATTCTCAACAGAAGCAAAGAAAATGTACGAAAAACATGAAACACGCTGCTCAGGACAAGGGTTCAAGGAGTTCGATACAACTTAGTTTAGTGGGAGCAAAGGTAAGTTCCAGAAAGTAAAACAGGGTAACCAAGCAAAAGCCAACTTACAGAAAAGGGTCTTGTACATTGTACTTCGACACTGAAGTTCATTACACCAGTCCTCAGCAACATGTTTTTAAGGAGAAAGGGGCAATTAGATCCACCATCCTAACTGTGAGCATCATAATGAATTATAGAAAGGGACAAGATTCTTTTTTGGCCCTCTCAGATCTGCCTCAGTACACTCACGCAGAGACACCAACAGCTGTGGGAAGCAGGTTAAGCCTCTGTGCCATCGGGCCCATCCTCTGAGCTTTTAGTTCCAGTACCCCAGCTCTTCATTGCACCCCGGACTGAGGCATGGTGGCTGGCTACTCCCTGGTGCTTCTCCATCATCTCAGTACTGTCTTTCAGCCCTCGAGTACCCAAGTAACCACTCCCCCATACTGGGCTCTCCATGTGGAAATACCTGGTGTACTTTTCATTTCCATAACTGTTAAAAGAGAAGGGACAGAGAGAGAAAAGAGGAACAGAGAGAGAAAGGAAATTTCTACAAGAAACAGTAGAACTTTACCAAGGAAGCAGAAGCAGGATGGAGAAGACCGAACAGATTGAGAAACACCCAACTGGGAAGAGTGGCACAACTGCCCTCATAAATTGCTGCAGGGATGTTAACACGGTACTGCCACTGTGCACAGTAACTTGGCAGTTCTTCCGAAAGCTGACCAAAGGCCTACCATAGGACCAGCCAATCTACCTATAGCAGTGTTATTCAAACCCTAAAGAAGAGACAACCCAAAAGTCCATCAACTGATTAATGGATAAACAAAATATGGTACACCTACAACAGAGCACTACCCCACCACAGAAAGGAATGACATGCTAGTGCTATAACCAGGATAAGCCCTGAAAACATTATGCTAAGTGAAAGTCAGACACAAAATGCCACATACTACATGAGTCCATTTGTAGGACGTGTACAGAATATGCAAATGAATACAAAGTAGTCAGGGTTGCCAGGGGCTGGTAGAAGGGATTGAGGGGTGATTATTAATGGGTATGTGGCTTCTTTTCGGTGTGATTAAAATATCCTGGAATTAGATAGCAGTGCTGGCTGTACAACCTTGTGAATGTAACAACTGCCATGGGACTGTGTGCTTTAAAAGTTCTATGTGATTTTCAGCTTCATTTAAAAAAATATGTTTTATTATTTTTATTTTATCTGCATGAGTGTATTGCCTGCATGTATGTGAGTGTACCCGTGTTGTGCAATGCCACAGAGGTCAGAAGGGGCTTCATAGATAGCAGTGCTGGCTGTACAACCTTGTGAATGTAACAACTGCCATGGGACTGTGTGCTTTAAAAGTTCTATGTGATTTTCAGCTTCATTTAAAAAAATATGTTTTATTATTTTTATTTTATCTGCATGAGTGTATTGCCTGCATGTATGTGAGTGTACCCATGTTGTGCAATGCCACAGAGGTCAGAAGGGGCTTCGGATTCCCATGGAACTGGAGTTAAAGATGGTTCATAGCCACCATATGGGTGCTGGGAATTGAACCTAGGTCCTCTGTGAGAGCAGTCAGTGCTCTTAACCACAGAGCCATCTCTCCAGCCCCTCACCTCCATGTTTTAAAGGCAGAAACAGAGATGACGTACAGAAGAGGAGTATATTTTAATTCCTATGTTTGCTAGCTGCCTTTCTGGGTCTGGCCCACAGACATTCTGACAGGCAGGTCTAGATGCTTAGAACAGAAGTCTATGCTAGAGTTAGACCTGTGAATCTTTATCTATGGATAGCTACAGAACTCTCTTTTCTTGTGGTGTGGACTTGGCAAACGACTTTCTCTCCCATCTACTCCAAGCCGTTGTTCTTTTGTCTATAAAAGTAGGTATAACCACATGCAGGACACATGTCTAGGTGAGGATTAAAAACAACGAAAATCCCTTCACAAAATGAAAAGGGCCATAAAAAGTTAATTGTTTTCTTTTATATATTACATCGAACATGCAATTATAGGCTGAAAAAGGAGACAGGCCACTACTAGGCATTGTACAGAAACATCTTGTCCTTATAAAATCATTAGATAGCTTAGAATGCTCATTACAAATCTGGTTACTATATTTTAAAATAGAGTAGAGTTGGGTAAGTCCCAGGAAAGGAGCACTAAAGCTGAGGGTTAGGGATTGCTATTTTGATTAGTGAGCAAGGATACTGGAGAGCTTGTTCTCACCACAACATGTTGGATTACAAGATTCTTTACAAGCAGGGGTAAAGAAAAGAAAAACTTCTTTTCCAAATGCTAAGTACCTGGAATCAGGAGAATGCTTTCTATCAGTTTAGTGCTAGAGGAAGTAACATGCGGACTACTCCTAAGAGACAAAACTACCATTAGCTCAAAAATCTGAATAAATTCAAGGAAACAGGATTCTGAAAACCAGGGGTTTCTAAAACCTACTCAAGTCTCATGGCCTTCTCCTAAGATTACTGTCCGATGTCAAGGGAAGAACATGGGCTGGAATGACCACAGAGTTAGGCAGTAATCACCGGTGCCAATGTAACCTTCATGCTTTATAGCACTCATTTTTCTCTTGGCTTAGATGCCAGGTTCCTCAAACCATAGTACTCAATTTACTGTAACTTTAAAAAGAGGGCAGCACATAACCATCTAATTGATGCCTTTTCTTCAACATCAGTATTTACGCCTCCCTCAGCTCCAATAGTGGATGCTCATTTTTGATGTGTGCATACGCTCACTTTTAAAAACTGAAAGCCCACAGAGGATGAAGTAGCAATCGAGCCTGTTTTTAGATAAACAGTGCTCAATACAATGTGTTGGCACCTGCAACGGACCAGCCCAGACTGGGGCAGTTCAG
>NW_008350130.1:120058-123992 GCF_000622305.1 Nannospalax galili | reverse complement strand
TGGTGCATCTGAACTAGGATGATTAAAGGATTTCAATAAAGGCAGTGATAGTGGTGCCAAGGACACCAGGCACTTTCTGGGCCCCCAGAAAGCCCAAGATAGAGTGACAGTTAGAAGATTAATAGCAAGTAAGAGCGTGCCAGGTACACTGCATGTTTCTTATCACAACCAATTCCAAGAGGCAACCTTCCTTGAAGTTCCAGCCTCAACCCACGGAGGATCTCACGCGGGCTTCATTGGAGATGGCGTGACAGGCACCCAACTATTTAATGAACATTTTCTTAATCATGTCTAGCAATCCGATAACGTAATCTGTATGGACATACCATAATTTGTGTACTCGTTTTTCATTGGTAAATGTAATTATATTCATGTTTTAAGAATTATTTTTTATTCTATGAGTGCATGTGTGCCTGAGTCTATCTATGAACACCATGTCCATGCAGTTGCCTGCAGACAATAGTGGTGTTGGGTCCTCTGGAACTCTACAAACAACTGGCCTCAATTCCTTGAAATAAACTTTGAGATATGACAACCAATTTTTCATCCTGGATCAGAAAAAAAAAGCTGTAAAGACACTGTTAGAGCAACTAACCAAATATATATGTAGATTATATATAGGTAAAGTATTCTATGAGTGCTGAATTTCCTCAGCTTCCTCACTGTGTTCTATAAGGAAATAGAACAGCACTGGCAGATGTTATTTAAAGGGCCAGACAGCAAACACTTGAGCATTTTCATTTCTATTTCAATTACTTAGTTCTAGCTCTACAAAGCAAAAGCAGCCTTTGATAAAATGTATACATGAGCACAATTATGTTCTAATAAAGCGTCACTGAAGAGACAGCACAGGATGCACAGTTCTGGCTCAGAAGTTCAGGAGTAAAAAGTCATGATATGCATAATATTCTCAAGTACACACGTGGTCAAATATGTGTGTGCACACACACATAAACATGGAGATACTCACACACATCCTGAGAAAGCAATAAGGCCCAGCATAAGGAATCTAGCTTAAGGGTAACATATTCACTGCACTTTTTTAAAGCTATATTTTTACTGGTTTGAAATTTTTGAAAATGAAAGAAGTTGAAAAAAATTATAAGGTAGCTGCTAGGTGCTATGTCCAGTCTTAATTCCCAAGCATTTTATTTATTTCTGCTCATTTCTACTAATGTTATTAAGATCACAGTAATATAACTGTTACAAAAATTGAGGCATTATGAAACATTAAAGTTTTTTTTTTCTTGTTCTGTGAATTGACCTGAGTGCTTCAAGAATGTCAGATAAACACTCTACCAATGAACTATGCTCCCAGCCTACAGGGAGAAAATTTAATACTTTCAGAGTATAAAGCATTCCATCACTAACTACAAACACTGTTTTGCAAAATACATCTAAGACAAGTAATCATCGTGAAGGTGGGGGTCAGGCCTGTTTGCTCCTCAATGTGTCTCCAATCTCCAGGATAACTGTATGGGACAAAGTGGGCATTGAATAACATTTTCTGATTTAAGAAATTCATTGCATTGCTAAAATTAGAGCCTTAGGAGGTGCCAAACCATAAAAATATTTTCCCTTTCACTAAGTTCTGTTATCAACTTCTGTCTGTTTTGTAAGCCTTACAGTCATAGAATTCTAAAGTAGAAGACAAGTCCAATAAAATTCTTAATTCAGGTGTAAATACTTTTCATCTACAATGTGTCATTTTAAAACAGGCTCTTCCGGGGTTGGGGATTTAGCTCAGTGGTAGAGCACTTGCCTAGCAAGCACAAGGCCCTGGGTTTGGTCCTCAGCTCCGAAAAACAAAACAAACAAAACAAAACAAAACAAAAAACAAGGCTGTTCCTTGCTAATACACAAGGCTGTAAAGTCTGTACAGTGGCTCCACAGCACATGTAAGAAATTCAGAGTATTCTGTGGTGTTCAGTCTTCCTATCCAACAAGTTAAGGCCAACCAGTGTTACCAAAGGAACCACGTCCTATATTCTCCGACACTGTCACATTTTCTTTCCTAAATATAGTCACCTACTTATTTAATTAGTTAGGTCTAAGTAGTACTCACACAATAATCTTTATGTCAATATGAGTAGAGTAAAATTTACTTAAAAAATTTTTTTAGAAGCATTTCATTACAGCTTTAACATACTCAATAACAGTTTTAATTAATTACATATAAGGCTTACAAGTAAAGCTGACAGATTTACAAACTGATAGAACTACAGCTTACTATAAAATACTATAAAATACAAAAAATATCCAAATTTAGGATTTCATTGTTATTTGTTAGAAAATCAAGTAAGTTACCAGTAGAGGGCACTCACAAAAAGGGGATGAGCTGGCCACAATTTTGAAGACAACTGCACTTATAAAACAAAATTGCTTCTAAAATAAGACTATAGTTAAGTCAAAATATTTTAATACATTACAATAAGACAACATAATATATATTAACTTGCCTGAAATTTAAATCTATGTTATGCTTGAAAATTTAACATAAAAGTTACCACAGGGGCAAGAACTTGACAGCTTGAGCCATGTTTAAACTGCATGTCACACATGTGGCTTCACCTTCAGAACAGATATTCTGTGGTTCATTGTTCACTGAGTACCATCCTATACACAGTAGGGTGTTTAGCCGTACCTCTGCCTGCGTCCTCCAGACACCAGCAGCACCCCTTCCTCCGAAGGTATGCTGATCTAAAATGTTTCCAGTTATTGTCAATGTCCGCTGAGAAGCAGAGCTGGTGAGGCATGTTATTTCTAGTACAAAATAAACTGAAAAAAAATTAAATTGTTACATCTAATGTGGCAAATACTGGTATGCCCCCAAACAAAAGATTTCTGAGGCCCTAACAATTTTCAAGGGTAGGGGAGCTGCAGTGATGGCCCAGCGGTTAAGAACACTGGTTGTTCTTGCAGAAGACCGGGTTTAAATCCCAGCACCCACATGGCAGCTAACAACTGTCCCAGTCCCAGGGGATCCGACAGCCTCTTCTGTCCCCCACAGGCATTGCATGGCAGGGGTGCACCTACCCACATGCAGGCAATACACACATACACATAAAAAAAAATTTCAAGGGTGAAAAAGATTCCTACAGACTAAAGTGTTGGCTAACTTAGGATATCCTGTGGACAGGTACTGGACTGCATGTGATCAGACATGCATCTTCCGGTACTTATTTATGTACTGGTTTGGGCGATATTTAAAAAAAAAACGCAAAAACCCCTGAATCAGGTTTTTAAAACCTAGAAATATTTAAACCCACCAGAAGAAACTGAGTTCCAAAGAAGTCTTACTCAAGGAAGATGGCAAGACAGAAAGCGGTCCCCTCCATCAAAGTCATAAAAGGTAGCAAGGAGTGTAACTTCGATTAGTCCAACAATCTTGTTAATTAAAAAAATAGCATAAAACTCAATCATTATCTGCCATCCCTTAAAACCCAGGATGCTGGCAGACAGCTACAGCCGCAAAGCAAATACCCTGCCCAGCCCGCCCCCCATCCTCCCTGTCCCCCACTTCTCCGGTTCCCCACTCCAGTTCCCCCGGCCCCGCTTCATTCAGCGCTGGCCCGGCCGAGCTCGGCACCGGGCAGCGGACCAGAAGGGAAGTTCGCGCCCTAACTCCGTCCTAGACGTAGAGCCTCAGCTCCTCAGGTCCCAGGTCCCACCCTCAGACCTGCGCCTCACTGGCTCCTGGTCCCAAAATGGCGCCGAGTACAGGCCCAGCCGCCGCCGGGCCTCCTCAGCTGCCTGAGCCGCAGCCACGGTGGCTGAGTAGAGCTCCAAGCACCCAAAGGGCTGGGCGGGTGGCCACAGAGGGGAGGGGGATCCTCCTCCTATAGGCAGCACCTAGAGGAATGAGGCTTCTTGGTGTGAGGGAGTGAGCAAGCAGAGAGAGAGACAGAGACAGAGAGAGAGAGAGAGAGAGAGA
>NW_008350130.1:100199-118463 GCF_000622305.1 Nannospalax galili | reverse complement strand
CCCTGCCCAGCCCGCCCCCCATCCTCCCTGTCCCCCACTTCTCCGGTTCCCCGCTCCAGTTCCCCCGGCCCCGCTTCATTCAGCGCTGGCCCGGCCGAGCTCGGCACCGGGCAGCGGACCAGAAGGGAAGTTCGCGCCCTAACTCCGTCCTAGACGTAGAGCCGCAGCTCCTCAGGTCCCAGGTCCCACCCTCAGACCTGCGCCTCACTGGCTCCTGGTCCCAAAATGGCGCCGAGTACAGGCCCAGCCGCCGCCGGGCCTCCTCAGCTGCCTGAGCCGCAGCCACGGTGGCTGAGTAGAGCTCCAAGCACCCAAAGGGCTGGGCGGGTGGCCACAGAGGGGAGGGGGATCCTCCTCCTATAGGCAGCACCTAGAGGAATGAGGCTTCTTGGTGTGAGGGAGTGAGCAAGCAGAGAGAGAGACAGAGACAGAGAGAGAGAGAGAGAGAGAGAGAAAGAGAGAACACACTTTGAGGTGTTTTATACAAACATCCTATTTAATAGTAATTCCACAGTTTGGAAACATGATACATATTTTCTCAATGTTGAATTTATCTGACTGGAAAATCTTGTTCTCTGTAGACACTCAGAAACAAGCGGTGCTCTCATGATTGCATGACATGGGTGCACTTACATACATGCAGGCAATACACTCATTGCAGACTCAGTACACCTGATTTAATGCTTTCACAGAAGGGCAGGACCGTTCTGTCCTTTGAAGACACACAAGAAACTACTCTGTAGACAGACAGCTGGTGTGGCTGGTCAGGCCTCCAGCTTGCAGAGGGTGAATGAAGTTTATGAAGGTCATCCAGAGTTCACTAAGTGCTTCTTGAGGTTACCACTCTGGCTCCTTAGTCATTTCCTCAGTGGTACCTTGTGGCCTAGTCACTCCCACATCTTTTGTGGGTGGAAGGTAGAGTGTATGATGTTTCTGTTTCTGATTTGTCGTGCATTGTTCATCCCAATTTCGCTCGTAACACAAAATAAAAGAGGGGTTGGAGAGGCGGCTCAGTGGTTAACAGTATGTACTACTGTTTCAGAGGACCTGAGTTCAGTTCCCAGTACCCACATCAGGTGACTCACAACCACCTATAACTCCAATTTCAGGGGATTCAATGCCCATTTCTGGCCTCTGTGTGGACCTGCACACATGTGCACATGCTCACAGACACATACATATAATTAAAATCTTTAAGTAAACAATACCTATTTTAGAACTTAGGAAAATGAGAAGAGAACTTCTTGGCAGAGGGCTTCTGATATATAGCCACCAGCGCTCTTTAGCCAGGCATGCATGTAAGATAGGTAGTGTGTGTTGGCTAGGGCTCACCGAGCACAGGGCAGAGGTGGAGGGAAATATGTATGTATATTTGTATTTATGTATATATATATGTATACAGGGTGCGTGTTTGTGTGTGTCTGTGATTTTATAGCTGCATATTTTTTCTCTCCTTTACTCCTTGGCCTTGCACACAGGAGAGAAACAGAAGCTCATTCTGAGTATTTCCCTCCATAGCATTTTTGATTCATTTTTAGTTCAGATGCATTCGTACGGCTACGTTCTTCTGCTTGCTTCATCTTCATCACCATGTACTACTCCATCCTGTGGAGCTGCCACAATCGATTTATTGCTGTCTGTTGATTCCTATTTGGGTTATGTCCCTTTTATCCCTTTTGTTGTTTTTATAGAGTTACTATGGCCACCTGTGCTCTTGAACATGTAGTTAAAACAGTTTCTGTGGCACATACCGAGGAGTAAGGCATTTCTAGAGAATGCCAGATCACTGAATTGCTTCTGGAACTTACCTGGGTGTCTTTTGAGAGCACTGGGGCTGCTCTGAGTTCTCCTAAGGCTGAGGTGTTTTGCTGGCTGGCGTATGTAACATCGCAGCTCACCATGGCTTTAATGTTCATCTTCCCGATTTCTAACAAGGTTGTGAATCTTTTCCTTTCATTGGCTTTCTGCGTCTCTCCTCCTTGAAGGGCCCCTTCAAGTCTTTTGTTGGCTTTTCTCTGAGGATCTTTGTCTTTTCCTTAACTTGCAGGAGCTCTTGTATCAATGCAATGCAGGTTTTGCATCTCCAAAGTAAGCTGCTCTTCTCACATCTTTCAGTTTTCAGATGTATGTGAGCGCTGTCCTGGTGTCTCAGACATGACGCAAGCTCGACCATCCTCAAGGGCCCTGTCTGTGTTTCTGGCCCTGCATTCGAGTGTTCTGTCGCACCCGTCACCCTCCATCGATGTTTACGGTGGTTTAGCTGTGTCTGGAGCAAATGACTGGTCCACAGATCTCTCTGCCCTGCTTTCCATCCTTATTCAGCAGCGTTCGACCTGACAGACTCACAGAAAACTTTCCTCCATGGTGAGAATCAGCCACATGCACTCAAGGTTCCTGCACTGGGGCATAGACTCTGCAGACGGAGGCAGTCACAGACACTTCCTCCATTTTCCAGGTGGATGTCTAGATATGATCTCTAGGATTTGGGTTTATTATGTCTGTGTTGGAACTAATAACATTGGAGGGATTTTGAGTTGATTTAATTAGATAATCTATTTGGAACACTCATTTAATGCATGCTTGGAAGACAGCCATGGTGAGTGGTATTAAAATCACAAAAATGCATGCCATGCAAGTGCATCAGCATGCAGATTCTTCTATTTTATTTTAAAAAGTAATAGAAATTTAAGCTGTGGGGGGAGAGGTTGGTGAGCTGGCTTAGTGGTTTAAAGCTCTTGCTGCTCTTATAGAGGACTGAAGTTTGGTTCCTAGCACCCACACCTGGCGGCTCACAACTGCCTCTAACCATAGTTCCAGTGGATCTGATGTCCTCTTCAGGCAAGCATGTATACATATACATATACACACATACACACACATACATACACACATGCATATACATACACATGCATATAAAATTTTAAAGACTTAAGGAATTTAAGCTCAGAGGAAGGTAAAACTGACTCTAATCAGATATCAGACCCAGGAATAACAGAAAAACGAGTTGTTGCAAGAGTACCAGGGTCAGCACCCACATGGTAGAGCTGGAGTACAAGCTCTGGTCAAAGCAGTGTGTCCACAAGCCCCACTACACTTCTAGTTCAATCCAGTGGGGCCACTCTAAGGAATGGAGTGTCCAGAGAGCATTTGACACAGATTGGAATCCCCCTTGAGCGGAGAGCGCTCTGGAAGCCACATTGGAATCCTTTCCATCCTCCCTTCTCATGTGGAGCTCATGGGCAGGCCAAAGATGTGCTAAAACTCCTCCCCTTGGGGAAGGCAAACAACATCTAACCCTTCTCCCTCTATCCCAGTGACAAACGAAGGTTTGATTCCACCAAAGTGCACTCTGAGGGACCTACGATTTTATGGCGCTTACTTATAGAGCAATTGGTGAGGGGTTACTTACAGGAGTCTGGGCTCTTCCCTTAAGGCCCCACTGGAAAGGCCTCACCCGTACATTTATAGATAGAGCCTCCCTCCCTACCCTAGTCTTCCCCAGCCTGTATACTCTAGCTTTGTCCCAAGGCCATGTGCAGTTAGGGCAGAATTTCCCACAATGGGTAGGAAGGAGTGGCTGGATGCTCAGGGGAGGGTTGGTTCCATGACCCTCCTGCCCTCCTATGAGGGACAGTCAACAGTCAGCAGGCCCAGCTGTGATGACGTTTTGCAAGCGAGCACAGCTGAATGCCTGTTGTTTGGCTCAGAGGACATTCCGGCACATCAGAGACCTTACAATTTAGGCCAGAACTGCAAATGAACAAGACACCACTGCTGGCCACGAAACAAAGAACGTAGTGGGGAAACCATCATCGTCCCTTGGTAGGTTTTAATAACTACAGCCCACAAAGGTCTTCTAGCTAGTGAAGCCAGTGTTAATTAAAACAGGTTCTGTTTTCCAGTTTTGCAACTCATTATGCGCCTGTCACTGTGGCGTGTGGCGGTCCAACCTGACATCGGAGCAATGTCAGGTTGACTTGTGGACTCTTCTGTCTGCCTGTTTTCAGAAATGGTGCTCACTTGATTGATGGGAAAGGCAGACCACTTTGCAGCACTAAGTGAACGGACCTGCTCAAGGCTCCCTGCCTCCAGGAACTCATCTGCAGACAGGCCAGCAGTGTGTGGGGCTGTGGTTCTTCATTTGTGTTTCTGTTCAGGAGAACAACTATTTTTTTGTCTGGGGCATTTGAGTGAGGTGTGGTGTCAGCATCTTAGTGACAGCCTGTGCCTGCCTCTCCTCCGGGATGCTTTCCTATTTTTCAAAGAATGAGGAAGCATGGACGTTGGTCCCACTGTACTATAGTACCTTTGAGAAAATACAAAATATGAACTGGGTTTCAACTTTTGCAGAAATTGTAGTAATTCCTTAGCACAGAGGAAGTGTACAGTTTAAGAGAACTCTGCCTGACACTTTCAAGTGTAAGTTTTTTGTTGGTGGTCTTTTGAGACAGGGTCCCCCTCTAGTCCCAGATGGACTGGAACTCACTATGGAGAGACCAGGCTAACCTCCAGGTAGATCTTACAGAGAGAGCTACCTGCCTCTGCCTCCTCTGCTGAGATTAAAGGCATGTGCCACCATGCCCACCTCCAGTGTAATTTTCTTAAAACAGCAAACAGGACTGAAATAAAAGAAAAGCATTTGCTGTTCAATTGAAAAATTTGGATATATCTTTTCGTACAGAATTTCTTCAGACACAGTCAGGTAGCAAATACAGATGCAAACACAGCTGGTAAAATCCTTGTCTCTGAGCTTACACGTTACCTGGTTTCCGAGGACAACACCAGGGTGAGACTGTCAGCTGTCATGATTACGGCCATCACTCACTCTGCAACCAGAAAGAGGTGCAGCTCATTTGCCCATGCTTACAGAAGGATATTTACCAAGTAACAGGCAAAAGAGGCTTCCGAGGTCTGGATAAATTCATGATAGCTCACTGCTGAGTCATGGCATCGTGCCTAGTGTACCCTTGACCATCTTTCCTGAGGTCATTATAGAATGTGTCCTGTCCCTGACCACAGCTAAAGCAGTTGGGGTCAGCTGGCCTGTCACCCTGGCTAAGAAAGGTGATGCTTTTAGAAACAAAAAAATTCTCCTGAAAACGGATGTCCTGAATGTGAGGTAAAGCAGAGTGTTGGTTTCCACTATGATTCTTGTGTAATTTGAAGTAAATAATTCTACAATAAATTAGACCACCTCTAAGGTTTTCATATACTCAAGGTTTTTTCTTATCTGTTTTCTGAAGTAATTGCTTAGTGTAGAATTATTCTGTGGCTCTAAATTTGCTTTCTATGTAGGGGACTGGAGAACTATCTGGTGCCGACCGGCCCACCAGGAAAAACTTCACTAAGGCGATTTGTTGTGATTTCCCCAAAGGGCCATCATGAGTGTTGAATGACATTTACTGGGGAGTCCATTTGTGTTCAACCCAGTGTCACTCCAGGTAAGGACAAAACAATTTCCCTCAGGTCTAGCTTGGTGAACCAGTTTATTGGGGTTACTTACAGGAGCATTAGCTCTGACACTTTAATCTGCTGAATCAAAGAATGAGACCGTATTGCTTTCTTCATCATTATTTTTGTCCAATTCCTTTAAATGATTCCAACTATATTAACTTTAAAAAGATAGGGCTTTCTAGTCCATGCTGGCCTCAGGCTCTCTTTGTATCTGAGGATGACCATAAACTTCTGGATCTTCTGGTGTCCAACTCCTGAATCCTAGGATTACATGTGTGTACCATCATGCCTAGTTTACGTGGTACTGGGGATCATGCATGCTAGGTAAGCAATGTACCAACTGAACGACATCCCCCTCCAAAATCCTTTTGTTAAATACATTTTTTGGTCTTTTTGAGACAGGGTCTCCCTGTAGACCAGGCTGACCTCAAACTCACAGAGATCCACCTGCCTCTGCCTCCCAAGGGCTGGGATTAAAGGTGTGCATCACCACGCCTGGCTGAAATATATACGTTTTAAAATTTTATCTTTATTTTAGGTGTTTTGCCTGCATGTATGTTAAGTGTACCCATGCATGCAATGCCTGTAGAAGCCAGAAGGAGGTGCTAGAACCCCTGGAACTGGAGTTTACAGCATTTGTTAGCTACCATGTGGGTGCTGGCAACCAAACCAGGGTCCTCTGCAAGAGCAGCCAGTGCTCTTAACTGCTGAGCCATCTCTCAAGCCACTTCCTGCAAATATTCTTTCCATTCAATTTTATTGCATAATGATTAGGACCTACATGTTAAATTCTCCCTTTGGCAGTGGAATGTCAAATCTTGTGGGAAAGCAACACAAAACAGGGCTGTTCATGAATTAGAGACACCCTGATTTTTCTTTGTACTAAAATGTATTTTTAATGGGGACTGGCCTTGTTAAAATCATTAGCTGAATTAACAATGATAGTAATAACCATCTCTGAACTGACTTTCTTTTTGCCCCTGAATTTCTGTAGTCTGTGCCTTTGTTGGCATTAAGATGATTACTCTGGGAAAGAATTGCATTGATTTAAACCTGATGAAAACAGGTAACAGGCACCAGAGTCTTAGGGAGGCTTTTGAAGCTATCTTCAGCATGTGGAAACTCAGTAAAAATGTCCTCTGCCTTCTCTAGCTGAAGATGCATGGCAGGGAATTTTTGCTTCATGGGTTTGTGACAGTTAATCTTGTCAGCTGCATTGTATATAGAATCTAGAAGTGATGCTCTGGGCATGTCAGTTTGGGATTATCTAGATTAGTTTAGTTGAGGGGGAAATGTGGACAGCATCAGACTCTGCTGGGGTCCCTGGCTGTATAAAAAGGAGAGTGAGCTGAGTACTAACATCCATCACTTTCTTCTTGCCTGCAGATGTTACCAGAGACCTCCTCCTCTTGCTGCCGACTTCTCCACCATCCCGACTTCTCCACCATGGTGAACGTGCGTTTGAACTGTGATAAAAAATAAACCCTTTCTTGCTGTAAGTTTTGCAAGGTATTTTGTGGCAACAATGAAGAAAGTAACTAACTGGTCTACAGAACAAAAGCCCTGGAATATTCTGTGACATGCCACAGCTCATTAGTTCACGCCACATTCCGAATCCTGGGGCACCTCAGCAACAGTGAGATCGGCATTAATTTGAATTTCTGGAAGCACATTATGTTAAATATACTCTAACAGTTTCTAAAGTTTTATGAAAACAGCTATTCAAATAACAACCAAATAGGCAAATTACATTATTCTACTATTCCACAATAATTAGCATACTAATCACTATTAATTACTTGTCTTCTACCAAATAGAACTAGACATGCATTACCCTCCTGAGAATTAATATTCCTTAGATTATGCAGTTATTTGAGCTCATCTTTGCACACGTCTCCTTGCTAAGCTACGTGGATCTCACTCACCTATGATATCTTGCCCTTTCAGGCCACAGGGAAAGGTGAATGGTTACGAGGGTGCCGGGGCAGGCCCAGATGTTACAGTCTAGGGTGCTGCTGGCTCTGTAAGAGCTTGATTGAACCTCTGGGGCCCAAGGGTTCCCAGGATCTGCAAGGCCCTAATGGTGTTATCATAAGGATTTTGTGCTTAGGTGTCAATTCGTTCCACAGCTCTGGTGATTTGTGTCTGGGTTGGTTTTGTGCCCCATTCCCTTCAGTACTTTTCTCTGCATCAGACCTTTATCTTTTCATATTCTTCCTCTCCATCTGCACTTCTTCCCACTTGTTCACGGTACACTCGATTCATCACATCCTGAAAACAGAAATTAGTTGCACTCTCCTTGACTCTGGCTCTTATGTGACAGCTCCACTTTTCTTCCATGTCCGTTAAGCCTCTTCTGTTTCTTACACCTGTGGCTCATTGTTCATAAATCATCATTTTCCTTTAGTTTGGACCCCATTGCTGTATGCCTTGTGTTCACAGCTCTCTGCATCTGTTCTCAATAATTTTCACGATGTGGGGTGCAATAGCCTTGTTCGTGCAGGAGCATGGACGTGAAAGGGATTATCAGAGGTGTTCATGGGAAGCCTGCTGTGGGCCATCTCTCCACTCATCTCTGACTATATTTTCCCATCTAACCCTTATATGAACCCTGTGATTTTTTTAGTCATCAATACTGTCAGTTCAGGATAGTGAATTAAAATAGAGACCTAATTAAAACTTAGTTCTGACTAAAACATCTCATAATTTTCATTATATAGGCAAAAAAATAAAGCAAGGAAGAGAGAGAGGGAGAAGAAAGAGAAACTGAGCCCTCTGAGGCCAGAGAGCAACATGGCAGGGCTCTTGTCTAGAGTGGTCCCATTGTACCAGCTTGGTGGATGTGGCTCCATGGAGCATTATGCCCTGGGTAAGGCCTCTGTGGGCTGGGGAAGCGCCCTTCAGAGCTCCCCTGCTGGGCAGAGAGAGGAAATATCATTCATTCCTCTGGGTGATAAATCAATGAGAAAGTACATCCACCCGCCCAGGGGTCAGAACCCCAGAGTCAAGTGCCAGAGAGAGGTGGGTGGAGCTGGGCCTTCAGCAGAACAGCAGAAACAAAACAGAGGTGGAAAACAGTTCTCTCTTTCTCTCCAGATCTTGGAAGAGAGTGGTGACAGATATCCCAAATCACCCAGGATGTGCTTGGAAGGATGAATGAGAAAGCTTGGGTTTCTGAGAAGTGACAGGTCTAATTGGGCATGGTGGTGGCACCTTGTGGTCCCAGCACTCGGAAGGTGGAGGCAGGATCTGCAGTTCGAGACTAGCCGGGGCTATGAGACCTTGTCTCAAAAATCATTAAGATGGCTCATCAGGCAAAGGCACTTGCTTCCAAGTCTGATGAGTGACTGAGTGGCAGGGGTGCATTTCTGGTTTGGAAAAATCACCATGTATCTGGTGGGAAGAAGCAGAGTTGGGAAACAAGGTCAAGATGATCCAGGGAGAGAAGAGGAGGCGGGAGGGGACAGTAGGGGGCTCTCTACAGAAGGCAAATGGTGAGGTGGGAAGAGGTGAGGAAGGGGAGGTTGGGGGTTCCAGGCCCCAGTGTCCCTCTAGAGCTGCTATTGCAGTTAGGGCTCACACCCCAGCCCACCACTCATGCCCAGGGCCCTGGCCAGTATGTAAAGGATGGCTCTGAAGTTACCTTATGGGTAGCAAACACTCCTAGAGTGCCTCCCCATCCCCCATGATTCACTGTCCCTCCTTGGCCAGGAACACAGCAGATGCTCCGGTGTTCTGGCCCAGATGGCAACCTGTCACCATGGCGATCTCTGCTCTAGAAACATTACCCAGCTGTCTCTGTATCCTTTTGTCTTACTGGACCAGGACTCCGGGCCTCAGCTCTGGGCCACTTTGATTCTGAAGCTAGAAACCAGTTCTGGCTTTCTTTTTTGTTTGAGACAGGAGCACACCGTGTAGCCCTGGCTGGCTTTGAACTCCAGGTAGACGAGGTTGTCCTCAACTCATAGTGATCCATCTGCCTCTGCCTCCCGAGTGCTTGGATTAAAAGGTGTGCCAGCATGCCCGGCTTTTTTTTTTTTTTTTTTTTTCTTTTTTGAGGGTCTCAGGTAGTCAAGGCTAGTCTTGAACTCCCTAGGTAGTCAAGGATGACTTTGAACTTCTGATCCTCTTGCCTTTACCTCCCAAGTGCCAGAATTACAAGCACGTGCCACCATACCTGGGGGAACTGAACCCAGGACCCTGTGCATGCGAGGCACTCTATCAGCTGAGCTATGCTTCCAGCCCCCAAGCAACCGTCTTGAGTCAGAACAGAGCTGAGGGCTGTGGGATTGTGGCTTAAGCCACAGGCTGGGTAGGCAGAGGAGCAGCAGGACCACAGTGGCTCACCCGGAGGGGCACCCTTTGCTTTGTGCCTCATGTTGAGTTCTCCTGACGTGTTGGCTCTGAGGGAATCTGACGTTACATTGCATGCCAGCTGTGAGTCTCACTATGCTGTCAAGGAGCAGCAGGGGAGGTCATACACCCACTGTTCACCATGAATACAGCCACAGAAAAGCCTAGGTTCCCTGAGGTTAAGAAAATGATGCTAAGGTCAGGACCAGTTCACCTCAAAGTTCTATCCATTTCTTCCCACACCTCAGGTCAATGCTGAGGGAGATGGAGAAGGCATGGGCAGTGCAGAGGCTGCCTTGTTACTGACGGGGCAGATGTGTGGACAGAAACCTGGGGTACATCTACCCAAATACCGAGTCTGAGGTTGGGCATGGTGGTGCATACCTGTAATCCCAGCACATGGGAGGTAGAGGAAAAAAGCCTAAGAGTTCAGAGTCATCCTAGGCTACATAGTTGAGAGGTCAGCCTGGGGTATAGGTGACCTGTCCTCAAAAATAAAATAAAAATTAAAAAGTACCCATGCTGAAGGTGTGGCTTAAGTCACAACTTTGAGTCAAGGAAAGGATGCCAGGGATTGCCCCTGTTTGCACCATCCTGTGCCTTTCAGGGAACGCTGGTATAATGGAGCTAACCTGAGGCCACAGAGGCTGGCAGTGTCTCACAGCCAAGAGCTTGCATGCGGCAGTCTCTCTCGGGTCTCTCTCGGAAAAGCCTGGCACACCCAGCAGTCAGACAGCATGGCCTCTTTCTGGAATCTACTTGCTCTCTGGCAGGTCTGGTGGGTACAGTTCTGAAGGGGGTCCTGTCCAGAGCCTTGAGTGGTCCTCCCTCAGGTCGTGCTGCTGCTCCATCTGCTGCAAAGGCCTGCAGGTGCTCCTTCAGAATCTGCTCCTGTCTGCCCACTTCCCGTGCCAGTTCCTCTACAGCTGCTGCTCCAGCCATACGGAGGCTGACAGCTGGCACGAGCCCTGTGTAGGCCACCCAGAGCAGTGTCAGCCCTCCTCTTCATGGCAGGGCCCTCCCTGTCTGGTAGCTGTGCTCACTGTGGGTGTAGGCTCCCACAGGTAACTGCAGCACTAACACACAGGCCGATGGGGAAACAGGCCACAGGAGGGGAGGGCTGCTGCTCTGTGGGACTGGGCACTATAACCTGCTCCATCTGCCTGGGCAGCTGAGAAGCGGCCACGTGACATGGAAAGCAGGGAACAGCAACAGGAGGTGGAACCGACGGAGAGGATGGACCTGTCCTGAGCCCACCTCGTCTCCCTAAAGCCCGAGCTCCTCTAGTCTAGACAGCAGGAACTCTGTCCAGCAAGGCTGCTGGCACATACTCTAATGCAGTCCCTCAGCTTTGGGAGTGGGGTATCCCCATCTGTAGCGCACACTGCTTCCTGCAGTGATGGAGTGGGAAGGCAGGTGGGTAACCAGACCCCTTGGTTTTGTGCAGTGTGGCAACTCTGGTGGGGACTGCGACTTTCAACTTGTGAGCCCCACTGTGGGAAAAAGCCTGGATGCACTGGACAAGGGTGGCCACTCCAGGCAGATACCCACAAAACCCCAGCATGGGCTCCCCAGTACCAAGGCTGGGAAGGCCAGCAGTAAGTCATAGAGTCCAGTTAGATGTCTGTCTTCCCTGAAGCCTCCCTAGAGGAAAACGCCAGCAGGGTAGGTAGACCAGTGACAAAGAACTGCTCTGTAGACTCTGGGAAAACTGGTGTTGAACATCCCTCGAAAGGCTGTGGATGGCACCATGATCGTGGTGATCGTGGCAGTGGGAAGAGGAGACTGCACTGTGGCTCTTGAGCAGCCTGGCAAGCAGTGTTCACACCAGATGCTCAAGGATTTCGTCAGGACACACAGCTGTCCTAGTACCCCTGCTCCAATGCCGCACGCCCCATCCCAGTGCAGGCTGGCAAGGAGGCCCACTTTATTCCAAGATCTCCAGTGCTCTGAGTAGATCTCACAAGCCAGGTCCCACAGGGCGCTGGCCACTCGGGGTCCAGTCACAGCCATCTCTCAAGCTGTCTTAGGAGTCTGCAGAACCTAAGCCCTGAGTAACAGCTGGGCACCAGCCACAGGCCCGTTGTTCATACTGCTCAGGCAGGAAGGGCAAACTCCCCACAGCACTTCCAGATAAGCACCATGTGCTCGGGAGTGGAGGCAATGGGCCTGGAGGAGGGGTTGCTCATCAGCTAGCAGGAAAGGCCTGAACAAATCCCAGCCTGGCAAGTGTCCCACCCTTTTCCCAGATGGACTCAAGACTACTTGCACCCTTCACCCTCCCAACTCCTACGTTCAGGCTTCACTTTGACCTGAGGAAGGACCAGTCATGTGTTTGTGCTGTTACCATGTGGCTCATTTGCACATCTCATGGAACTACTGACTAGCCAGCACAAGCAGCCCATATGTGGGTCTGTGTGGCAAGGCAGAACCTGGTTGGTGGCTCTCCTGTCCTCGGAGGCCCGATTGACAAAGGTCCAGCACCGAGAAACCCCTGACCTCTTGTACTAAGGAACGCGGCCAAGATCACAGTTGTTTCCAGGCCAAGAAAAGGGCTTAACGGATGAGCAGTGACTGGTTACACCCAGGGGACCTGTGGTGGGTAGTTCTGTCCAATGACATGACAGCAGTGGAGTGAAGCTAATGGCATCCCTGGCAACTGTGTCAGAAGTGAGCTGTGACCCATGAACACACAAGGACACTCCCCAGCACCCCAAGAGTGAAAAGAAACTTCCATGCCAGTCAAGCATGATGCAAAGGAGTTCACAATGTGTATGAGTGTGCTGCCTGCATGCATGTAAGTGCACCTGTGTGGTGCAATGCCCCGAGATCAGAAGGCATGTCCAGATCCCCTGGAACTGGAGTTATAGACGGTTGTTAGCTGCCACGTGGAGCCTCTGCAAGAGCAGCCAGTGCTCTTAATGCTGAGCCATCTCTCCAGCCCTAGGAGTTCATAATTTTTAAACAAATCATCCTGTCCTGATTTTCTTATCTAGTTACTTTCAGATGAACACACAGGCATGCTTAGAAAAATTTCTCCAAAAACATTTTTCCCCCTGAGAAATTCAACTTGGAAAAGGCACGTGTCTAAATAGGGAGTTAAGTACGGCACACAGGACAAATGCCTCAATATGGAAACTTTATTAAGAAACTATATCCTGTAAAGACAATGGTGGGAGCAGGTGGCAGAGGGCTGGCAGCCAGCTGGATCCTTGCACTCAGTACTCCTCCCCTTCTTCAGCCTCTGCTTCCATGGAATCCATGCCCACCTCTTCATAATCCTTCTCCAGCATGGCCAGGTCCTCCCGAGCCTTCAAGAACTCCCCTTCCTCCATGCCCTTCCCCATGTACCAGTGCACAAAGGCTCGCTTGGCATACATGAGGTCAAACTTGTGGTCCAGGCGGGCCCAGGCCTCTGTGATGGCAGTCGTGTTGCTCAGCATGCACACAGCCCACTGCACCTTGGCCAGGTCTCCTACCGGGACCACAGTGGGGGGCTGGTAGTTAACACCCACCTGCCAAAAAAAGTCATGTTTACTCTTGACATCAACAATGTGTATTCAAAGTTGGGAGCTGTGGACCCAGTGTAAATGTAACTACTCGTACTTCTGGGAATTCACGGTATCTGTTAGTCCTATAATTTCAGTTTTTGGACTCACCAACACAAGGCAACACAGTTTTAAGTACTTACTTGAAACACCAATGGCCCAAACTGCAAATGAACACACCGTTATGCACCCAACATGGTAAAACATGCAAAAGGAAGAATTCTTACCCTGGCATGTAAGTACGTCCAAAGCATATTGCCCACTAACTAAAGAAAACCGAGCAGAAACCTATGTACTTGTGTGTAGAAAATACCTGCGTAGCCTTAGACTCAGGGAAGGAGAGCATGTTGGAGCCAAGTGAGCACCTGGGGGTGTGCTAAGGTGGTGACCCTTCTGTTCTGGTGAACAGATGGCTGTTAGCAGCAGTTAGGAACACAGCCTGGACAAAGGCACACGGGACCGTCCCCATCAATGAACACCCTTCCACAATGAAGACCACATTAGTGGGCCTTTCCAAGCAGTAGTGCTGCCCGCTTCCTGGGTCCTACAGCCCTTACAAACCACAGGTGAGGGAGACAAGCTCTTTCTTGACAGTCAAGTCAAGCATGGCACAAAGGGCTCCATTCTTAAATTCAAAATGCAGCATTCATCCCGAGTTCCTTATCTAGTTAGGAGGCACACACATCTTTTGCTCAGGTCTGCTGGCCTCTGTCAAGCAGTGTCAGCTGTATAATGTATCTACATGCACAGACCACCTCTTGCTCTGTAAGGACAATAAGCTCTAGGGAAGCTTTTAGCCTTCCAGCTTTAATATTTTGCCAATTTTTATAATTCAAAAGAGACAAAAATTGTTTTTGAAACACGACCTCGTGTAGGTCCAGGCTGACTTCAAACCCACTATGTAGCCAAGGATGACCTTGAACTCCTGATCCTTCTCTTTTGCTTCCCTAGTGCTGGGACTACAGGCGTGTGACACTATGCATACCCAGTTAAAAATTCAAAATATTTTTAAACATGGAAGCTAGCATGTCTCCAAGTGAATGGTTGTACAATAACGTGTGGTCAATCACATGGACACAGACAAAAAGGATCTTAGAGCAGAGAGACTAACAGGGTCCAGTCCATCTAGTGTGGTGGACACCGTCTGGACAGGCTGTAACCTGATACGTCCCCATAGGCCAGCTCTTCACTGCTCACAGAACCACTTTCAGCTGGGAGGAAACCTGGGCAAGGCACAGCATCCCTGTGCATCTACCAACAGATGCTTCTTGGGAAGTCTTCACGTCCCTGACAGGGAAAAACTCATCTGCTTGCTTTGGTAACTGGAGCTTTAAGGAAAAGGGCACAGAGCACAAGGTGCAAATTAATGACTGCACACAAGCTTTCTTTGTAGCCGACAATGGAAGAGAATTCTCCCCCAAGGCTATGGCCCTGGGCAGGGTCTGTTGCCTGCTGACAGGTACAAAGCCACAGCACCCAGTCATACCTTAAATCCAGTTGGGCACCAATCTACAAACTGGATAGTGTGCTTGGTCTTGATGGTAGCAATAGCCACGTTGACATCTTTCGGGACAACATCACCACTGTACAACATGCATCAGGCCACGTATTTGCCATGGCGAGGGTCGCACTTGACCAACTGACTGGCTGGCTCGAAGCAGGCATTACTGATCTTGGCCACTGAGAGCTGCTCATGATAGGCCTTCTCGGCTGAGATGACTGGGGCATAGGTGGTCAGTGGGAAGTGGATTCAAGGGTATGGCACCAGATTGGTCTGGAATTCTGCCAGGTCCACATTCAGGGCCCCATTGAACCTTGGGGAGGCTGTGATGGAGGACACCATCTGCCCAATCAGGCGATTGAGGTTGGTGTATGTGGGATGTTCAATGTCCAGGTTGCGCCTACAGATGTCGCAGATGGCTTCGTTGTTGACCATGAAGGCATAGTCAGAATGTTCCAGGGTCGTGTGTGTGGTCAGGATGGAGCTGTAGGGCTCTACCATAGCTGTGGAGACCTAAGGGGCTGGGTAAATGGCGAACTCCAGCTTGGACTTCTTGCTGTAGTCCACCGAGAGCCATTCTCTGAGCAGGGATGTGAACCCCGAGCCTGTGCCGCCTCCGAAGCTGTGGAAGATGAGGAAGCCCTGCAGTTCTGTCCACAGGTCTGCCTGTGAGAAAGCAGATGACGAGAGTGAAGCCGTGCCGCAGCATCCAAGCCCATGCTCACCCTCCACCTCTGTCAGCAGGCGCAGACCAGGTTGTCCACAATGTGCACACTGCACTTAGAAGCAACGACACAGTGCAGACTTATCGATGCCTCACAACCCGAGCCAGACTCCCAATTCTGATAGATTTGTTAGAAGATACCCCTTCTGCCTACTCTACCACAGCCAACTCTCAACTAGGACAACCACCCCATAAAGCCTCCTCTGCAATCCTTTCACCAGTTTGCAGATCCGGTCCAGGATGAGGTCGACGATCTCCTTACCAATGTTATAATGACCTCTGGCATAATTATTGGCCGCATCTTCCTTCCCAGTGATCAGCTGCTCTGGGTGGAAGAGTTGCCTGTAGGTCCCCGAGCGTACTTCATCTACTGAGAGACCATAAGGCTGTGAGTCTTTCAGGCCTATTGTAGACATTATGGACATACTCAAGGACATTCCACAAGTGCACATTACACTCATGTCAACAGTGCCCCTAGAAAATGTCTGCTGATACATAAACCACACATGAAATTTGTCTGGGTTTGAGAGAGGGTCTTGCAGCTTGACCCAAAATGGCCTCAAAGAGGACTGTACTGTCAGTTCCCCAGGTGCTGGGATTACAGGTGTGAGCCACAACACTTGGTAAATCAAAAGCCTTTATTGCTCTAGGAAGACAAAGTCAACTAACTGTATCAATGCCAGCTGAACCAGCTCCCCATGAAGTGAGCGCCCTTTCAGGTAATTCCAGAGGGACATGGCTTTCCTAAACATTCCTACAGCAAATGAAAGAAGCTGGAAAGCTCTTAAAGTGGGCAGTCACAAGGTCATCTTGACCTTGGCAGAACAGTGTCACCAGGGCACTATGTAGTTTGAGTCTCAAAAGCTGTTAAGGGATGTTGTACTCGCTCATCTCCAAGGGGTTATGAATGTGCTCCTTCCCATCTCACTAGAAACTACCTTGAGCTTCTAACGAGGAGCTAAAGAAGGGCTAGGAACATTCTCATGCTCAGATTAGGAGCTCGTGGTCTATGAGACATCACAGCAGAGCCCAGGTAGCCAGAGAATAGCTCCAGCCAATCTTAAGGCTGGCACAGAGGATCCTTCCTACATGCTAGGCTTTCCTGACTAGGGGCCCGGGTCCCAGTCATGACCCTTTGAGCTTCTTTCCCAATAAGCATTCTCTTGGACAGCCTGTCTGTCCTGCAGAGGGACTGAAGGAGCCCATGTGGGCTTCTCCCGAGTTACTCCTCATGCACCTACCAACCACAGTGGGCTCCAGGTTCACGAACACTGCTCTGGGAATGTGCTTGCTGGCCCCCGTCTCACTGAAGGTGTTGAATGAGTCATTGCTGCCTCTGATGGTTTTGTTACTTGGCATCTGACCATCGGGCTGAATACTGTGCTCAAGGCAGTACAGCTCCCAGCAGGCATTGCCAATCTGGACACCCACCTGCCCCACGTGGATAGAGATACACTCGCGCTGGAAACCAGAACACAAACAAAACTCATCCTCGAGGCATTTGAACTATACGACATGGGAAGTGTAATTCTGTGTGGCGTCTCAGTGTCTGAGCTCACATTTTTCAAACGTGGTGAGTTCAGGTTTTTGCTGCAAACCTGAGAGCAGAATTCAGTCCCTAGGACCACAGTGCAGAACCAATTCCCAAAGCTGTTCTGACCTCCAGGGCAGCTGCTGCACACACAGATAAATCGATTTACATAGTAAAGAGCAAGATGGTCCTTTAATGTATTTTTAAACCCTAGCAAGGCTGGAACCATGTGTCAAAAGAAAACAACCCCCGCAAAAAATAAATGTTACAAATAGAGACTGTCCCAGTTTGTTTCTCCATTGCTGTGACAAAACACTCTGACCACCACCAGCACGAGGAGGAAAGGCTCACATCTCCAGGTCACAGTTCTCCAGGGAGCCTGGGCCATGGAGAAACACTGCTTACTGGCTTGCTCCCCTGGCCCCTGCTCGGCTTTCTTTCTTATGCAACAGACTCACCTGCCCAGGGGTGGCACCACCCACAGTGGGCTGGACTCTCCCACATCACCAACAACCAAGATGCCCCAAAGACATGGCCACAGGCCAGTCCTATGGAGGGAATAGCAATTCCCCAAAGGTGGCTCCTCTACCCAGGTGTGTCAAGCTGACAACTAATCCCTATCCAGCAGAGACTTAGTGAACAGCACTCCTGCTGAGGCACACAGTAGAGAGTACACCATCCAGATTCATACCTGTGCTCACTGTGCTCCGAAACTGGCACCACTGTATTTATATGGAGGACCAAACAATAGACGTGAAATGGTGAAGCCATACACGGCGGTTGGGGACAGTCACCAGAGCCTTGGAGGCCGGGACCCTGTGGCCCAGGTGGCCATTCCCTTCCACCATTGCTACCTGCGCCTGTTCCTTCGAATAGACCCGTTAAAGGTCCTCGGCTGGGCTGGGGAGCTGCTGGGGCGCTAAGCTAAGCTGGGGAGGTGCTGGGTGCTGAGCTCAGTACCACAGTCCTCCTCCCCAGCACCCCGTCCTGGCCTCTCCAGGGACTGCTGTGCACATACAGAACCCAGACAGGCTTCTTCCTTCCTGGAGGACTGGGGCTCCTGGGGCTGCAGACCTAACCCGGGCATCCTGTGCCTCGAACTCGTGGCCGGAAGCCCCCCCCCCCCCCCCCCCCCCCCTGGCGCCCTCGGTCC